>NW_026089624.1:17189742-17370434 GCF_024586455.1 Bactrocera neohumeralis
TTAAAGAAATACCACAATTATGATTTATTATATTTATAAGTATAGTAATGAGTTGGCTTAATACATACCCTCAACTATTACTACACATTCGGTTTCATCGGTACCATGACAGTTGGTTGCCTTGCAAGTATATTTGCCAGAATCTGAAGGTTTGCAATCAATTATTTCCATTGTTACAACACCATCTGAAGCCGACATTGAGTATTCATATTTGCTTAGCTCCCTTCCATCCTTATACCATTTAACAGTTGGTACAGGCTTGCCGCTGAGACAACATAATAGTTTACATGTATCACGTGCTTGCATAACACGCGGACGTAAGAGGAATGTAAAGCTGGGTGCCGATTCTGATTCTTCTTGCCAGAAAGTATATGGTAAAGGATCACGTCGACGCATTGGCGTTGATTCGCTGCGATAACGTGGTGGTTCTTTCGGCAATGGATGTACATTCAAAAATACGACTTCCTCGCGCGAGCCATAATGATTTTCTGCACGAATAATATATTCGCCTCTGTCATCCAATCTGACACGATTAATAATAAAGTAGTAATCATCACCGGCATAACGTTTCATAAATTTAACACTTTGCCGGAGTTCAACATTATTGTGAGACCATATTAAAGTTGGAGTAGCACCAGCTATACAACGGCAATAGAATTTAACACTTTGACCTTCATAGCAAAATTGTGATGATGGTCGGATGACGAATCTTGGTGCTGCTTGTCGACGATCAAAGGAAGTTTCGTGCATTTTATATTTTTCCATAAGTAATTTACGCAGTGAAGAATATTCAGATAAACGTCCCATTGGCAGTAAATATTTATTGAAATCTTCATATTTTTTCCGAAGTTTATCACGGAATGCAAGGTAGCGATCCCGAGATATTTGCTCAGAACGATCACCATGTTCGCCGCTAAGCCATGGATGCAATAGGCACTCATGTGCAGTCATACGTTTTTCCTTATTTGCAAGAAGGAGTTTCCTGATAAAGTCCTTAGCTTCATCAGATATGAGGCGAAAAGCATCTGCATTAAAGTCCCAGTCACAGGCTTTAACATTCTTTAAAGTTTGGATATCATTATCGCCAGCAAATGGTGACAATCCACTTAACCTATTAGAAGAAATAAATTATAAATCGAAAAATGATCAATAATAGTATTGAATATATATAAAAATATGAAATACTTACAGAACATAGGCAAGTACTCCAGTGGCCCACATATCTGTATAGAAACCTACTGGCTCGCGATTAACAATTTCTGGTGCGGCAAACTCAGCTGTGCCAGTGGTTATTTTGACAACTTCATTTGGATCCAAACGAGTAGCCAAACCGAAGTCAATCAGTTTTACATTAGTACTAGAGCGGGTATGACACATGATATTCTCTGGTTTAATGTCTAAATGAATAATATTCTTTTCGTGCATATGCCGTATTCCTTCGCAAATCTGACGCATGTAGTTTATAACTTCCGCTTCAGTCATACGGTAACCCTCAGTTGTTATACGCTCGAATAATTCACCTCCAGATAAACTAAAATTAATTAAACGTATATATAATTACATATTAATTACTTTTGCAGGAATTAGTGTACTAAGTTTTCAATATCCACTTCTCACCACTATCACTTATCACCATTTTTAAGGTGCCTTGCGCGTTACTAAATACCAATATACTATACATATACATACTAAACGACCCGTCCACGCTTTACTGTGGCTGATACATAGATGATACTACAAATACCGTCTATATGATTTCTAGTCAGTCCGTACCTTTAAAAGATACGTATACAAATTTGGCAACTGAGGAACTAAAGCATTTTGGGTGAAGCAACATGTGTTAGTTTACAAAAAGTGGATCAAAGAATTTCGTGTGTTAATAAAGCATTGCTTTTTGGGAGAAAAATACTGTTGAATTTGGGCTCTGCATCAAGGAAATACCTTTGTAAAGGGATTTGTTTTAAGTTGGAAAGAGGCGAAATAAGCACCGAGGACAATAAAGGCAGTTGACGCCCTAAAGCGGAAATCTATAATTCAACAAAAACAACGAATTGCTGATTCTGAGGAGTGTTTGACTATTTCCAATATTTGTATTATTTTTTCTCCCGCATTAGCTCTATGTTGTTATTTGTATACTCTTGCAACCAGTTGCTACAGAGTATTATGCATATGTACATAGTTTTGTTCAGCTAACGGTTGCACGTATTACCTAAAATCATTTGAGAAAAATATGGGGATGACGAGAAAAGCTGAAATCCGGGTGACTGTCTTTCTTTTACGGAAAAACTATAAATTGCCATAACTAAGCACTTAATTGAGATATACGTAGAAAACTGTAATTTGGCACAGATTAAAAATTTTTAAAAAGTGGGCGTAGCCCCGCCCCGTATCTCTTAAGATAGTAAGGCTACAACAACCAAATTGGCTCAGCGCAAATGTTGTAAGAACTATTACCGACAGTTTGAAAATGGATGAAATCGGTAGATAATGGTTTTGGTTTTTCTAACAAATCTTATGCCGAATATATTGGTAAGCGTATAAGTTATATATAGTGTATGTATATTTAAAATTGCTTAGATTTCGATCCTTTGGTTGACGTTTTACGTCGTAAGATATTTCCCTGGCTTTTATTCTTGCAAGTTCCAAGAGTATAAAATGTTCGGTTGCAACCAAACTTAGCCCTTTCTTGCTTGTTTTACTTATTTCTTTCTTTTTTTGAAATGAAAAAAATTTCAAATTATTCTTACATGAATTTTGAACACATGTTTATGGTTTAAAATATAATTTTGGTATTTATGGGTTGCATTGACTTTTAACATAAAAAGATAAAAATGTATGTCCTATGTCCGTCTCCTGGTTCCAAACTACCTCATCCCCTAGGCGATTATCTTGGAGTCAACGGATCATATAGACCATGTATTTAATTTTTATTTCCAAACCACAATATGTCTAAAATCTCATATTCATTTAATGCTAATAAAATATCTACAGTCATATTGTATTAACCTATAAAGTCGTTATAAAGTCAAACTGGGGGGCGGAAATCACCTCATTAGATGAATGAGGTCTGAACTAAAATATGCTCGAGAAAATAAATCCAAGCTCATTTGGACATCTCACACATTGAACAATTTATTGGATTAACGAACATTTTTATATTCATTATTTATTTTTATATCCTCCACCTAGATTCTATAAAATGTCTTACAAATTGAACGTTATTTTCAGTATAAAGTTTGACATGGTTTGGTTTGGCTCCTCATAACCGTTATCTGGAGACATTTTAGGTGAGAATTTTCACACTACTATTTGTGCCAGGTTTTGTTTTAACATTTTCGTGGGTGCCTGATTGATTTTGTAACTTCATTTGTGGCCGTGGCAATGATTCAAAAATAAATTCGTTTATTGGGGTATGTGATAAACTTTGCGGTTATGTGCTAAACATGACAATATGTATATGACCATGTGCGCATAGAAATTATTTCTGGCTTTTAAAAATTTATGAAGTTTGTTAAATTCCCATAATTAAAATATTTCTTTTATTTTGTTTTGCTGTTCATGCAAGTACAAATTAAGTGCTACTTTGAGCAAAATATAATAAGAATTTTTAATTTAAAAACAACTAAGAAGTTCCATTAAATTTTGTGTGCGGAAACAAATTTCCAGTGCCGAAACATTCGATATGTTGAAAAAGGACTTTGGTTATGTTGTTATTTATAATTATTAAACGCGTTGACGACGAATGTCGTGGCAAAAGTGAGCGGAAGCCTAAAAAACCCCTTCAAAGCAGGTCGAAAATCAAGGTTATTTTGACAGTTTTCTTCAATTATCGAGATATGGCGCACTCCGAATTCCTTCCGACCGCCCAAACTGTCGGCAAGGAATAATATTTGAGTTATATGCGTCGTTTACGAAAAGCTACTCGTAAAAAGATGCCGGTACTCTTGGTGTTTGCTCTACGATAATGCACCGTCGCATACTGTATTGATTATTTCTGAGTTTTTCGCCAAATTTTCAACCAATACCGTGTCGCAATTACAGTTTTCGCCTGATTTAGCTCCGTGTGACTTCAGGCTTTTCAGCCAAATCGACCGACCCCTATGGGGAAACCGTGTTGAGTCAATTGAAGACATTAAGCATTAATCGCTACTCGCATTAAAGGTTATTCCGGAAATTGGCTTTAACAACAGTTTCAAGGTTTGGAAAAAATGTTGGCACAAGTGTAATGGGTTCAAGAGGGATTTCTTTGAAAAGGACGACATAGATTTTGAAGAATAAATTAAGAATTTTAAAATTATGAACAAAGTCTTACTATTTTTTGCTCATAGTAGTATATGGGTCAGACCACGTGAAGTGGTCTATGAAAATTTCGAAAAATCTCTGAATTTGAAAATTAGCAGTTCATTAGGTGGGAATCCAGACGCACATCCCGTGATATAAATATTTCGTTAAATTTCCTTTTTTGTTAAAGTTACTGAAGGTTGAAATTTAGGGGACGATAAAATTGTAAAAGTACTTTCTCATAAACTACTGGAGATAAATCGATGAAATTTTGTGAAGTCAAAGAAAAATCTTCGTGCTATATTATAAATATTTTTCATGATCCATTTTCTTAAATAATAATATTTTACATAATTTTTTGTTAAACAATTTTTTTTCCAAATTATTTTATTTATTGGATCTGCTTTTTCTTAAAGCCTAACAATAGGTTATAAAATCTTAAATCTATTTGAAAACTAGACAGGCTCAGTTAAGTGATTGTTCTGTTTTGGTGATACCTCGCTCTTTAATACGCAGGCATATCTCTTATTTTAAGTCGTGTTTGATCGCAGGAATGTACCAAAGCATAAGCCAAAGGGTTTGGGTGATCTCGGAGTTCAGATATATATTTAATTCTGCTATCTTCTACTTCTTTCTTTACCATAGGAATACCAAGGTCTTTATGGATATTTTCGTTACGCATGTACCATGGTGAACACGCGATTGTTCTAAGCATTTTAGATTGGAACCTTTGCATTATATCAATATTAGTTGCACAGGTCGTACCCCACAGTTGAATGCATCCAAATCGGCTTTATAACCGCATTATATAAAAGCACTTTGTTGTCAAGGCTAAGTTTGGAGTTCTTATTTAAAAGCCAATTTTAATTTGCAGCTCTAATCTTCATCCAAGTGATTTACTAGATATACTTGTATGTTTTCTCTACGTAAGTCTTCTATTTAGGTGAATACCAAGATAAGTTACTTCATTCGCTGGGGTACTAAAATATTGTTCACTTTTACTGCCGGACACATTTTTGGTCTTAGCGAAGACGTAACATGCTTACACATGCTTGTTCATTCACATTTATACGCCAGTTGGCTAGCCATTCTTCGACTACCCTTAAGTGCTTGGCTAATATTCCTGATGCTATTATATGGCATTTGTTACGGCTCACTATAGCTGTGTCGTCCGCAAAAGTTGAAGTTAATACATTATTAGCTGTTGGAAGATCTGCTGTAAATATGATGTATAGTGTTGGGCATAAAACACTGCCCTGGGGTACACCAGCCTTTATCTGTCGTTCATCAGATTTGAAATCTCCCGCTTTTACCATAAATTGTCTATTTTTTAAATAAGACTCCAATGTTTTATACAATTCTAAAGGTAGAATTTTTTTAATCTTGTATAAAAGACCTTCGTACCACAACTTATCAAACGCCTGAGCTACATCTAGAAATATTGCTGAACAGTACTTCCTGTGCTCAAATGCTTTCCTTATTTCGTTAGTATTTCTATTTACTTGCTCTATTGTGCCATGTTTCGCACGAAAACATTGATGCATTGGTATTGTATTATTTTCATGGAGGAAAGGAGACATCTTTGATAGTAATACTTTTTCAAATACTTTTGAAAGACAGGGTAGAAGACTGATTTGTCTGTATGAAGACGGCTGTGTTAAGTCTTTCCCAGGTTTGTCTATCAAGATAATCTGCGACTTTTTCCATGAAATTGGATAGTATCCGAATCTAAGAATTGCATTGAAGAGCATAGAGAGCACCTCTACTGCAATAATTGGTAAGTCAATTAGCATTTTTGAGGTAATATTATCATGTCCTGGTGACTTTTTTGGTCTAAGTTCTTTTATTATTCTAATAATTTCAGAGGGTGAAGTCTTAAAAGACTCGAGTGAGTCGTTAACTGTGTTGGGTAAGCTGGACAACTTAAAGTTGTTCTTTGGGCAGTTAGGTTGAAATACCTTTTCTAGGTGATTTGCAAAGCAATTAGCCTTTTCCTCCTCACTTCGAGCCCAATTTCCACCCAAGTGTCGTAGAGGCATGTTGGAGTCAGTTGGTGGCATCATGGACTTTTGGGCTCCCCAAAGGGAATTTTGCTTGTTTGAATTTGGACACAGCTTCTTTATATACATTTCGGTGTTTAATTATTCCTCACGTTTAAGCGCTTTTTTTAATTTACGTACAGCAGATTTTAATTGAAGCTGAGTGGAAGGGGAACGATTTATCTGCCATTCGCGTCTTGCACGCCTTTTTTCATTTACAAGCATTTCTATTTCTCTTTGGAGATTTTTCTGAAACCAAGCGGCTGCGCTGGTTATTATATCATTGACTGCTCTTATGCTTTCGTCAATATCTCTTCCTGTATTTATTTTGTACTCAATATTAATGTGGCTACTGACGTATTTTTATATTTTAGCCAATTCGTTTTATAAGAAGTTAGACCCACTTTTGGATTAACGAATATGGGTTGTTCACATAACTTTATTAGTACAGGAGAGTGATCAGAAGATAGATCAGTACATGTATCAGCTGTTATAAGCGATTTTTCTATATTTTTGATTACAGCAAAATCAATTAAATCTGGTATTTTCTTACGATCACTAGGCCAATATGTCGGCTTACCCGGAGATATTATTTCAATGTTATTGTTCCTATTTATAACAGTTTGATACGGCTGTCGTCCTTTCGGATTAATAACACGTGAGCCCCAGTACGTGTGTTTTGCGTTGTAAACCCCACCTGCTAGAAATCTTTGACCCAGTGTTCCAAAAAAGTCTTTAAATTCGATTTCTGTAATTTGAAAACGAGGTGGACAGTATATAGCCGTGAGATTTAAGTCACAACCCCGATTTTTTGGTGATATTGTTATAGCTTATAACTGTGGTGTAGCATGAGATTAGAGAGTAGTGGCTTAAACGATTTCTAATCAACACTGCCGTGCCACCATGCGCTTTTCCATCCGGATGATTTGTAACACATAGTCTAAATCCCGGTATATTGAAATTATTTTTATTTGTTAGATGAGTTTCTGAAATAAGCATTTCATCTCTATTCTTTTCAGACAGAAATCTGATAATCTCTAATTTATGCAGGTTAACTCCGTTAGCATTCCATATACAGATATTTAGTAAGCTCATTTTTTACTTAATAAATTTTGCAGCATTTAATTTTGTGATTTTATTAAATCTTGGATCATGTTTTGCATGGTAGACATAAATTGTGTCATCCACTGTGTAAGATTTATAATCATAGTTTCAATACCTTCATTTGGTGGATTTTGCGGCAGATGCATTTGCACAGTGTTGCCTTTCACCACATATGCATAGCTTCCTTGCATATTATTATTTTTAGAAGTAATAAGATTTGAACTTTTTTTTGAGGTTGCTATAATTTCATTACGGGGTGTTTGTAACATTTGGTTACGACGTGCTTGAATGCCCTGTGAGAACTTCGATTTCAAATCTTTATATACAGGGCAACCTCTGTAGTTAGCAGTGTGATTTCCTCCGCAATTGCTACATTTTTTATTTAATTCTTCTTTCTTAAGGGTGCATTTAGAAGTGGGATGTAAATCACCACATACCACACAAACACTGCGTAGAGTGCAATATGATTTGGTATGCCCATATTCTTGGCACTTAGTACATTGTACCGGACCGTTTCTTTTATGTGGTTCTTCAACAGTTACTCTACGATGCAGCAAATATTTCAAATTATATATTGGATGTGTTCATTTGTTTTTAAGTTGATTTGAGTTCGGCAACAATTCAATTTTAAACATTGACTGTGGTACTTTCTTTCTATATATTTACAACTGCCCAAGCCTTTTTTCAAAGGCACTATTTGACAATTGATAGTACCTATAATGAGAGCATTACTGCTACGCTCGCGCAAATATATTGGAAGTGGTTTGGCATTAACAACTGTGGTGGTACCCTTCGCATCGTCGTCTGATCCATTGCTTAGTAATAGGGCCCATACACGACACACATGTGCGTTCAATCTGTGTGAATTCGTTTCGCCCATACACGACACACAAATCCATTTTGCGTTCGTTCTGCACACAGTGAACATGTGCGACAGGCAAGCGGAACATTTCTTCGAATTTATTTCTAATGTAGCACTTTTATCGATTTCTTTGTATTTCGTTAATAAGTTATTCCAACTTTTATTTTTCTCAATTTTATTTTTATACTTATCACTTTTCGTTTGCCAAATTGCCAATTAATTTTTTATAAGATCAATGAATTCTGATCGAAATCTTAATTAAGGGGGGAGCCTGCTTTAGAAGCTTCAAACAACCGTTTTTTTTTTTTTGCTTAAATCTCTTTAAAACTTATCTAAATATTTCCCTAAAGTTATAGATTGGAATTCGAAATATTGTGGAAGCTAGAAGGAAAATAGTGACCGAGCGTCTAACAGATATATGTATGAGCGCTTGGGCAAAAAGCGAAAACTTTGAAGCGAGATTTCTCGGTTTTTCATTTCTACGATCATTCTTAATTGGCGGGCAGGATAGAAAATTATCTTCTATTTAAACTAAAAAAAATTAAGAAAAGTCAAGTTTTAACATATTTTTAAACAACATAAAGTAAAATTTTGTTGGTCAAAAGCCACTTTTTATTCAATTTAAAAAAAAAAATTGTATAATCTTACACTTTGTGAGGAATTTTCTTAGTTTAACTAGAAGATAATTTATTAAAAAATATGAAACTGTTTGAATTTTTTGTTTCCGATAGAAATTGCGACTTGCATCCTACCCGCCGTCCGAAAAATGCACATGCGAGATGCATCGGGCAATTGCTTCCCAAAGGCAGAATATCAAAGATTTCGTATCCAAAAAATTTGTGAAAGATGTTCAAATATATAACTATAAAGCCTAGAAATTTCGCTTGAATCAATTATGTGACATGGCATGATAGATTTGTATTTCATCGCGGATGGAAATTTGGAAATCTTGCGTTTGGAGTTAACGAAGTCATAAAACAGTTTTGGATTACATGCGATATTCTTGTTTACCTTATTTCCGTAAATATTATAGGGATATTCAGACAAGCTTTGTTAATACGTTAGTCGTTACTCGGTAGTTTTTTACGTGCGTTTTATTTTTGTAAAATTATCAGATTACCGTTTTACCGAGTAACGAAGTACCAGACTAGCAAGCATGATAGTTTAACATCACTCGGCTGTTTGGTTTGCGTTGTTGCCTCAAAAGTTACCTTGATTCATTGCGAAAGAATACATTTACTGTCCACTACAAAATAGTTTTTGACAAATTTTTCAAAAGTAAGTATTTAATATAATTTAATCAGCTATTTTGGAACAAAATTTATACACACTACTAAGGTAGAGCAAAAAGTAAGTTCACAGTTAAGTATTTTAACGAAGTACTATATCAACTAACGAATTACCAGATTAACAAGTTCGGTCTGAATACCCCTTATAACTTTTTTTATTTAAGCCAGAATTCTGTCGAGGTAGAGCAGAATATATAGAATAGTCGACAAATGAACCGGTAACCTGAACATTTACCAAATTTATTCGGAATTTAATTAATTTTGTTCAGACCACACTCGGTCATTTTTATTTTCAAAAATTCGTTAAAGTATGACTTCTTGAAAATCGATAGAATAAAATCGTCGAGGCAGATGGTAAATTGAAATCTCCCAAACCGATTATTAAATCTGAATTATTTGCTATCGATTAAAGAAGCATGCTGCATATATTGGTATGAGTCCGATTGGGGAGGTATATAAGACAGGGTTAGATAAATAAAGCAACTATTAACACCAATTATCAAAAATGTGAGGTTTTAACCATGCTTCTGTAAATCCAATTATATGAAAATTACAATTAGTACCGTTTAAGTATAAAATAGTTAATATGGTATTTAGACCTCTAACATTGTGATAATAAATACTCAGTGAAGTTTTAGCACTCAGTTTTTATTTCCCTGGATGTTTTCGGAATTTTAAAATGTTTTTCCTCTCTGGGATTTCTAAGCTTCGGCACAAATTCACGAACAAAATTACGCAAATATATATGTGTGTGTTAATATTACTCCTAAATAAATTATGTACTCACAATTCTAAAATAAGCACCATCTCATCCTCATCTTCAAATGCATCGTGTAAGTTGATTAATTTCTGATGATGTAATTGATTCATAACATCAATTTCCCGTCTTATTAAATCTTTTTCAACTGCATGTGATACAGGAATGAACTTTGCAGCAAATATGTTACCTGTGCTACGTTCGCGACATCTATGTACGACTCCAAATGCACCAGCGCCAATTTCTTCTAATATATCATATTTATCATACACGCTGTCATGTGAAATTTCTACCGGCTGTGGTACAAATTTCGAATATATGTCAAAAACATATAAGTCGTAATCTTTAATTGGTCCGTCCGCTTTGCCTCGAACTTTTTTGCCATGCTCATCAATCTCCCATCGTTTTTCGGCTAGCTTCTTTTTGATAACATCTCTTGTTTTAATTAAAGTGCTGATTTCAGATGGATCTGAGCGACCATAAACATTGTCAGCGTAAATACGAAATTCATATTCCTTTCCTGGTGTTAATCCATTTATAGCCATTGAAGTAAGGCGGGTATTTCCCACACGAATCCATGATGACATTGGGTGTTCTCGTTTCTCTACTAGGTAACTAGTTATTTGGCTACCGCCATCCCAAACTGGAGCCTTCCAGCTCAGGGACAGCGATTCGGTGCTGATGTTTTCAACTAATGGGAACCGAGGAGGATCTGGGCGATCACTTATTTGGATTCTAATTGTGGCTGTATCGGAACCAAGATCATTCTCTGCAGTTATGACATACGGACCAGAGTCGAATTTTGACCCGTCTCGTATAATCAATACTGCATGACGTTCCTTTGTTTCCACAGTATAATGTCCACCCGATTCAATCGTTTCACCTTCACGTATCCAAGTAATTTTTGGCTTTCTATAACCGGTAAATGGTATTTTTATAATCACATTTTCACCCTTGTCGAAGTATGCGGTATCTCTGAACCGAGGTGGAACATTTAGTTTTGGAGCAGCTTAATGAAAAAAAAATATTTTTAATTTTGACATAATATTTAGGAAGTGTAGTGGTTAACTTCCTGCATTCACTTTCCTGCTTTAAAAAACTAATACATAAATAAGTAATAACTTACTCATAATAGCCAATGCAGCGCGCGTTGATTTAGCCCCAGCCTTGTTGACAGCACGACAAACATATTCGTCTGCATCCTCACCAAAGACATCTGTGATACTGAGGAAATAGTTGTCGCCTTCTGCATACATATGATAGCGTGCACCATTAGTAATTTCCCGTGCTCCCTTGTACCATGTTATAACTGGGCGTGGTAGACCAGTAATGATGCACGTAAATTGAGCATTGTGATTTTGTATGCACGTAGCATCGCCGAGTGGCTTAACAATAATTGGTGGAGTAGCTGCCTGTGGATCTATTACTTTAATTGCAGAAGAATTAGAGGATTCCTTCGACAATCCAGCTTCATTTTGTGCGAAAACTCGGAATTCATATTGACGGCCTTCAATTAGATTTGAGCAGTTTATTTGATTGGTAAGGCAAATGGTAACGTTGACGCGTTGCCATGTGCTGCAACCAACTTCGCGCTTATCAACCCAATAGCCTTGTACATGAGCACCACCATCGGTCTCCGGCTTCGTCCATTCTAAATGCACAAAATCGCCACCAACTTCTGTTATGGTTGGCTTTCCTGGTGGCGATGGTGGGTCAATGGGCGCTTTTGCTCGAACAGGATTCAAACCCTCTAATGGCGGTCCCAAACCATTATCATTAACTGCCATGACACGGAAGATGTAGTCTTGATTTTCAATTAGTCCCTGAACATTAAAGGATAAGTCTTTGCAAAAACTGGATACAGTAATCCAGTGTGGTGAAGTCACATCCTTACGTTCAACTACATAGTGTGTTATACGTAGGCCTCCATTGTGGGATGGAGGACGCCATGATAACGTGCAAGAATGTTTATTGATATGAGACACACCCATGGGACCGACGGGAGCAGAAGGTAATCCAGTAATACGTACATCGAATTGACCTGTGGCAGTTCCTGATTCATTTTCAAATTGAATTTGATAAAGTCCAGCATCAGTTTTTGCAATATCACGAACAAAGATTGTAACATAATCATCGAATACAGTGCATTTAATATGTGGTTCATCTTTTTCCAAAATTGCCTCGTTGTTTCTATTTAGACTGATATTCATTGGCTGATCACCATTATAAAAAATCTTGATTTTCGTATTATCACCTTCAGTGAGCAGCAGTTCGTTTGGACAACGTGTAATAATTGGGGGAGAACCAATCTTTAAATGTCCAGTTGTATGTACAAAACCAAGAGAATTAAATGCTTCGCAGGTGTAGTCACCATCATCGCCGGATTGTACATTAGAAATGTGTAAACGGAATATACCATCTTTACTTTCAGATACAATTCGCGCCCCTCCCATTTTAATTTCTTTACCATTTCGTAACCATCTGGCATTTGGTAGAGGCTTTCCTGAGGCCTCACATTCCATTGTGAAATCTTTACCACATGGCGCAATACGATCTTGCAAACGAGTAACCCATTCTGGTTTTACACCACCAATCACTTCGCATACCTTAATGGGCATAGTACAGGTGCTCGGTTCGGACCGACCAGCCGCATTTACTGCGAAAATACGGAATTCATAATCACCCATTTCAATTAAATTAAGCACTGTATATTCAGTGTCCATAACGTTGTAGTCGTTGCATTTCACCCAAACTGCGCCGCCAATATCGCGACGTTCAATAATATATCCTGTAATACGCGAACCACCGTCGCTAGTTGGTCTTTCCCATTTGAGATCAACATAGTTTTTACCGACCTTCGTAACCTGAGGTGTACCTGGAGGAGAGGGCACCGTAAATCTACCCTTTAATTTAAATTTGGTAGAGGGTGGTGATGGCTTACTAAAACCGGCGGCATTCTTAGCTTTTATACGGAATTCATATTCGCAACCATTTGTGAGATTATAAAGTTGATACTTTGTATCTTTAATTAAATATTCATAAGTATTCCATGACGAATCATTGACAATATCCCGGTATTCAATTTGATAACCCTGGATACGTGACCCACCGTCACTAGATGGACGAGCCCATATAAGTGTAACATTGCCAGAGTCCCAATCAATTACTTTCGGCTGACCTGGTGCATCTGGCACTGTGAATTGATATTTTGCCACCACTGGATCGTCTAATTCCAGAGGATCAGAAAGTCCATATTGATTTTCAGCACGTACACGGAAATGGTATTTACGATTTGGTTCCAAACCCATAACATCGTAATGAGTATTACGAATAAAACTACTAACCTTTGTCCACGTTCCATTATTATCCACCTTTTCGACAACGTAATTGGTTATAGGCGATCCACCATCGTCTGATGGTGTCTTCCAGGCCAATGTACAAGTGTCTGGCGTTATATCAAAAACAGATAACGGACCTTGTGGTGGACTAGGTCTATCAACCACTGTGACATGGCAAGATGCTGTATCAGAACCGTTATTATTAGTCAGGGTAATATAATATGAACCAGTCTCCAAACGTTTTGCAGATTTGTTATAATAAATGGAACTGTAATCAGATGTAGTAAAACGTATTCGCTCATCTTGGATGACTTCTTGGCCATTTATTGTCCATGTAGGTGTAGCACGTGGATTCGCGGTGTATGGTACAGTAATGCAGAATTCTTCACCAGCGATAACTGTCATATCTCTAATCGACAAATCTGACGTTATCTTCGGTGCAAGTGGTGGCCGACGACAATAGATAGTGTCACTAGAAGCGCTGTATGGCGATTGTCCAGCTGCATTAACAGCAGAAATGCGGAATTCATACTCTCCATTCTCAATCAGATTTGGTATTCTGCAAGTTAAATCTGGGCAATGTGCGTGTATTGCTTTAGTCCATTTTTCATCGCTTATTAAACGTTTCTCAATAATATAGCCAGTAATAGGCGAACCGCCATCGTGTCTCGGTTTAGCCCAAGTTATTGTGATACTATCTTCACTTGAGTCAATGCCTCGGGGTATGCCAGGTGCATTCGGCACATCGAATGGATGACGAGCTCGAATGGGTACTGAGGTTGTAGCCGGTTCGGATATGCCATATTTATTTTCGGCGTAAGCGCGGAAGTCATAGTCTTTACCTATATTCAAATTGCGTATACGTAAAAATGATACAGTGCAGTAACTATTTACTTTCGTCCATGTATTTGACGATTTTTCTTTTCTTTCAATGATATAATTGGTGATGGGAGAGCCACCATCATCTTTAGGTGGCGTCCAATAGAGTGTTAACGCATCGCCTGCAAACTCATCTGCACATAGATTTGTTGGAGGTTGTGGCCGATCTAATACTTTTACATTAATTGTAGCCGTGTCGAAACCTGTAGGATTTTTTAATTGCAATCTATATTGTCCGGAATCAGCCCGTTTGGAGTTTTTAACAACGAACGATGCAGCATCGTCGGTCAAATGGTGGAATATTCGGCGACCATCATCTTCTATAAGTATGTCGTTTGAATACCAATGTGCGGTGGGCATAGGGAAGCCAATGTACGGAACGTGAATACAGAAATCGTCTCCAGCTCGACAAACAATGTCTCGTACACGTCCAAGATCCATACGTGGTTTATTTGGTTGCTCTTCAATAGCAATTAGCTGGGATGGCTTGGATGGGTCCGAACGTCCGACATCATTTTCAGCAAATACACGAAATGAGTATGAGTCGCCTTCCTTTAAACTAGATACATGATAAACTGTTTCACTGATTGGAAGATCATTGACCGGCAACCAGTCCTTTGAATCCTTGGGTCGTACTTGTAGGTAGTAGCCTTTGATTTTCGATTTACCATCGAATCGTGGTGGCCTCCATGAAAGTGTGACACCATCTTTAGTGATGCGATCTGCTTTTGGTGGCTCAGGGGCGTCGGGTTTATAACGTTGTAGTTTGGCAGTCATTGGTTCAGTTGGTTTCGACGGTTTTCCAGGACCTGCTGCATTTACAGCTCTGACTCGGAACTCATAACGATTACCTTCCCGTAAGTCTTGTACAGTATAACTAGTATTTGGTGTGGGGTAATTATTACATTTAATCCATTCGCCTCCCCGTTCTCTTCTTTCTACAATATATCCAGTAATTGGCTTACCGCCACAAGAATCCGGTGGCTGCCAATCCAAACTTGCCGAACTTGGAGTATAGGCTACAACGCGCAGATTCTTGGGTGCTTCTGGCGGATCAAACGGAGATTTTGCTAAAACAGGCTTGCCATCTAATGGCTCGGAAATTCCATAAATATTTTCAGCCATGACTCGGAAAACATACTTTTTACCTTCAATCAAATTTTTAACCGTATAAGTGGTCTTTGAACAATAACCAGGCACTGGACGCCAATTGTCTACGCCAAATTCACTGAATTCAATAGTATACCCAGTGATTTCACTACCGCCATTATCTTCTGGTGGATTCCATTCTAAACTAATGTGATCTGGGGCAATTTCCGTGTAATTTAGTGGTCCTTTTGGTGGACTTGGTTTGTCAACGACTATGAGTTCAATGTTTGCGGAATCCTTTCCGAATTCATTTTCAGCAGTCACTGTATACATACCAGAATCCTGCCTGGTAGAATCATCAATACGAAATATAGTGCGTTCCGAGTTAGTATTATAAGAAATTTTGTTCGTTTCCTGCACCGTAAGGTTACCTCGTTTCCATTCAATTGTTGGCGTAGGTGCTCCTGATATGGGTATATTAAGGTTAACCGGTTCCCCAGCTCGGATTTTAATCTTTCGGCCAACAAGATCAGCGAGATGTAATCTTGGTTTTTCACGCATAGGACGTGCGCTGAATGTAATTGAGGGTTCCGATGGCTTTCCACTGCCTGCTGCATTTACAGCCGATACACGATATTGATATTTGTGATCAGGACTTACCCGTTCGTCAGTATATTCCGTATTAGGTATTGGCTCAACATTAATACGAACCCAACGACCAGTTGTCAAATCGCAACGTTCAATATCATAACCCAAAATAGCTGAACCACCATTACTAATTGGTGGCTTCCACTTGAATGTGATATGAGTTTTTTCACTGTCGGTAAGTTCTGGCTTACTTGGTATACCAGGGACTGTATATTGATTTTTGGCTATTACCGGTCCATCACTATTTAGAGGATTGGAACGCCCTTGTAAGTTTTCAGCCAAGACGCGAAACTCATATTTGGTGCCCTCTAGTAGACGAGGTACAACAGCATGATTATATTTCGCATTGACATAATTCAAAGCAGGCACCCAACCCCCACCATGAGTTAGATCACGTTTTTCAATGACATATGACGAAATTTCTGAACCTCCATTATCAATTGGTGGTTTCCATGATATAGTTACTGAATTAGCTGTAACCTCTTCATATTCCATGGGACCTATTGGTGGTCCTGGTCGATCCAAAACCACTAACTGAAAGCTTCCTTCATCGATTCCCGAGTCATTACGAATAAGTAAATGGTATGTACCTGAATTGTTACGTTGACAATTTACAATATGTACAACAGTGTGATGACCGACGGAGGTAATGGTTGAGCGCTCATTGGACATTAAGGAAATATTGTTTTGATTCCAAATAACTTCTGGTATAGGTTCTCCAACAAAATCGATATCAATGTGAAGTATAAGACCAGCTTTTATTCTAATATCTTGAAGTGGGGTTATGATTTTGGGTGCGAGATAACGAGCTTTTGCTGTAACAAGGTCTGATGATTCTGAGGGTTCTGACTGTCCTGCTTTATTAACTGCTATAACGCGGAATTCATATTCCTGCCTTTCTGTCAAACCAAGTACAGTAGCAGATGTCTTGTCTGGTCGCACATGCTGCGTGTTTACCCAGTAAGGGCTTCCTTTTTCTTTCTTTTGAATTATATACTCTGTTAGCGGTGCACCTCCGTCTGACTGCGGTGGTGTCCATAGCAGATCAACGTGATTGCGATCCCAATCTGTGACCAGTGGACGTCCAGGAGCATCCGGTTCATCGAATTCGTTTTTAGCTATAATACTCTGAGGAATTTCCAAAGAATCTGATTCGCCAATGGCATTAACTGCTTTAACGCGGAATATATATTCCTTGCGATGTGTTAAGCGTGTTACTTCATGTACTGGATGTGTACTCATACCTGCATCTGACCATGTACCACGCGAAAGGTCCATTTTTTCAATAACATAATGTAAAATGGGTGATCCGCCATCATCTTTCGGTACACCCCATGACATGTGGCAACCTTCTTTGGTTATGTTAGTTGCATGCAGTGGACCAATCGGCGGACTGGGACGGTCTAAAACAGTTGCATGAGCGGATGCTTCAAATATTCCGTGCTCATTTTTTAAAGATAAAGTGTAAACACCTTCATCTGTCCTCAGAGCAGAAGAAATTTGAAATGTCAATTCATTTTGGAATAGACTCATATCGAGGCCTGGTTTTGGCTGAATTTGAACACCATTAAATGACCATTTTACAGTTGGCTTTGGAGACGCTTCAATGGGCAGTGTCCAACCCAGGCATTTACCTGTATGAACAGTTATATCTTCCAAAAGCGTTTTGTCGAAGTATGGTGCGAAAAAACGAGGTTTGCATGTTACTAATGTTGATGGATCGGATGGGTCGCTACGACCTGCTTTATTTATAGCAATTACACGAAATTCGTATTCACCTTTTTCGGACAGGTCAGGTATCAAAGTTTTAGTTTCACTGGATGGTAAATTAACTGCCTTTTCCCATTGTCCAAATTTTGGCCGTTTTTCAACAATGTACCCCGTAATCGGAGACCCGCCATCACGTTTTGGAGCAGACCATTTAAGCTCAACAAAATCTTTACCCCAATCCGACGGTTGTGGTTGTCCCGGTTTATCAGGCCGTGAAAATGGATCTTTAGCTGTAATAGACTGTGTAGTTCCCAGCGGCGAAGACTCACCTTGCTTATTTACAGCGCGCACGCGGAAGTTATAGTCATGGTCCTCAATTAAATTATCTGCGCGGACTTGATTGTCCGCAGTTTCACCTACTGGTATCCAACGCAATGTTGCAGCATCCATTTTTTCTATAACGTAATGACTAATTTCAGAGCCACCGTCATCTTTAGGTGGTCGCCAGCTTAACGTAATCGAATTTTTGGTTATATCTTGTGGACGCAATGGTCCCTCGGGTGGTGAAGGTACGTCCAATACTGTTACTTTAACTGTTGCTCGATCGGTACCATTGATATTGCGAGCAGTTAGTGTATAAGTGCCAGTATCGACACGCTTCGAGTCAACTACTTTAATCTTTGTTCGATATTCTTCATTTATAATTTTTACACGATCACTATTGACAACCACGTTTCCTTCGTGGGACCATTCTTTACTAGGAACAGGCTCTCCTGTTACTGGTACATCAAATTCAAATGCTTGTCCGGCACGTACTTTAATGTCAAACATGTGATTACGGTCAATATTAGGAGGGACATTCTTGCTTCGTGCTAGATGTGGTGCTGTTGAATCACTAGGTTCACTTTTGCCTGCCTTATTAACTGCAAGTATGCGGAATTCATATTTAACACCTTCAGTCAGATTGGGCACATGCCCAATGCAAACGTCATCTGATATAATTGCGACTTCTTCCCAATTGGGCGAATACTTATCGCGTTTCTCAATAACATATCCTGATATTGGTGTGCCACCATCACTTTCCGGCCTTGACCATTCCAAATCAACAAAGTCTTTATCATAGTCTTTAATGATAGGTGTACCTGGTTTGGATGGTTCATCGTAAGGGTTCTTTGCCTCTATAGAGTGGGGTGTAGTAAGAGGTTCTGAAATTCCCTGTCGATTTTTGGCACGGACCCGGAACTTATATTTATGTCCAGATGTCAAACCTAATACATCAAATTGAGTTTTTGGTCCATCGGTTTCACCAGCAGGTGTCCAACGACCTGTGTTTTCGTCAAGCTTTTCAATAACGTAAGAATCAATTGGTTGACCGCCATCATCATCCGGCGGATTCCATTTAAGTGTACAACCTTTAGCATGAACATTGTTGACTTTCAGAGGGCCGTTCGGTGGAGATGGCTTATCGATTACGATAACCTTAACTTCTGCAGAATCTTCCCCAGAAGCGTTTTCTGCATGTATTGTGAAAATACCAGACTCTGCACGAGTTGCATTGGAAACTTTTAATTTGCTACTGTATTCAATGTGTGTCACTTTGATATTGTCCTTTGAAGTTACTTCACGTTTTTTATGCCACCACTTGGTTTGTGGAGCAGGCTCGCCTGATACTTTCACATCAAATGTGAACGTTTGACCAGCTTTTATGCGTACTTCATTTAGATTTGTACGATCAATTAATGGTGCCTTGTTACGGGGTTTTGCTATAACTCGTACAGTAGCATCAGATGGTTCACCAATGCCCCCAGCGCTTACAGCAGATACACGGAACTCATACGATTGTCCCTCAATTAGGTCAGGTACAAACGCTTTGCAATGATCCGGCGGAACCTCAACTGCTTTCTCCCATTGCCCATATTTATCCTTCTTTTCAATAATATATCCTGTAATTGGAGAACCTCCATCAACTAATGGTGGAGTCCAAGCTAAATCAACATGATCCTTATCCCAGTCAGTAGCGCGAAGATCTTGTGGCTTTCCAGGTTGGTCGAAAGGATTTTTGGCTATTATGGACTCATCGCTTATTAATGGGGCTGATTCTCCTTCAGCATTTACAGCCAAAATACGAAATTTGTATTCGCCGCCTGTTTCCAGTCCAGTAACATCCGCTTGCGGCTCATTAGAACGGCACACCGGTATCCAACAACCAGTTTTTGGATCAAGCTTATCAACTTGGAAATATTCAATGGGTGTGCCACCATCATCACCAGGACGCTTCCATTTGAGATGGCAACCTTCTTTGTGAACTTCAGAAATTTGCAATGGACCCTTTGGTGGACTAGGTTTGTCTGTTATAACGACATTTATTAGAACACTATCTTTACCGGAGCTGTTGGTAGCTTTCACAACGTATTCACCAGAATCTCCACGGGTTGTTGGCCTAACCACAATTTTTGTATAATAATCCGGACTCTCAATTGTAACGGTGTTACCGGATTGCAAAGGGCAGTTGTTAAAGCGCCATTCAACTTTAGGTGCTGGTTCACCTGTAATAACAGCGTCGAATTTCAGTGGAGCGCCAGCAGAAATAGTAACGTCACGTAAATTTCGTCGATCAATTTTCGGAGGAAGAAAACGAGGTTTAGCAATAAACGTTTTACTAGAGTCAGATGCTTCCGAAGAGCCTGCTTTATTTACGGCCACAACTCTAAATTGGTACTCATTGCCTTCAACTAAGCCATGAATGATGGCTGTGGGTTTATGATCACTTGTTTCTAAAGCTTTTTCCCATATTGGACTATATTTATCTTTCATTTCGACTATGTATCCGGTTATTGGAGAACCACCATTTGAAGCTGGTTCTTGCCAAACTAGTTCAACCTTGTTTGCTGTCCAATCTTTTGGCTCCGGTGCACCTGGCTGTGACGGTGTTACTAGAAATAAATCTATATTAATAAACTCGTACTTAATATAGAAGTAAATGGATATATTAAAGTTGAAAAAAATCTCACCAAAAGGATCCTTCGCAATGATGGATCCAAATGTTTCTAATGGTTCCGACTCTCCTTCTTTGTTCAAAGCTTTAACTCGGAATTTATACTCATGGCCAGGAATCAAACCATCAACTTCAAATTCAGGTCCTTCAGCTTTACCTACCAGCAACCAAATGCCAGTATCAGGATCAAACTTCTCCACCAAATATCCTTCAATAGGTTCACCACCATCATCTTTAGGCTTATTCCATTTAAGCTTGCAACCCTCCTTATGTATATTTGAAACATTGAGCGGGCCTTCAGGTTGACCAGGCTTAGCTAATTTAATTTAAACGAAAACCAATTGATTAAATGTTAAATTACTTATCATCATGAGAAAATTAATTTACCTATTATATTGACCTGGAATTCAACTTCATCTTGACCATATTTATTTGTTGCGACAATTTTGTATAGACCAGTATCCTTGCGTTCAGGAGACTCATTAAAATATTTTGTACTATTAGGTATGTTTTCAGTGCGTCTACTGGATGTGGATATTATAGATTTGCCGGATTGGGACCACGTAACATCGGGTGCTGGTTCGCCCGTTACCTGTATGTCTAAGTATATTCGTTCTCCGGCTTTCACATTATAGGTATGAATGTGGCGACGGTCAATTTTTGGAGCCACTGTAAAAAAAACTCGAAAAATTTAATGTTTGTTGTCGTGAAAATTTAATAAAATAACGTACATTTCCTTGGTTTTGTAATTACAGACTTGCTTGCATCAGAAGGCTCTCCAGCGCCTGCTTTGTTTATGGCTCTTACGCGGAATTCATATTCACAATTTTCATCAAGATTTGGCACAGTACCTCTACACTCGTCAATTCCTGGTCCAGCTGGTATTTCTGCTGCTTTAATCCAGCGATCAGTTCCTTTCTCACGTTTTTCAATAATATAACCTGTAATTGGAGCCCCACCATCATTTAATGGTGGCCTCCACACCAAATCTACACAATCCTTATCCCAATCAACAGCTTCAGGTGTTCCTGGTTTACCAGGTTCATCGAATGGGTTCTTTGCTATAACTGAATGTTCACTAACTAAGGGTTCTGACTCTCCCTCTGTATTTACTGCCACTACACGGAATTTATATTCATGTCCCGCTTCTAAATTACTGAGCTCGGCGAAAGGTTCTTTAACGCGTACAGCTGGTAACCAACGCCCGCTTTCCAAATCCATTTTCTCAACCACATAGTACTCTATTGGTAGACCACCGTTATCTAATGGTGGATTCCATTTCAATTGACAACCTTCTTTGTGTACATCTTGAACCCTCAAGGGTCCCTCTGGTTTATCAGGTTTATCCAAAACTATGATTTCAAACGTAGCCTCATCATGACCTGAATCGTTTTCGGCTTTGATTGTATATTTTCCAGTATTTTTACGCTTTGCAATAGGTATAGAAAACTTGGTACGATAATGCTCCAAATCGATATTTATATCACCGGTTTGATCTTCCATGCGAGCTTTATTATGGAACCAAGTTTTAGTTGCTGGAGGCTCTCCTGACACTTTGATATCAAGACGCACATGCTGTCCAGCTTTGATTATTATATCTTTTATATTTGTTCTATCTATTTTAGGCGGCGCAAAGCGATCCTTTGCCGTCAACTGATCTGAAGATTCAGAAGGCTTACTATGTCCGGCTTTGTTTACAGCCTTCACTCGGAACTGGTATTTCGTACCTTCGATTAAATCATTAACTCGTGCTTTACAATCAGGTGTACTAGTTTCTAAAACTTTCTGCCATTTTCCAGTGTTATTATCTTTTTTTTCTATAATGTATCCGATAATCGGTGCCCCGCCGTTATTTTGTGGGGGACGCCAAGATAAATCAGCATGGCTAGCCGACCAATCAGATACTCGTGGTTTCCCTGGAGCATCAGCAGCATCGTATGGATTTTTAGCCGTGATTGATGTTTCGGTACCCAAAGGTTCTGAATCACCTTCTGTATTAACTGCTTTAACTCGGAACATGTATTGTTTACCTTCGACCAATCCTGTAACCTCGGCTTCTGGTAACTTAGTTGTGCATACTGGTACCCAGCGCCCTGTTTCAGTATCCATGCGTTCAACAACATAGTGCTCTATTGGTTCTCCTCCATCATCTTCGGGTTTGTCCCATTTCAAATGAACTGATTCGGCTGTTACATCAGAAACAGCAAGCGGGCCTTTGGGTTTACCCGGCTTGCATAGTACTTCCAGTTCCACCTTAACAGTATCAGTACCGGAATCATTTTTAGCTGTCACAATATATATACCTTTGTCTGCACGCTTAACTTTTGGCATAATAAATGTAGTTTTATAATCTTCATTTTCAATTTTAATGCGTTCATTTGATTTCAGCACTTGGCCATTATATGTCCAGGTCACTTTAGCGGGTGGTTCGGCTTTTACAGCTGCTTCCATGTGAAACAGTTGGCCGCTGCGCAGTACTTTCTTTTGTAAAGTCGTACGATCAATATGTGGTTTAAGGAAACGCGGCTTGGCAACAACTGGTTTTGAAATATCGCTGGGTTCACTAGGTCCAGCTTTATTAACTGCCACAATACGAAATTCATACTCATGGCCTTCTTCTACGTTAGTAACAGTACCTTTTGTATGGTCTCCCGGTACAGTAGCAGCGTCAACCCATCCGCGCCCAGATTTGTCATGCATTTGAATAATATACTTTTGAATTGGTGCACCTCCATCAGTTTGTGGTGGGTCCCAGACTAAATCGATAAAATCTTTATCCCAGTTGGTTGGTTCTGGTCGACCAGGTTTATCTGGTTCATCGAATGGATTCTTCGCTATAATTGGTTTCTCAGTTTCCAAAGGTTCCGATTCACCCTCCTTATTAATAGCCCTTACTCGGAATTTATATGGTTTGCCTTCTTGCAGACCTATTATTTTGGCTTCAGGCTCAGTGCTTTTACCACATGGCAACCATTGCCCCGTATGTGGATCTAGTTTTTCAATTTCATAATATTCGATTGGAGCGCCACCATCATCTAAGGGCTTTTTCCATTTCAATTTGCAACCATGCTTATTAATATCGTTAACTTCTAGTGGACCTTTTGGTTTACCCGGTTTACCCAAAACAGTAATATCTAATTCAGCAACATCTTCGCCAACTTTATTTTTGGCTTTTATAACATACTTTCCACTTTGTGGCCGTTTAGCACGCATTACAAAGAATTTGGTATTATAGTCAACACTATCAAGCTTAATACCTTCTGCTTCGGATATCAATGGTTGTTCTCCAAAGAACCATTCAATTTTAGGCACAGGTTCACCTTTAACAGCAATATCTAAACTTATGGATAGACCAACTTTCACCATAACTGGTTTTAAATTTGTACGATCAATATGCGGCTTTACTGAAAAAATTAAGATTTCAAAAATGTCGCAAAGTAAAAGGATTTTTTAGATTTTAATAGTAGTAATTAATATTTATTATGTATTACTTACGGAAGCGTGGCTTGGCTGTATGCCAGTTAGTTTGCTCAGATGGCTCAGAAGTGCCGGCTTTATTTATGGCGCGTACTCGGAATTTATATTGCTGTCCTTCTTCTAGTTTCTTAACTGTGGCCTTACATATCGGGCCATCAACTTCCGCGGCTTTGATAAACTCCCCAGAATCTTTGTCCATCATTTCAATTACATAGCCAGTTATTGGAACACCTCCATCGCGAATTGGCGGCTCCCATTTTAGTTTAACATGATTTTCATCCCAGTCTTCTAACTCTGGTAAACCAGGTGGTGCGGACACATCAAACGGATTCTTTGCCACCATTACATTCTCAGTTTCTAAAGGCTCTGATTCGCCTTCCTCGTTGACCGCCTTAACACGGAACTGATACCGATGATTAGGCTCAAGACCTTTAATTTCATGCTCTGTCTTTTCAGGATCAACAGAGCCTGCTGGCAGCCATCGACCAACTGATGTGTCCATTTTTTCAATTACATAACTAGTCAGTGGTACGCCACCGTCATCTTTTGGTTTTCTCCATTTCAGTTTGCAACCTTCCTTAAGTATATCAAATGCTACTAGAGGTCCTTCAGGTTTTGACGGTTTGTCCAGTACAACAACTTCAACTTCTGCCTCATCGACGCCATTTATATTTTCAGCTTTTAATTTATAAGTGCCGGTTTGGCCACGTGTTGTGTACAGTATCGTCAGTTTCGTATTATATTCCTCATTTTCCAAACGCACTTGGTTGTCGTTGGATAGCTCTTTCTCCTTGAATATCCATGTAAGTGTTGGTGCTGGTTCACCTTTTACATCAACATCAAACTTAGCTGTTTGACCTGCTCGCACTTTTATAGGCTTCATTTTGTCGCGGTTGATATGCGGTATCACTAATAATCATTAAACGTTTATTAATAAATTTCAATTAAAAGTACATATAGATTTCAACAAAAAAGCTTTGCTTAGCAATTAATATTTCCTGAAAAACATTAGATTAAATATTGTTAACTATTGAAAAAGCATGAAGCATTTTATAGCCGTGGGATGTGGTAGACGTGAAACGGTATTGATTTTCCTTACAATTTCTTGGCTTAGCTACGTGAGGTTCCGTCGCAGCACTAGGTTCACCAGGGCCGGCTTTATTTACAGCACGAACACGGAATTGATAGACATTGCCTTCAATTAGACCATCAACGGTTGCCTCTGCATTAGGTGTCTGGAAATATAAAAATTTCGATTATAAATATTTTCGTACAACTTAAAAATCTTTATACTCACGTTTGTTACTAACACCTCATCCCAAATAGCCGAATATTTGTCTTTCTTTTCAATTACATAACCGGATTGGCGCACCTCCATTGTCATTTATATGTTCATTATAATCATCTCTTTGAACTCGACCAACAATTTGATTCGCTTTGACGATTGATATTCATGGCCCTCTTGAAGGCCTTTGACGTCGATTTCCGTATCATTACCGGAGGTGCGCCCAACAGGTACCCAGCGCCCTTGTTTCTTGTCAAACTTCTCAACTTGATAGGCTGTAACTGGCTTGCCTCCATCATCTTCTGGTTTCTTCCATTTCAGCTTACAACTATCTTTCGTTATATCTTTAATTTCAAGCGGCCCTTTTGGCTTAGCTGGCGGTCCTAGAATATTGACTTCAACATCGGCTTCATCCTCACCGTGCTCGTTGACAGCATGTATTTTGTAGGTACCGGTATGCTTGCGTTCCGTTTCAATAATTGAGATTTTAGTATTATGCGGCATGTTTTTAATCTCATAATTCGAAGGCAACGTCTCAGTTTTTAACTCTTTGTCATTTTGATACCAATTAATGATTGGTGGGGGTTCTCCGCGTACATTGATATCATATTTAATTGGCTTACCAGCACGTATTAAGAGTGGCTTCAGATTTGTACGATCGATTCTCGGTTTAACTAATAAACATATATAAATAGTAAATTGGTCATATTTTCACAGTTAGTCTACTAGAGGATTCCGTCCACGCTCTGCTGTGGCTAAGGTATACGTTAATTATAAACTATTCAATATAGTAAAATTGTATTTATGAATAAAATTTTAAACATTATTCCGGGGTAAGAAATTACTGGGTTAAAATTTGAACATTACTTCAAAATTGGAAAATGGGTGATACATATTTCCTTTGAGTAGCTATTAATCACAAATCAACAAAGATGTTGAATTTCTTTTTTATTAACTTTATGTTCAAATTTAAACAATTAAGCAAAGTTATTAGTTAATAAAATTTGAGATAATGAAATAGTAGTAGTCATTCTTAATTTTTAATAATAAAATTATTGAACAAACTTTTTTCCATATTTCAATTGTTTAAACAATTAAGGTAAAAAATCCACAAAATTTCATTCATATCGCTCGAATGCTTTTCGAGATGTTAATTTTTCAATTAAATCGGGCTGAAAAGTTTGACTGTTAATAATAATAACAAACTACGGAGTGGGGGAGGGAATCTTTCAAGAAATGTTTTTTGGGAAGTATGCGGTGCAATAAACTACCCATTTCATGCTTTCTCAATTTAATAAAAATTTCATGTCAAACTTTACGTGGATTGACTCTAATTGTAGTTTTTTAATTAATTAATGTTCAAATTCAATTTAATCTACTGTATTTGTATCGTACATTCCAACAGTCTCATTGGAAAACGTGACTAGAAGACAACTTTTTACTAGATTTTCCAGCTGAAATTGCTGCTACATAACATTTCCTGTAAGTTTTTTTATTACCAAAAGCTTACTATTTCATAATTGAATTTAAATTACGCAGAATAAAAATAGGTGAACCAATTTTCAACCGAAGATTATGTGATGTCATTTCGAGTATATCTAGATAGTTTTCACTTTCATCAGCAACATATAAAATACATCTGATAGCTAGGCTTTTGGACGCTAATGTAGCTTGATTACTGAGCCAGTTATAAACCAAATAATTAAATATTACCATACTTTCAATAATATATTCTCAATAAATAAAATTTTATCGTTAACAGGAGTACAGAAATAGTTTGGCACTGGGTAGCCGTTGATGCATTCTACCCCAAATATCTAGCAATTGTAATATTCCTGAGTTTGGATCGGTTTGCCATTGTTTGCATATATTTATGGTCAATAGAAGCATTTCAACACTTCAACATAAAAACGACTGCTTAAACTTTCGATAACCTCGTTGACTTAAGAAAAGCGAAGAATGACCGGGCTGTCAATCACCAGACAGTAGTAGAACAGCATCTCCAGAAATTTCATTGTTGCCGTTTAATTATACTATTGCGTGTTTTATTTGTGAGCCATTATGCATTCATCTCAAATTATAATTGAACTTTTTATCAACATTGCATCTATTGCGCTTTTTTTTTAGGTGTTGCTTTTGGCTTGCTATGAATGTCTGTACGTCGTTCGCCCATAATCTAGCAAAGTAGGCGTATTGACTTGCCAAAGTAACTGTCAATGCGATCTTTTCTTTTGATATTAAAAATGTCTTACCACCAATTTTCAGCCATTCTAGACATTCTTTTTTTATAGTATATAGATGGCATGTGGTATCGAAAAGAATTAACGCTGTTTCATTAAGAAGCAGCCATCAGCATACATTACGTATGCTTAAGAGTATAAAAATTATTTTTGTAAAAACTTTTACTCAATTCATTTGTTGCAGAATAAACGGACAGATACATACTGCACATTTCATTCAGGGGTCGAAACGTTACATCCGTGCACCGATCGGCAAACATACGAAAGAAAATTACGTGATACTTCAATCACTATAGCAAACGGATCATAATGCACATTGCTTTGGATCGTATTTTTAGGTCACAATAGATGTAGAACTGCCAAAAATGTTGCGAAATTTTCGATAAACTAACAAAAGCTAATTAAATATCAATATGGATCCAACTTTGTTTTTTTATTTGAGCTCTAGTGAAAGTGGTGGGGATAAAAAAATAATGCGGAGATAGCTAAGATATCGTAGCAATAGCGTAGGTATAAAAAAAAAACAAATTATGAATCCTCATTAACAAAATTTTCTTTGTAGATGTATCGTTGAACAAAGCATTGGAATTTTAAAAAGACGGTGGAGAATTTTAGGATATGGCACGAGAGGAAGGTACCACCCCACAAAAGTGGACCGCAATCGACCAAACGATAAGAGACCAAATAAAGTATTCTTTAATAAATTTTATTCGAAATTGTATATGTCCTTTACCTTGTAAATAATTTTATTTTTAATGTCAACTAGAATACAAAAATTTTGTTCACATAAATAAATTTTGTTTTTAATTTTTAATGAGACCAACCAATGAATGGAATGGTTTCATATTTATGTTCTTTATTACTAAAAATTATAAAAAAAATAAAATTTAAAAAAAATTTGCTCACATTTCCATAAATTTGTCTATTACGATTTGCATTCGAATGAACGGATACGTTTATAGACTCGTTCACGTATGTCATCATGCTAGATTACGATAGAAACGTTACGATCACGTATGTCATAATACGAAATACGGGCTTTTACGTGACGAGTGATACGTTCACGGATGTAACGATTCGACCCCAGGTTATTTCAGATTAACTCAGATAAGTTGAATGTAGTTTTTTGAACTTTTTTGGAATTTAGTTATTGCATACTACTACGACAATTTTTGAGTACTTTTCGTCGTTCTATACTTCTAAAAATAAAAAAAAATACTTACGTTTTTTGTATTTGGCGACCTGAACTTTGCTGGGAACTGAATGTGGCGATAGGTCGGCCTTGTTTATGGCAATAACCCTAAATTGATATTCCCCATACCCTTGTAATTTATCTATGCAAGCGTCCAATTGGTTTCCAGGGACTTCAATAGCCTTTTCCCAATCAGGCTTCGATTTATCCTTTTTCTCGATTATATATTTTTCAATTGGTGCACCACCGTCATTGCTGGGCGGAGTCCACTTTATGGAAATGCTTTGGTTATCGAAGTCGGTGATTTCTGGAGTTCCTGGTTTATTCGGTTCATCATATGGATCTTTGGCAACTACATCAACCAATGTGATTAACGGTTCAGATTCACCTTCATCATTAACCGCACAAACACGGAACTTACATTCGGATCCCGGATGTAAGCCTGTTACATCAAAACTGGGCGGCTCCTTTTCACCAGGTGAACGGCCTACGCGTACCCACTTGCCGGTAGCTGTGTCCATTTTTTCGATGACATACTCTTTAATTGGTACACCACCATCATCCTCAGGCTTTTTCCATTGTAACTTACATCCATTCGTTGTTACATCGCTCACGGTTAGCGGTCCTTTCGGCGATGTTGGCTTCCCATGCACAATCAGTTCTACGGTCTCTAGGTTTACACCGTTTCGATTCTCAACTTTTAATGTATACATTCCGCTATCTTTACGCACTACATTCGTTATAACGAAGTCGGTATGATAATCGACGTTCTCAATTTTAATTCGATCGCCAGTGGAGAGTGGTATATCATCTCGCCAGCTCCAATGCACAGTTGGAACCGGTTCACCAATGACATCAACTGACCATTTGTGGGTGCGCCCAGTCTTAATTATAACCCTCTTAAATGTTGAACGGTCGATTTGTGGTTTTACTGCCGAAATTTACGTGTAATTTAATATTAATGAAATGTGACATTTTTATCATACAGTAAATAAAAAAAAACAAATAAGAGCAAGCTAAGTTTAGATGTAACAGAACATTTTACACTCTTGCAACTTGCAAGGAACAAAGCCGAAATATTTCGAATTTTAATAATATATCCGAAAGGTTGACCGAAACTTTTGGTAAAAAGTTCACAATAGAAACCGGCATAACATAATATATTCGAATTGAATAGTTTTGGTCCGACTTGGATAAGTAAGTAAGGTGGCACACCTCAAGGTCACTATTCGTGCAAAGTTTTATTCGGAAAGTAAAAGCATAAGATGAAGCTTAAAATTGTGTTATGTGGCAAGGAAGCGTAGTTTTTGTCTAATAACACTGGCAAACACTGTTTTTGTCACATGAACTTTGTTATGATTTTTATTTATGTTGGTGTACCCTCATTAAAAATATTTAACAGTTTTGTTTCTATCACATCCAGTTTTCTTGTGACAGCTACCTATTCATTTCTGACCTCATACATATACGTTTCTTTGTTTACATAACTGCATTTAGTCGACTGGGTAACTATTGTGTTTGCTAAATTACATTTTATTTACATTAGTTAGATCGTATATATGCCACGAAAGGGTTTGAACAACCCGGACATTTTTTGTTATATGTTTGAAGAATTAACTTTTACATCTCAGCGTCGAAATTTCATATCACTAATTGAACAGTGCTATTTAGACTATTTTGGTTTTCCTGTGAGCAATCAAGACAAATCCTGGGTTCCACATAAATGTTGTGTAACGTGTGTGAGGCTCCTTTTAGGTTGTGCTAAACAAGAACCTAGACATTTGTCATTTGCTATACCAATGATTTGGACCGAGCCAAAGGATCATGTAAGTGATTGTTATTTTTGTTTGACTCAAACAAAAGGTATTACCACCAAATTCAAACACACTATCCAGTATCCAAACTTGTCTTTGGCCAAGAGACCCATCCTACATAGTGCCGAACTGCCTGTGCCGATGCCTCCAAATCGATCAAAAAATGAGAATTCTAGTCCGAAAGATGGAGATGGATTTTTATATCTAAAAGAGAAATGCCCTAAACTCAGCGACGCGAAAATCAAGCAGGGAATATTTGTAGGTCTACAAATACGGCAATTGATGAAGGATAAGAGCTTTGAAGGAAAACTGAATGATCAGGAAAAACTCGCCTGGAAATGTTTTGTGAATGTTGTTCAAAATATCATTTAAAGCTTTGGGGTGTAATATGTCCTTGAAAATACGTATGCTGGACTCTCATCTGGATTTCGTTCCGGCAAATTTGGGTGCTGTGAGTGACGAACAAGGTGAGAGGTTCCATCAAGACATTTCCTTAATGGAGAAGCGTTATCAAGGGAAATGGGGCCCAGGAATGCTAGCAGACTATTGTTGGAGACTTAAAAGGGACCTACCGGAAGCCAAATATTCAAGAAAATCATAAGTATCTATTAGATATTAGGAAATAATTCTGTAAGTGTGGCTCAATTTTGTACTTTTTACAAAAATATATGTTTTGATGTCACAAGAAAACATGATGTGTACATTTTTTTTCATTGATATATTATTATTTGGTGGGCAATTCAAAATTTGATATAAATTTTCATGTGACAAAAAAAGTTACAAATTTGTTGACCTGTGTAATTAAGCGCTTAGTTATGTTTTCGATTAATGGCGTATTGTGGCGTGGTAATAGGCCGGTTCCGTCCATCTGCAATACCAACACACCTTGGAGTCAAGGAACATGTGTAACAAATTTCATGAAGATAACTAAATTTTTACTCAAGTTATCGCTTGCACAGATGAACAGATGGTTGGAGAGACAGACTGTCTATCGGAATTCAATTCGTCTCGTCATCCCGGTCATTTTCATAACTCTATGTCTATTATAAACAACCGTTAGATGAACAAAACTATTATACTTTGTAGCAACATTTTGCAAGAGTATAAAATTTACGAAAGTTAAAAGTATATCGACAGAATTTACATATACATATAAGTATGAATAAATGCATGCACAAGTAGGGTGAAAAAAGGTAATAAGAAAAGAACAAAAATAATACGATGTGATTAAATATGGTAACACAAAGGACTTCTCAGTGTATTTTTAGCTGTTTCAACTATGCGGAATAGTGTGATTGTCATTTATTAATTTCTAATGGGTTGAAATATAAAATTAATTATGTTCCTAAATGAAGTAAATAAGGGGTGTTGTATTAGTTTCGGGTGTCACGCAAACCAATTTTATCGGTTTTGCTATCAAAACAACACAAGAAGATGATCGCTGACAGCTTTAAGTGTAAGTTAAGAAATCAACTTATTTTATTATTACAAATTTATTTATTTTCGTCTCAATAAGGGACAACATAAGAATAAAACCTAAAATTATTTATGAAAAAAAAATTCAGATAGACGCATTTGGTGTTAAAATACGTTTAATACGTTTTGTAAATCCTTTTAAAATACCCGGTTTTTTTTTTCATAAATAAACATTCAGAATGTTGGAAAAGACCTTCGGTGAAAACTCTTTACACCGAGCAAGTGTTTTTGATTGATAAAATAATTGAAAGGGGCCGAGAACGCGTTAACGACGAACCGCGTCCAGGATCGCCATCAACATAAACTGATGATTAACACGTCAATAAAAATACCTGAGAACGTAACGAACGATTAACAGCAAGAGATCTAACTATCATCGTTAGAATATCGAAAGGATCAGTGAGAATCATTTTGAAAGATCATTTGGATATAAGAAAAATGAAGGCGCCATTGGTTTCTTCCGACCAGCCAAACTGTCACCAAGGAATATTATTTGAGTGAAATTCGTCGTTTGAGCGAAGCTATTCAAAAATTTCAACCAATATCGTGCCGCAACCACCGTATTCGCCTGATTTAGCTCCGTGAGTTTTCTGGTAATTCAGGAAACTCAAACAACCGCTCCGGGTAAACCGTTTTGAGTCAATTAAAGGCATTAAACGTGATTCGCTACTCGCATTAAAAGCTGTTCCGGACATTGACTTTAACATCTGTTTCGAGGATTGGAAAAAACGTTTGCACTTATTTATTGGGGCCAAGGGGGATTACTTTGAGGGGCAAAGATTTTGAAGAATAAAGTAAGAATTTTAAAATTGTGATCAAAGTCTTGCTATTTTTTGTTCATACGTGCGAACATATGTTTTTGCGAGTGTTCGAAAATACGAGAATTCAATCAGATTCTCCGACACCATTGAAAATCAGAATTGGTTTACAATTTTGAAAACTATTCAAATTTGTTTTGGATTCCACAACACCTCTGAATATTTCAACACATAGCAAATGTGCAAACAAAACTGGGCTCTAAGGTTCCAAAAATCGCTTATCCCATAGAATTAGTAAAACGAGATAACGGGAGGTAATATCTTTCAGATCTGTCGATTTGAAGCTAGTTGCAGATGCATTTTACACATACCACGCGCAGATTTTAGTTGAAGTAAGGTGAAATTTTCTCCAAAAACTGTTGTTTTTTTTATAATATTTAGATACTTATATTAAAAAAAATACTCACGCAATATGAAAAGCTGAATGATGATAATTAGAGTCAGACTAGTTTTACACTGTTCACATAGAAACAAATTCTTAGTTAATGTTCCATTAGTTGGAGCGTCTTACTAGGTATACGTATATGTTTTAACATGTATCATGAATGTGGTTGGTATTTATGGAACCAATATCGTTCAGGATACATGTGTTTAGCAAAATATGTTTTTTTTATTTTAGATATCATTACCAATATTCCAAGTGCATATATTTGTCAGTTGAAAGCATAAAATAATGCAAGCTAAGCTTTTTCATCAATATAAGATATTCATGTTGAAACAACAGCTGTAAATAACCTATATTAGTTAACTTACGGTTTCTATGTTTGCATAAATGATTGTCGGTTGGTTCAGAAGGTTCTGAGGCGCCCGCCTTATTAAGAGCGCGTACCCTAAATTGGTAAATCATTTTCTCCTTAAGCCCATCGACATAAAGTTCTGGGGTGGAACCTTCAGTTTTGGCTATTTCACTCCATGTTGGTGAAAATTTGTCTTTCACCTCAACAATGTAGTTCAATATGGGCCTACCCCCATCGGACGGTGGACGCTTCCATTTAAGTGTAACGCTCTTATTATCGTAATCTGAAATTTCTGGTTTGCTAGGTGGGCTTGGTGGATCGTAGGGATTCCTGGCAATAATAGGCTCGGTGGTTTCCAATGGTTCAGATTCACCCTCTTTATTAAGAGCCTTGACGCGGAATTTATATTTTTTATTTGGAGTAAGGCCTTTAAAATTGAAAGAGGTCTCGTCTGGACCAACTTCACCCGCAGGTATCCAACGTCCTGTTTCTTCGTCCATTCTTTCCAATGCATAACCACTTATTTCGCAACCACCATCATCCTGTGGACGCTTCCATTTCATTTTGATATGATCAGCTCTTACTTCTTCAGGATCCATAGGACCACCGGGAGCTAATGGTTTGTCCAATACAGTTACCTGTGCTTCACTTTCAATAGTACCAGAACTATTGGATAACACAATCTTGTAAATACTAGTATCTTTTCGAACTGCCTTTTTAATGGTAACGCATGAATTTCGTTCCATTTGGTCAACTGTAATACGTTGATTATCGAAACTCAAGTCTTCTGTACCTTTGTACCATTTAGCCTCTGGTTCTGGTTCACCATCATATTTGATATCGAAACGAAGAGTTTGACCTCTTTTTACTACAACATTTTTTAGACAATCACCAACTATGAATGGCTTTACAAATCGGCATTTAGCAATTATAGCTTTCGTTTTGTCGCTGGGTTCACCGGGACCAGCCTTGTTAACAGCACGGATTCGGAATTCATACTGTTGTCTCTCTTTTAATCCATCTACCGTACCCTCACAAACGTCGCCAGAAACTTTCTTGCCTGCTACCCAATCATTAGAGAATTTTTCTTTGTATTCAATAATATAGGCAGTTATTGGATCACCGCCATCACTGTCGGGTGCATCCCATTTTAAATCAGCATGATCTTTATCCCAATCTGTAACATCGACATTTTTCGGTTTGCCGGGTTCATCCCATGGATCTTTTGCTAATACAATGTTCTTGAAAGGAGCAGGGTCCGATGGACCAATCTTATTTACAGCACGTATACGGAATCTGTATTGTCTTTTTGGCGTAAGGTCCTCTATCTTCTTAAAGAGTTTTTCTTGTGGCTGAACCTCAGCGACAACTTCCCAGCTTTGCTTTTTGCTTAGATCTTGGCGTTCGACTACATATTTAATAATTGGTGAACCCCCATCGTCGTTGGGTTTATCGAAGGTCACTTTGCAAGATGTCTGGAAAACTTCAACTACATCGACATTTCGTGGTGACTGCGGAACATCTTGGAATATAACTGTTACATTCTTAATATCTTCACCTTGACCATTATATAGTTTTATTTCATATGGACCTGAAAGGTCACGCGCTGGCTTCTTAATTTTAAATGTTATTTTATCTTCAGTTACACCCACTTCAACTTCTTTAACAGGCAATGGTTTACCATCCTTCACTAATTTAGCCTCCACGGCAGTTTGTCTTGTACCGTTAACTATAAGAATAAAAACAATGATATTTTAGATTAATTAACACCAATTGACGAAGATAAATTATGACAGTCAAATGCAATTAATATCATAAAAACAAATTTAATTACCTTTGTATGGTACCTCGAGCACTACAGGCGCATTTATTGGACCAGCGAATTCGTCCGGACAGTCAATATTTGGTCGACTTTCACCTTTGCGCACTGTTAGTTTGCAAGTTGAAGACAGTTTACCAGATTCACATGTTATTTCACCCTCATCGCCCAGGGCAAGATTATTGAAAATCAGCTGGTGCTTGCCACCACCAAGATTTTTAATTTCAATACGATCATTTGGCTCTACAGGATTACCATTGATTTTCCACTCGCAAGGTGCAGTTTGATCTTGCAATTCGACATCGAGTACCAGCTTTTCACGCTCCACAGCATCTGTGTCCTTGAGCTTTTTATTAAAACGATTCTGATCTAAAAAATGCACGCAAGTCAACAGAAAAAAATAACAAATTTACTACAGAACATATCCATGTACACATTTGCAGTCTGTGCATATTATTATAATATTCATTTTCGAAAAAAAAAATTATTTTGGTTTTCCTAAAGGTTAACGTATTACGTAGCGTGGTTAAAAGTCGCCTTTTAGAAAACAGCATATTTCGACATAAAATGCAGTTGTATTTGACTTTTTAATGTACTTTACTATTCTTTGCCCAAATATCGCCCTAAAATAAGCCATCAATTATTGTCAAATGACGCTTGGAAGCGCTTCAAACAAATGATAAATTTTACTACATTTTAGTTACTTATTGACAGTAAGCAAAACCAAGTAAGTAAAGAATCCTCGCTTTGAACCATTGCCTTAGGTATGATTGCGAATAATTAATCTTCTAACTTTAAATTTAATTTCACAACTTACAATTAATTACAATTTCAGCTTCAGTTTTGTCAGCATTTGTTGTACATTTGAATTGCCCAGCATCACTGACCTTACAATCTTTGATAATCAGTTTGCGTTTTCGACCATCTTTAACAATTTGCATGCGTTTATCACCCTTGATTTCTTCATCGCCGCGCCACCATTGCACTTCGCCGGTAGCGTCATCAATTTCACACGCAAGTGTTATATTGTCTTTTTCAATGCATTGTAGTGATTTTAATACTTTCACAAATTTATATGGGTATTCGACAATTTTCACCGCAGTCTCAGTCTTCTCTGGTTGTTTATCTAATTGACAACGGTATTGACCAGTATCTTCGAGTACAGAATCTTTGATTATGAGCTTGAGGTTTCCATTTATATCTTTTGATATTAGATAACGTGGGTCATCGGACTCGATTTTCTTATTGTCTTTGAACCAGGTCACGTTGGCCATGCTACTGCTAACGGCACACTCCAAAGTGGTCTCATGTTGCGTAAATCCTTCAATTTTTTTCTTAAGCGGTTTAGTAAATGTATAGCTGGGATCAGCTTCTTCGACGTTCAAAAATGCAGTGCTGGATACGCCACCGATTTCTATGGTATATTTGCCGCCATCTTCCACTTTGGGATTCATGACAATCAACTGGTAAGTGTCGTTCTCATTCTTGAATTTGTATTTGCTGCCAGTGAACAGTTCCTTTTTTCGGATAAAATATTTTAGTAAGATATCGTTTCAACTGTTATAGCAAATAAAAAATATTGATGGGAAACTATACATATATATGATAAAACATATTCTTAGGTATTCAAAAGACGCTATTTATAAGTATAACTAAGTTTTATATAACTAATTGAGAGCTTTGCGTGAATCATATTCGACAGCAATATTTCAGAAGTTGAAATTAGCGGAGCAGTGTTCACTCAAGCTGCTTTATGCCCTATATATATACGTACATAGGTATATAAAAACGTGCTCACATCTAAATGGTATATTCTTATATATGTAATTCATCGATTTTTATATATTAGAGAAATCGGCAGAAATTAATCTGTATAAATAGCTTAGCAGTTACAGATTTTGGTTTAAATAAGAAAAAAATTCAACTGTATGACATGTTGAATATAATTAATTGGCCATCGTGGTATTGTAAGAAGCTACAATGCTAGAGAGTTGTTGTGACAGGTACTTAAGTCTCAATAACTTCGAAATGTGAACTTGTACGACGTTGGCTTCTTGTGGTTCACTACTGAATTGTCGAACCTCAGACCAGCTCAGCAAACCAGTCAGCAGCTGTACAGTAGGAAGGTCCTTCTGGCCCAATGTAAATCGCAAGAGGTCCAATCAACTCTTCCCTCTCAACAAAGCACACTTTTCAATGGTTGTAAGAGTTCTTACTGGACATTGTCCGATCAGGATTCTTCCGGTAATATTAAACATTTTATACGATGCCAGTTGCATCAGCTGTTTAGAAGAAGATTGTTCCTCATTAGCCAGATCAAGGCTAAAACAGCGCGGTTCGCATTCTTTAAAATATCTAAGCGAAATAACGGTAATAGAAACTAAGCATCTAGTTTGTTATAGGGTCAGGGCGGTTTGTTTTATATCCGGTTTTCAACTGCAGGAGTTTTTAAGCTGGATTCCTAAAGGACTGTACATAACAATTACAATCCAAGTACTTGAGGGATCAACCGTCTAAATTTGCCTATTCTGGGTTACGTTATTAAGCCAAATATCTCTTATAATTGTAGTGGGTGGTAAACAGAAATGTATACTTGGCTTAAAAATTTTTATTAAAAAGTGAATATATATTATTTGTATATAGTAGTTGATCCCACACCATTAAATTAAACTTTTAGTTATCTATTTTTGTATACTTACATCTTTTCGCAACATCCACTTGGGTTTACAATTTGGCTTACTAAAACGCGCTTCAAATACAACTTTCTTGTCTTTACCTTCCTTGGCAAATTGATCGATGAGCGGACTTAAGAAGGATTCTTGCTTCTATTTTTTTAATATGTTTGATTGAATGGTTAATTTTTATTTAGATTATTATAAGTGTACATTTAATTTAAATTTATTATTGATCATTCCGTAGTAATTTTTAATATTTTAAGTCGTATTTTTAAATTTAACGCAGCAATTGTTGTTATATTCCATTTAGTTTATATGTCGGTAACGCCGGCCGTTTTTGTTTGTTTTTGGGAAAAGACGAAATTAAGGTTTGCGTTGTCAAAAATGGGAAAAGAAATAATATTGTATAAATAATTTTTCAATTGTCATACATCATATTATATTTATTTTGTTCGGGCAACACCAAAATTGTGTCCGCAAAAATTAGCAAAATAACTAACAACGCTTTCCAACTGATTGATTGCATGTACGTCAATTGAAAATACGTACATATTCTGCTACTCGTATTCGGTAAGTATAGATGCAAGCAGAATATAGATTTCATATTTATACTACGGCGCATACATATATGTGATACAAAAAACTTTTTATAAACTTTTTTTTTGTTAAGTGTTACGTTTTCAGTTGGGAGTTTACAAAAATTCAACTTTTAGTGGTGTATTTGAATGTGAAAGAAATTTGTGGCACATATATATATGTACACATATTACAATAAGTACACAAAATTCCAATAGGATATTTATTAAGTTGGATGAAAAGTTAAGCATTTGGTAAGAAAACAAAACACATACTCCAAAATAAAACAAATCCTTAAGAATACTTTATTAAAATTTTACATTAATTGAGAAAATATCTTCTAAATCAAAATAAAAAAGGGATTCTATTTTATGAAATTGTGTTCTTTGCTATGCCAACTTAACAACCTTGTTATAATAAAATTACTGATTTTAAGCAGGCGCTTAAATGTTAACAATTTTGGCTTTATATACATTTTGTATAGGTATGTGTACCATATGTGTGATACATGATGATATAAAACATAAAAATATATTAATGCAGCTTATAGTAAATGTAATTATATTATAATAAATAAATAGAATCATAAATAAATACAAATAGTTTTTAGGCATTTAATTGTGATTTTTAGGTCGCATTTGTATTAAAAATATAAGTTAAATGCAGATATATATTTTTACGTGTTAATTCTTATGTTATTTATTTTGTATGCTTGACTGCATGTACCCTACAGATAAAATGCTTTCATTTATATGTTAGTATAATAATTATGTACAGTGAACAAATAAAGTTTATGCACATTCTGAAAATCCAACTAAAACACACTGTAATTGGACAATTTTTTTCATTCAAAATCACATCAAAAAGCTAACGTCATTTTCTCGTCGTTTTTTACTGCGTTTTTCGTGTAAATCTAACAGTAATCAACCATTTGTGTTTAAAACTTTTCAAAATTTATAGCAGAGAAGCAATCGATAGGAGCTGTTGTAACGAAACGGAGTTCGCTAGGCCCAACTCGATATATCTTATGTACAACAGATGGAAACCGTAATGGGGAGGGTATACCCTTTCACAGATATCATCCAAGGGGACTTTAAGCAAGCTGAATGGGAGAAAAATGAAAGAAATGACATATATAGTAAGTGTTAGTCCGAGCATACGTCGGAGTAATTATTTCAAAAGAAGGACCAACCAAAATTATTTTACCACAAAAAATAATTTACCTTAATGTTTCAAAGTTTTATGTAAACTTCTTTATGTTAAAATTTGAGTTTCCTTATGTTTTTTTGTTTTTTATCCTTCTGATTTTTATTACTTTATAATTATATAAGAGTTTGCTATTTTATTATTATTAAAAATTTGATTGAATTTCTTCACAAAAGTACCTTGTACGTAAACTTGTTCTACTCACTGTGTGTATGTGCAGGCAGTCAAAATATGCCAATTAGTATTTGATCAAACTCTATTTTATTTCATTAGCGTGCCATGCATATACATAAATAATTCATTCATAAGTTGGTGATGATTTTATTATATTTTAGTCTGGGATAGTTTTTTACAAGAATTTCCCGAAAACTTGAAGTAACTTAGTTTTTAAGAATACTTTAATATATAATATTTAAAAAGGATTTAGCGGTTTTTCAAATCCAGAATTTGCATCGTTATATTTTTCTGCTGGGCTTTTACGAGTGCAAATCCAAATTGTCGAAAACCTCGAACACTTTCAAAAAGTTTTAGTACAACATCTATAAATAGATATCGTTAAAATATGTATGTTGTGTATTAAAAATGTAGACGTTGGCCTAAACCCTTTACAGTATGATACAAAATAGTGCATTGCAAAATTTCCATTTTCTGTGTTAAAAGGTCCAAAAAATATACGAAAAAACCGAGCGTATAATCAAACATAGATCATAAAAAACTTAACGTTTGAGAATCAAAGAGTAAAGAAATAGAGTAGTTGTTTTCGAAAGCAAAAATTGTACACACAAAAATTTTTCATTAACGGTTAGAAAAGTGTTGGCGTACGCGCTCAAAGTTTATAAATCTGTTTTAAAACGCTGAAAGTCTAAGTGAAAACAATAACTAAATGAATAAGCACATACATTTATGTATATGTAAAATTTAAACCGAATTATTGAGTTTGATTACAAATAAATATTAATATTATTATTACTACGAATATTATTCAGTATTTTTTTGGAAATGTGAGATAGAGAAAGTTTAAATAGACAACATATAATATGTAGTACTAAATAATACTCAGATTGAGTGCCAAAATTCTTTGGTAAGGAATATAAAAAACTGTCGAAATAGTAAAATTATTTCAGGGCTCATGCCTGAGTCGAACCTCCTCGCGTCGAAATGGGTGTAATGTTGGCCAATCGGGTATCAATTCAGCTAAGGACGGCCTACGTGATCGAGGTGCCTATATACATGTGGTTTTTTGCATTATAGAAAATAAAATATATTAAAATTTTAGTTTTTACATTGGATCATATATATGTACATATGTATGATTTGTGTGATTTCATTTATGGTCTAATAAATTTGTATAACACTTCAATTAATGCATTTGTGTACTTGTATGGTATTCAATGCATATACCGTGTGTAATGTAGGCTTCGGATATACATTATTTCATATGCATATGTTTAATACAAAGAGCAGAGCGTTTGTTTAGTCAGAGGAATGTAATTAATGTATGTCATATTTATTTAAATCTTTTCTTATTATTTTTGTAAAGTTGAATTTACCATGATTAGTTCGTTAAACAGAAAAACTATTATTTTAAATGTTATGATACTCAAACTAAATTTAATCTTTATGTAACTGCAAAAGCTATCCAACATAATTCGTAATTATAATTAAAATCTCCAAATTAGAATTATTATTTTCCAAAAGGACGGATAGCGTGAATGATATTGGTGTAGATATTAACCGAAAACAAGAAAAAACGTTAAATTCGGCTGCACCGAAGTTATGATACTCTTTACAGGGGCATTTTCCTAGCATGAAAGGGTATAAAAAGATCCTTATTCTGATTTTTATCAGCTAGTTTAAATGGCAGCTATATACTCCAGTAGTCTGTTCTGAACAGTTTCTTCGAAAATTGTAGCGATGTCTCCGATAACAATACTTTACAGTCATTTTGTGACTGTGACAATAGAGGCTATTTTTTGCTAATTGTAAATAGATGAAACCGAAAATGAAATTAAATATTTCTTAACACGTAAGGCATTTTAATGTAGTCAAGGGATGTACATATCAAACACCCACCATTTACTGAAATGACAAAAATAGTTATACGTGATGAAGAATTTTCGAACTCAAATTCGTAATCAGGACACCGCAAAAACTCCACAGATCTCTTAGCACATCAGTCACACATTTTTCCTTGAGATTCGTTGAGTGATGTAATAATCTATGCCGAATTTCATAAAGACACTTTGTCAAATAAAAAATGTTTGTATACAAAAAAATGCATAAAATCTTACTAACTGCAGCAATTAAGATAAGTAAACCGCAAGACTATCACATTTGGTAACTAATAGCTAACTAACTGCTTGTAGTCTATTTGTTAAAGGGATCAGATTAACTTTGCAAAAGTGTCGAAAATCTTCTACCCGTCATGATTTACAGTGCTTTGAAATGTTCTACTTTGAACAAAAATATACATTGGAATGAGCTGTGAAGCACATTAGAGTATTTTACTGCCATCAGTCATCCGGCTTTGGATTTAGAGGCATTTACACATTTGAAATAAGTTTTTTTGAGCCGAGCACTGTTGTTTTTTGGAAAGACCACAATTTCTTTCGTGCAGTCTCGTTGAAACTTTGGAGCTCAAGTTTGGCGTAACCATCCATAGGTCTTTAATGCTATATATTCATATGCTTAAAACATGTGTTCGTTCCAAATTTATTGCGAAAGCGTTACCTTTGATGAGGAAGTGTCACGTTTTATGCGAAAATTCTGTCAGCACTGCCAACGCCTCATCATATATCGGTAACAGATTATCAAGTTAGTATCAGGGTTGCAGCATTGCGGTAACTGTTATACAGCTCGAACATACCTTGTGCATTAATAAGATACATAATTTTTTTTCCGGATACAGCGCGTTAGTTTACATTACGATTTATATAGTACTTTTGTTATTTCATAAATATTCTAGGCTATGTTCGTTAAATATAGCTACATTTTTTTTGTTCACTGATATTGAAGTGATATATGTTATATATGAAATGTTTGTGAACAAATTGTTGCAAATTTGATTACCATAAAATAATTAAGAAATATTTATAAATATACACCAGAATTTTGATTTTTCAGAAAATTTCCCAAAATAATTTTAACATAAAGAAAATCCATTAGTATTTTACTCAAAGCAAAATGATTTTGCGTATACAGTATACATATGTATATAGTATTATCATTAGGCAGTTTAGTTAGTATTATTTAGTAATTTTGCACGATTAATTTGCAATGATCGAATGTTGTGTATTGAACACTTCTTACCCTCTCTACTTTTTTGAGTGTCGGCAATGGTTTTTCAGTTTGTTTTAATTCACCCCAATTGGGATCTTCTTCTTCTTTGTCCCATTTTTGATAACGACGTTTTTTGAGCATGGCCCGGAAATCCATGCCACTAGAATCAGATACATACAATTGCATTTCGGCAGAATCTTCACCGTTTATATTTGCAACAACTACTTTATATTTGCCTTCATCATTAGGCTTACATTTTCGCATACAAAGTGTAATAGAATTTGTTTGACCATCAGTAAGAAACTTAAAACGGCCACCTTCAATGATTTCGCTGACACCTTTGTAGAATCTAAATGTTGGCGCTGGATTACCTTCTACACCGACTGTCATATAAGCCGTTGAGTCTATATTAGGTACATTGAAATGTGCAAATAATGGGAAAACATACAATTTGAATATATGTACATAAACAACATATTATGACGAGTTAGTATACTAATATAAAGACACATTAATAAGTAAACAAGTATGTGTGAATGAAAAAACATACTTACATACAGTACGTAAAAGCAGTAAATGTTAATGAATTCGATTCGAACGTAAATGCTCGTAGTTGCATTGAGCTTAACTGCTTCACGCTTACGACCTAACCCCCCTCAAAAGTGAACTCGCTGCCGATTTAAGCACTGTTTCATTGGTATCCTTGACCTTTTAGGTATTGTTCAGGAATGATTGACAAATATGGCTTTAAATGTTTATTTTTATATATGTACATATTAGGGTGCTTTTTTTTTGAAATTGTAATTTTTTTCAATTCCGTCATGAAATTTCCTTGGAAATACCCTAACAAAATTCCCTGAAAATTTAAGCACTTAATATTAACATTAAGAACTGGACCAAGCAAATAACAATTTTCCATTGAAAATACACAACAATTGTGATTTTTTATCTTTAAATTTCTATAGCTCAGAGGCATTTTATGGCATCGCTTTGACTTTAGACACATATTCCTCAGAATTGAAGACTCTACAACAGTGCCCATTGCGACAAATTCGAAACTCACACCGGCGCGGTAGTACGGGGGTCTAAGCCTGATTTTTCCACGAATTTCGCATTTTTTTGTATATATGTCCGAGGTCAAAATCGCTATCCTTAATACTTCTCGAGATATTCGGCTTTTTAAGTAAGGCTTTATAGAATTTTTACAGATGTTATGTATTAAAAAATCTATGAAAATTCCATACACATATACTTACTTAAAAAGCCGAATATCTCGACAAGTATTAATGATAGCGATTTTGACTTTGGACCTTTTTTATAGTTCTATGGTTATAGTATTAATAGTTAAAAAAAACACTCTAGTACATATATATTAATTCTACTGTACGGGTGTATGTCATTTGTCGATTTGAATGAAGTTTTTATATGCTATCAGGTGAATTCGAGAATAGTTTCAATTTATAGTTCGATTCGGTCCAATGTAAATGGTGTATTTAATTAATTTTATATTTATATATTGTATTTCATTAGCATTTTGTACTACTCATCTTATAGATCACATAAAATAATGTCAATTTGTTGGTTAGATCTTGAAAGTCCAGTCTTTTCACATGCCCAATTATATGTGGCGTGTTTTCTCGTTGGAAAACCGCCAAGTTTATTTATTTATACTTCTCAAAAATATTATTTATCAACTCGCATTAAGATAAAATTCAATCAAGATTATTGATTATAACTTGAAGGTTTTTCAAAATAAAAATTACTAAAATTATTTTATTATTAGTCTTTCATTTCATACTTTGTTTAATATCCTAATAGCTTAAAATACCATGCAGGATAACGTTTGTTGGGTTCGATAGTATATAGTATTATAAATTCAAAAATTTTTACCAATAATATTTGTTTATAATTCACAAGATTATTTGAATAAATATTTATGATGGAAATGGAAACAGGTATGTGCATTCCAAAATTCATATAAGGACAATCTATTTTATGTCTATTTATAGCCCATTCTCCGTTTCACACATTGTGTGGTGTATTTCTATATAAACGCTTCGAATGTATTTTTCGATGTTTCCTCTTGTGAATACTACAAATTACCACTTTTTAACATTTGCGCGTTCTCTATTCATTAACATTCTCAGCTATGAGCCTATACTCAATGAATACATATAAAACCCGGATAGGGTATATATCTGGTTTGCAGAAAGTTAGCTCAACATCCGTATAACTAGAATCAATATACTACAAAATTTAATGTACATACTCAATATAATTTACACAAAATTAGGATACAATGTTTATATTTAAGATTCATGGTTCCCGCACTACCATTTTGGAACGTTTTAGATTTTTCGATGTATAAGTAATCGGAAAAAAAATTTAAATTATTTTAAGTATAAAAATATGCCAATCCTTCGTCTTATGAAGCTCAAACATACAAGATACATAAAAATAATAAATACTAGCGATTATCACATTGTTTAGAAGTGGCGATTGCTTTACTAGATTTTAATTCATACGATTTTAATTTAGTACTAACCTTCAAATGATCCGTGTATAAATTTGACAATGGCATGTCGTCAGTGTGAAGCAACTTTTGTTATTGGTGAAATATGAAAAAATGCGAATTTTGACTTTTGAAAAATCATTTCTTTATGGTAAAAAAATTTAGTGGAAACAAAACATTATTCGGCCTTCTTATTGCTTTTCTACCTACCGTACTTCCTAGATTCAGCCCCCTAACAAAAATTGCAAAAATTTTCTTTTTTTTCTCAGTTATCCTACGGATTTATTGAATGACCTGTCAGGTAGCATAATTTATTTCTAGTTTGGAATTTATGCAAACGTTGCACAAACACTTCAGCTGAGAAGTGGCGAATCGAAAATGATTTACCCTTGAATTTGTGCAATTATATTCTCGCGCGTTGGTGCACGTGATTGGAGTTCAGGAAATATGAATTTTCTCATTAAACATTTTTCGAATAACTTTATAATAAAATCAAACTGTATGTAAGTAGGCTGAATTGAAAAGTTGACTATGATATGAAAGGTTTCTATTCTGTACTTACCTTCAACGACTGAATATGACTCCTGAACATCAATAATCTGTGGTGGACCACCGTCACCGACTTCACGTAATGGTGTGGATGGTTTATTAATCAGATCTTCAAGATCCTGAACACTGGGCCGACGTACATCAATTGACGTTCTTCGACGCTATTGATTCCAAAAAGGAATGTAACAAACATGAATTGTACATGGTAGATATATATTTGTATATATGTTGTTGACGGAGGAAAATGAATTGAGAAAAAAACATAATAATCATATTAATACATTAGGTGTTAATCAGTTTCACATATAAATATAAGGGTTAATCTAAAATTTTAAAATATTTAAAAGGGTGACAAAACAATGCAATATAACAATCAATGTAGAACTACAATTTAACAAGTCGCAACATAACAGGTCAACAAACAAAACTATCAACACCTTCTTTTTGAATATATACTGCTATTGGAAAATAAATATATTATATATTCCGCTACAGCAGTTTTATTTAAAAAAATATATATGTTTAGACAAAATTAATTTTCAAAAACATTTGCCCTTTTGTCTACGCTCGCTTCGTTCCTCCAAGCTTTTAAATATCACCAATTTTTGTAAGCCCTATAATTTTCTTTGTAATACACAATAAATACGTACATTCAAGATCAAATTTGGCTTGGACAATTTCATATCAACTTTGTCCCGATTGGTACAATATTTTTTATGCTTGTGTGAAGCAAAAAGTTCATCTAGCGATTTTTATATTAAAAAATTAAAATAACGCGTTTGCTCAAAATTTTATGTTTCCAATGGAATGACTATGTTGCAGAAATGTTTTATACCTGAGACAGACATGTAGTAACAATACCATATATAGTACAAATACCACATGTGTGTCACCAAATACCAGCAAAATACCATATGAGCAATGTAGTATTTTGCTGGTAACAATACTACGATGTTTCATTGTGGCATTTGTATAAACACAGCTAAAAAAAGGTAAAAAACTTTGCTGAAAGCTTTTACATTTTAAAAAATTAATTAATGAAATGGAAAACAAAAAATGTTTCACAATTTTTTTTCCGGAAAAGCAGGAAATGTCTCATTTTATGTGAGGACTTTAGAGAAAAATTAACCAAATCGCTTTTTCCCGATGAAAATAGATTAACTTTACAGTATTTTAAATAATTGCACTTTTTTTTCAATAACACACAACTACATATTTATTGTTTACATTTTTTTTGAAATATTTAATGCCTATAAAACAAAGATAGTATTTCAGTTTACTACATTGCCATGTGTGTCACCAACGTAGTAAACAGAATACCATGATACCTTTACTATGGTATTGTTACTACATGTCTGTCTCGGGTATTAGTGAGTCAACTTTATCACGAATATAAGTATTTCACTATGTTTCAAGTGAGTCGTCCATCACTTTATTATTGACGATAAAATAAAAGTTAAATAAACAGTGCTTGAAAATCGTCGTGTTGTTATGGATCTACAAGTACTTAACACATTTTGCTTAATGTTATGGGTATGAAGCGTGTCAGTGGCAGATTATAAGAAAAAGTACTGAAAGCACCGACACAATCTAGCATGATTGTGACTGACTTTTTGGTAAAAAACGAAAATAGAGCCATATTTCAGTCATCGTATTCGGCTGATTTCACTGTGATTCTTTTCTGTTTGTGAAACTAAAATATACGCGACACGAATCTATTGACCTAATATATAAAAATCGACAAGCAAACTGTACCGTTGTTTTACGTTCATCAAATTTCTTTGTGATTTTCTTCTAAAGATCAAAAACACGCATTAATAAGTTTCAGGCATGATAATTGAACATTATGTTTCTCACATAGCCAGTTACCCAGCCACTTAACTTCTTAACCATAATGGTTCTTGCCTTACGTGTACTTTGCATTTGATTTTGTTCTTAAATTGTTAACCTAGGGAAACATCGGAATCTTGTAAACAATTGTTCATATAATGATGTCAGGTACTAAGTATAAAATAATTGTAAATACATATGTACACTGGCATTACAAAGGACATAACGTAACCCAACCAAACCTAAATATACTACATACAATAAGATCTCGGATTAATAAATTTAGTATTACAATAACAGATGTAGTACTTCTTGGCACATATTTTGAGCTTGAAACTTTCTTGTGATTAAAAATATACTTGGCGTAAAAAATGCAATATTTGGTAAAAAAATATGAGTTTTCAAATTATTCGACTGCTAACTTGTTTTAGTTTTTGAAATACCTAGGTAAAGTAAAAATTTGCATCAAGCTTGAGTGTATCATCGAAAATTGTAATATCTCTGTTGTTTGCGTTTAAAAGCGGGGCAATCGTAGCAATGATGCTATGTGGAAATGTGGGGACGCATGGATTACATTTGGCGATCAAGTTAATAAAATTTAATTTCACTTAATATTAATATATACATCATGTATCATTCATGCACATTTTGTAGGCACATGTATCTATATATTTTTGTAAAATTTTAAGGTCAGTGCATTTTTATTTGAAGAATACATACATACTAACAATACAATAACGCTTTCATTAGCTTCACCTGTGTGTTTGTAACTTTTTACTGTGGTACTGAAACTAAATATCACTGACAAAAGAGTTAACCATTTTATAGGTACAAAAAATTACACTAAAACTATGCAGCTAAAAGCAAATTGATCGTTATCAAATTTCTAATGCTGAATCATTAATATGACTAATAATACTTTTCTGTTGTGTGTGTCCGGACAGCTGTTTAATAGCTGACAAAACATCTTTTTTCAAAAATCCAATGAGTAATAAGTTACCCAAACGCTTGTCGCGATTGTAATTCCAGATTATTTATGGTAATTCGCACAGTATGACTAGTAATATTTATTTTCATAAAATGTTACATTTATAGTTCCAGCGTCATCTCGCTTTCTCCTCTATTGTCCGACTTCTGCCAGACTGAGATTGAAATATCTCAGTAGATATACAGGATTTGTCCGGAAAGTAATAGGACTGAGTCGATTTAAAAAATTAATTGAACCAATCGTTACAATTCTTTAAAAACTTTCAAAATAGGCTCCTTCTGCGTCGATACAGTGCTGCCAGCGCGATTTCCGAGTATTGAAGGCATCAGGGAAGGCATTCTCTGAAACAGCCTTGAGAGCCGAGGTGCATGTTGCTTCGATCCCCTCTCGTCTCAAAATGCTTGCCTTTCGTCGTCCTTTTCAGGCAAGGAAACAAAAACAGTCCGGGGGCCACATCTGGGCTGTAGGGCGGCTGTGGAAGTGTTGTGATGCCGGCCTTGGTTAGGTAGCTGTTCACAAGAAAGGCGGTGTGAGCCGGGGCGTTGTGGTGGTGCCACTTCCAATTGGCTTCAATGTCTTGTCGGGGCCGATTGACGCTTCGTTTGAGTCTCTTGAGAACTTTCACGTAAAACTTGGCGGTGGCGGTTTGTCCAGAAGGAACAAATTCATGGTGTAAGATGCCTTCGATGTCAAAAATGACAATCAGCATCGTTTCACTTTGGTTTTGCTCATTGTTCATTGCCCTCCATAAAGGCCTGGTACCACCGAAATACACCACTTCTTGCTAAAGCAACATCTGGGTAAGCCTGCTTGATCATATCAAACGTCTCTGTCGCAGATTTACTGAGTTTCACACGGAATTTAATCGCGTACCTCTGATCTAACGAACACTGCATTTCGACTCGGATTCAACTGTCCAGCCGCTCGTACGTTAGCTAGGAACGCCAAATCCGCGCGCCCGCTCCGAAGTACAGTAGGGGCGGAAGAAAATCAGTCATATTACTTTCCGGACAGCGTGTTCCACGTTTTTCGGGCTAATAAATAAATATTTGTATAATTTTGAATCACTTCGTGCAGGCAGCCATAACTTATGGCAATTTCATGAGTTATTTGTCGTTTGGATAAATTACTTTTATTTAAAGCTATAATTGCGGAGATTTTTTTCTATCGATATAAGCATGCCGAACTTCACCTGTTTTACAACTTACACATATGAAAAAAGTGTAAATGTTGATATAAATACTTGTGGTGATCAACGGGTTCAAATATAGCTGTAAATGATGTATTGAAGTTTAATCAAATAGTGACAAGTTATAATTTTGGATTAGAGTGGAACAAAACTTTATAAATAGAAATTACAAATTCAAATTTGTTACAACTACTGTATCTATTTATCAATATTATTTACTCGTTCCTAAGTTTTTATATTTTTCACTGCATTGAATTTGTCATATATGTACGTAGAACTCAACGAAATGTGGGTCCTGAAAGATTGTAAAAAATAATAAAAATACAGATCAGCTTCTGAACTATCACCACGCATTTAATTACTTACGCTCCTTCACATCAACACCAAAGACCAATTTGGGTCAAAAGCTAACTCAGTTTTCTTATTAACAAGCATTAATGTTTTTTTTATTAAATCACATAAATAATGCGTATTTACACAAAAATTGTTATTAAAGAGAATAATAAATACGCGTTCTAAGCAAATGTCTTTAACACATTTTAAATTTGCTTGTAGACACAAAAAGGGAATTTCCCTAAATTTTTGCTATTTATAATTGCTCGACCAGTAAACTTGCCTGTATCCACAAAAAAGGGATTTCTCTAAATATTTCACTAATATTAAACCTGACAGATAAATGTAAACTAAAAAACTTAGGATTAGAGATAAATGAAATAAAATCGTGTAAAAAATAGATTTTCAGACCATGTTAAATAAAAACCGTTTAAACCATAATTGCGCACAATTCTTTCACAGAATGCCAAATAGATAAAGGGTTGAATTTACACTTCAAAGAAACTGCACGCATATGTCTATTAGTCACAAAGTAAATATAAAATATAAGTACTTTTATATGTACATCTATATAGTTACAACTAAACCATGCTAAATCCAACCTTCTTCAGCTCAATATTCCAATGATTCTATTTCTCTGCGATAAAAATTTGCAAAATTTACACATTTGTATTTAAATGCAAACAAGTTATGCAATACTTAATATTTTCGTTACTTAATTAAGTTGCATTTATAATTATTTACATGTATATTTATATATGAATATATGAGAAATTACGATATAATACACAACCAATATTTTTTGGCTTAGTTCTGGTTTTTATTTACAAAATTAATTCGGAAAATTAACTTTGAAATGCGGAAAATAATACGTAAACTTTTGAATAACATAGTTTTCAATTGAAGCAATAAATAAAAATAAATATTGTTTTAACCTGTTTAGTGTCACCAACTTCGCCAGGACGTTGATTCTTTTTCTAGAGACAAATATGATAGACAATTAATCGATTATACTAAATCTATATATACCATATATACAAATATTATTTCAATCATATGTATGGTATGTGAAAGTGTATATAACTTTTCAGTCAACTGAAACAAATTAACTTAATATATTTTAAGATACATTAATAGACATACGGAAATTATTCATAAGTCTGAGTCTGTTAGATGGCATTGGAGTCAGAAAATGATCTGATCTCAGAAAAATGTAAATATTACCAAAATTTTATGGTGTAATTTTGTTCATATTTAGTTAATTCAAGTAGGAAATAACATATTATTGATCATAATTGATTATTTTGTTGCAAACCGATTCTTTTTTTTATATCTTCAATATAACAACTCTATATTATGTATAGTATGTATGTATATATATAATATTTAAGACCACAAGGGATCATTTAATCATATCATTGAAATAGACGTACCCTAAAGCAACTAACAAATGTAAAATTCCTTTATTCGTCAGATTTTGAATTAATTTGATAACTATTTTTTCATTCAATTGTTTGACAACAGAGCATAATCTAGCTAGCAGAGAAGTGGCGAATAGAATATGGCGATTGGGTACAAATCTGCTCATAGTTAGCTTTAGCGATAAAACCACACTTGTTATTATATTTTTATAATGTCATAGTGGGTGGAATTATAATGGGCTTTGTGATTATTTCTACGCGTGTGTGAGAGCTGCAATTTTTACGTGTGAGTTTCTTAAATAGCATATGTGTAAGACTAATAAAAACGCAAAGCCAATTAAATGTAAAGTTTTAAGAATATTTTAAATATTTTATAAAGAGACTCAGCAACTACTAACAACTAACTACAACTACTGTTGAAGCATATGGAAACAAATTTGGTGTGGACATGCATGTTTATTTAATTAATTTCATATGTGCTCGCAATACGTAATAAGTTCTTCAAACAAGACTGCTGTAAATGAGCAAGTTCTACGAATCTAGAACAATTTTATTGCATACTGCAAATTGGTTTCACTTTCTCACCTGTCCATCGCCAACTTCGCCTGGTCTCAATAACTGTAATTAGTGCATGATCAAAAACACAAATTAAAAACTATAAACAATCAAAGTTGGGCTTTTATGTACATTTGTATAAAAGTGTTCTTCGTGTGCGGTAGTGCTTTGTTCAAGCCTAAAAGTCAAAAACTAACCGAAGCATTATTAAAAATTGTGAAAATTGATCCCGTGACCTCGAGTTTTGTGCGGTAAGCCTACTTTTATATTATTTCCAGCATATTAAAATAAACCTTAAAAAAAATTTAAGATAAAAACAAATTATATAAATATTCGATTTGTCGTACAAAATTCGAATTTAAAACATAAAATTCCATAATTTGCATTAATGCTTCGGCGTAAACTTTTGTATGCCACTATGGTACAGATATTATACATGTATGTGTGGTATATAATATAACACGCCCCGTTTCAAACACTTTTATGTCATTTTATTTCAATAATTATCTATATGGTACAATGTACACATTATATGACAATTTTAAGTTGTACAATTATAGACATACACTTTTATAACTTCATGAGAAAAAAATTTAACTTAATCTGTACCGAAAATATAATACTCATCACAGGTGTATTACTTATAGGAATAATATTCTATAGAATCATAGAAAGAGATATAGAAAATTCCCGTTATTTTTTTAATACACCTCATGTATACATACCTATATACAGAAATATCGAAAGGGTTTCTCAATAAGGAAAGTTCGGAGATAAAATCGTTGGTTTACACAATAATTCATGCCAAATCAATAATTATCTAAATAAATTTCAACAACTGAAGGACTAGTTCTCATATAAACAGACAGGCTGACATGCCTACATCTGCTCAGCCCGCCACGCAGATCATTTATATATATACTTAAAATGGTCTCCAAAGATCCGTCCTAGATGTGACAAACCGTGTAGCAAACTTAATATACCCTGTTCTGCGTATAAAAAACAAAAAATATACACTTGTATAATTTGTGTACACAGTTAGTATGTATGTATTCACTTCTTTGTTAGCTCACCTGTATGCTTGTATTTATATATGAACGTTATGGTGATAGTTTTTTTTAGTGGTACTAAACCGCTAATAGATATATTTGAATGATATTGTGACAAAATAATCAACAGTTTGAGAAGCACATATTAACACAAATAAAAAACATGCTTTTAAAGAAAATTTAACTTATAGTGGAATTCTGTAAGCAGTCTCCAATTTAAGATATTATTTTGTAATCTCAATTTGTGACTAGTTACTATTCACTAAACAGTCTCTAGCGTTAGTCTCAAAATATTAAGCAGGTCACAAAACTAAAAAGAACTCTTGTTTGGCATTTTGAATATACTGAATACAGATCATCACAGATATTTATCGATTGTCTTTGTTTTATATTTTGTAAGCAACTCAAACACGAAAAGGTTAAAAATAAATCAATTTTACATAAATTTCATAAATATTATGAAACAAAGTCAACATATATTTTCATTTTTATTGGTAATTTTGTTTTTTGACTATGTTATAGAATATTTAATATTTGTTATCGACATATTTATTTTCATTAAAGTGTAAAAACATCTCTGAATAATCAAATGTAAAAGATTTTGTGACTGTCACTTACAGAATAACAAAATCGTCTCAAGTCACAAAAAATGCCTCTAACGTAAAATCTCAAATATAGAGACTTGAGACTGTATCACAGTACAGAATCGCACGGTAAGTCTTATATCGAGTATACCATAGTGGCTATTAAATGTCAAAATGTGTAATATCTTATGCTTATAATACATGCAAACTGCTACATTAAATATCAAATAAAACAATAATGGGAGTTCAAAATTTGGCAGATGTTCAATTTGGATGTGCTGTAAGTATTGCTTCCATAACAAATAGAAATAAAATAACATCTTTATTTCGTTCATGGTTTTGATAATGTTGATTTATTGCATAATAGAGAGTTTTTTTCTGGTTTAGTGCTTATTTAGGTGTCTGAAAATGCTGCAAGACCTATTGGATATGTAAATGTTTGCTATAACAGCATGATTGCATTTCGAAATAAATAATTCTCCGCTAGTACTTCAATGTGTGCGAAAATCATCCGTTTTACTCCCTTAATTCTTTTATACCAGAAATTTTAGTAAAAACAAAATGTGAGTGATAATTTAACACAATTCCTTAATTTTCCTTCGAAAAACTCCCAAACAACCGAATCGTGGGATAGTTTTTATTTCAATGTATAGTCGTGAAATTATTTTATTGAAAATTTTTTGTTTATTTTATGACAAAGGTCTATAATTATTTGTAATATTCGAGATGGTGTAAAGTTTTTTTACAGAAGATATAACAGTAGAAAATCGCATTGGCAGTTTCATCGGCGGGAATTGTGGCTGCTTTGACAACTGGTGAGCGACCGACACAACAGCATTCTAGCTGCCATTTGATATTCATAACAAAACAAACGCAAAACGTAATAGCAGAAATGTTGTGCAAAGCACAAATATTTCCTAGCAGCCTTCTATAGTAAAATGCAAAATTTGTTAGCGTACAAAAGAATCGGTGGTCACCACAGTCAAATGACAGTTTCCTATTGTCTTAACTATGTATATCTAGAAATAAGTTCCAAGGCCAAAAAATATCAAATTGAATATATTTTTTTTTTTTAATTTGGTATTTTTTCTTATGAGTCAAAATTCGATCATATTAAAATTTAGACCTCAAGTTCGATTCCTTGGATACTTATACCGACAATGACGTTTTCGCCGCTATTCGTAAATAATATTTTTACTATATTGAATAGTTTATTGTAACAATATTTAGAGTAACCTTAGCCACAGCAACTCGTGATCGGATCTTTTCAATGATTGTCTTATTTTAGTAATACTATTGGAAACGACAGATTTATGCGCTATAACCACATATAATGGAATCATTGTTAGAAAATGTTAGTAAAAATCTGTGTAGGTGGCTGATACTTACCCTACTATCCGCAACTTCGCCGGGTCGCAGTTTCTTCTAAAAACCGATGATAAGTGTAGGATTGTGGTTTTCATATGCGATATGTGTCACATTACATGCGGTTGTGTTGATGGTAGGTTCATATAAAGATTTGTATTTTAAGTGTGTCGAATGTGTGGTGGCAACGTGTTGTGATGGACGGTAAATTGATTGGATTTGTAATTATATCGTGATGGTACAAAGATGTTGGAGAAAGTTTGAAGTTTTTTGTTTGGTTCAATAAACAAGTGAAAGCAAAATATGTTTTTATTCAGTGTCATAACATAGATGCAAATCTTTGAAAGTGGTAAAAAGCATTTCACATAAGTTAAGTTGAACACAGGCAATGCAGCTTACATAGATGAATACGGCAGAAAACATGAACATAAGCTATGCAACTTTCACAATTCACCTGACCCTATTTTTTGATGTTTTCATTTTTACTCTATAGTTCGTTTCAGTTTCAATCGTTGGAAATCATATTTAGTATTTTTATCCAAGTACACAATTTGAGAAAAATATTTAAACACTGGATTGTGTTTTTAGATACCACTTATGGGGTGAATTCAAAAATATGATTGCCGAAAATAAGTATGTCATGTCACAAGTCATATGCGAAGCACTTTTATAAATTTCTGGTTTAAAACCTATCAAAATAATACATACCTCATCATTTATTATAAGCGACGGTCGACGTCCCATTTCAGGTGGCACTAATGAGCCCCGTCGGCTAGCTGGTTCTGGTGCAAGCGAAGGACGTTTTTCACGAACAACTTCAATCTTGGGTGGTTCTCCTGATACAGGCGGCTGAATTTTTGGCACTTTTGGCTTATCATCCTGTGAAAGTAAAAAAATTGGTATTATTAATAGTATACTAGTGTATAATTAAATAATAAGGGATTAGGTGGGTTTGATAATCTAGAAAAATGTTTTTTTTTTTGTTTTAAGTCTTACAATATATTTAACAAACCCTAAAATTTCAAATCGATCTTAGTAAAATTCTTAGAGATAAACCCTTTAGAACATCCACCCAAGCACTTAATGCGTTTAACGCAAAACTAAAGATAGACACGACTTCGAAAAGTTATGAAGCGCTTTTCTTCAAATTTTGTATACATCTTTGAAATAACATTTTCTAGCAAATGAGCCAAGGCTTTTTATTACAATGTATTCCAATACATGACGGAAATCCACCAAATATGAGTTTTTTGTTGAAACGTGTCAAAATTTCAAATATTAACTTTTTCGTCGAATTACGAGATTTATTAATTTAAATTTAAGGATTTTTTCTTTTTTTTTTGATTTTAGATTAACCAGTAATGAGTTATGCTGTTCACGGTAAGAGAATTTTTGAGACGTCAAGGGAGATGTTTTTCGTCAACACGTTGCATACAGTAAACTAGTCGTTACGTATACAAAAATTATGAAAATGGCGAGTTGAATTTCAGGTGTCTTTCTACCTTTAAAAAAAAATTAAAGTCAAGGTCAAGGTTGTGTTGGAGAATTACAGTAGGATTATTATGGTCACGACCTCTAATAGGTTTAATATCTATATTCTAAAAACCAACAAAGCTATGCCAATCGAACTTTATGGAAATATTTTCTTTTAGCAGTTTTCTTGGTACAGTGTGAAAATAAGCGGGTTGCCTACAAATATTATTAACTTATTAAATTTTGAATTAAAGATAGTACGGCAGTAATTACTCGATAAATTACAATAAACCCTAGCAGTTAACATTATCTTACCGTTGTAAAATGCCACAAAATTTTATTACCAACAGCTTCTTTCATTTAGTAATAAATAAATCAAACGGATTGTGCTACTACTAGCGATTTCAAGTGATGGGACTTGCAGTGTATTTCCACTTGGAAATAGCGGCTCCATATTTAACAAGTTTACAACCCACAGAGCTAAACGACTTTCTCTTGTGCAGGAGGAACGCTAGTGGTTTATGTCTTCGCTATACACTTTGTGTATGCATGCGGTTTTTTGGTTGCAATGGGTTAAGCGTTAAATATGAATGAAATCGCTCCAACGTCAATCCTCCCATCCTCTTATACGTAACCATGTATACACCAGAAAGTCATTATCGACGATTGATATAATAATAATTTCGTATATTGTATATATGTATGTATCTGAGTGGATTAAACAATATAAAAAACTTGAAACGTTTTAAGTGCCGTAATGGTTAACAGAAGTGTGGTCGAAACGGCTCTTAGGAAGAAATGTGTATGGGAAAAGCATAGTCCACTTTATATTTTTTCAATTATTAACGTTGACTACTTGTGGAAATAATAAGCTGTGTTATCTTTATACCTATAATGGTATTGAAATTATATTCAGCCATACTGCTGGAAAATAAACTTTCTATTCTGATTATTTCGCAGGAACATTAGTGCACAAATTGCATCTGCCATAAACGTGTACACAAATACCATGAAATGCTTTTATTTATGTCACGCACTGCACTTGTAAGTAAAATAAAGAACGACTACAATTATGACATTTGATACGAACCGTTGCCAGCGTTATTTTTATCGTGGCCATTTTATCAAAGTGTGAGCTGCCTTTGCTTGATAAACTGCAAATATTATTTCACCATATCTTCTTCTTTACTGGCACTATATACATAGAACCCAATATATGTTGTTCCTTTTCCTTTTCAATTTATACGACAGTTGCTGTATTTAATATTAAAAACTTTCACTTCACAATTATTATTGAAAAAATAATAAATATTTTTGAATGTCATATGCGGGTCATTATCACTCAAAGCCAAATCCATACAACTTTTGAAGACATCTGATGTGCCAGGCCACGTAATGAAAACTGTCACCTAGGGCCAATACGAAGGTTCTAGAATTTTTTTTAATAATATTTAAGAAAAATGCGTTGAGAGCGCCTGCGCTTTCAGTTACTCAGAAAGAATTATCAATTTAAACGTGTTAATTATATAGTTGAATATACTATATAAATATGTACATACATATGTCCACAATAACACAATAAATGATTTTAAAAGTTTAAAATGCTTATAATTATTTACATTTGCATAAATTTGTCAATTCATTAAAAATAATAATTTTCTCCGTTATCTATAGCCTTGCTCGTTGGGAAGAGAAGGTGAAATAACATTAAGCAAACAAAAATCATATGAAATCATAAAAATAGCAAGTCATAGTATAGTTGTCTAATAAGGAATCGCGTTGTTGTATTGGCTTTTGGGTCCAACTTAAATACCTAAGTACACATTATTAAATATGCAGATGTATTAAAATTCTATATTAATTAATATATAAATAATATATTCATGAAAAATAATTTCATGGTCAGGAAATGTAGACTTTATGTATGGTTATTCCTGAACAGACACATTACTTTAGCCATTTTGGAGATGTTTTAATTTTGATTCATGATATAGGTATATACGCATAAGTATGTATATAAATTGGTATCTATATTTTTGATATTAAGCGATCCAAGTGCTACAAGGCGCCAACTTTTGTTTCCATCGGAATGTTTGAAGTATTTTCTCTAAAGGGATCGTCTCAGTGCGAAAAATCGATTTTTTATGTTGCATTATTGGATAGTATACACTATAATAAACATTCTCTCAAATTTTGAAAAAGTTAATAATTAATTAATTAAGTAATTATTACTGTCGCTATAGCGTGTTTTTCAAACCGGTTTCCACTCTCAAATAAAAAAATTTGAAGATATCTTTGAAGAGAGCCTTTTTTAACGTCATTCTCTACCGCGCTGTCGAGGCTTTTTATATTTTTTTGAAATTTTCCTATTTGTTTCTACGAAAAATTGTCGAAAAAAGAGCCAAATTCGCTACTTTTTGTTCAAACCGCCGCCATTTTGTCAAATTTTAGAAGAAAATAAAACTAGCGCGATATCGACTTTCCCACAGATTATATATATATATATATTATTCTTGTTGAAGTTTTTGTTAAAGATGAAAATTGCGTCTGCAATCGTGGACATCGTACAGGGTATTTTTTTTAGGTGTCATTTCAACAATTCATTTAAATAAACATAAAAAAATCATTTTGTATTCCTCATGCATTTATTTATTTATAAAAAAACCTTATTTATTTATATAAAAATCAGTGATTTTGCGGAGCTTCACACTGAGACGATCCCTTAAACAAGCAAAAATCTTCTATGTAAAACATATGGGTCAAACCACGTCAAGTGGTCCATGAAAATTTCGAAAAATGTCCGATTTTGAAAACTAGCAGCTTATTAGGAAGTGGAGCAGCCGCATACCCCGTGATATAAATATTTCGGTTAAATTTAGAGGACGATAAAATTGTAAAATTATTTTCTCATAAACTACTAGAGATAAATCGATGAAATTTTGTGAAGTCAAAGAAAAATCTTCGTGCTATATTATAAATATTTTTTTATGATCCATAATGTTACCAACACATTGTAGTTGAAAGTTTGACCTAGTAAAGGATGTGGTTTTCAATGAGGCAATACTTTTTTGGAGTTGATTTTTTTGACAGTAGTTACTTGATTTATACAAAACTGTTTTTTGATAATGAACAGGCTTACTCCGGAACAACGTTTTCAAATTGTGCAAACTTTTGGTGATCCAAGATCGTGCGATTTAACATCGCTGGACTATTTTTTGTAGTATTACGTGAAATCGCTTGTCTATACAGATAAATTTGAGACCATTTGAGACCATTGAGTGAGTTATTGCTGACATACAGCCTCAATCGCTGCAAAAAGTGGTTAAAAATTGAGTCTCCCGACTGGAACCCAGTCCCAACGGCCACTTGCCCAACATAATTTTTGAAATATAATGGCGAACCCATATCTTTTTATTAAAGATAAATTATCGGACATAATATTAAATTGTATGTGTTTTATTTTAGAATTTTAACGACAACGATAAACTTTTTCTTACGTTGGGTCATCAAAAAGATCTCCGGATAAATACTTGCAGAAACTTTTAATTTCTCCATCAAGTTTAATGGGAATTTCTATTAAACGTTTGGGTTTACGAAAAAATCATAATAGACCTTTTTTGTAGATCATCAAATTTCCTACAAAATCTAAGGAACAAGATATTTTTTCAAGTAGTTGGAAGCGAGATATAAATTTTTCTATCTGATAATAAGAAAAAATAGAAAACTGTATGTAGGAGGACCTTCCCGTTACAATTAAAAACTCATGTTTGGCGAGGCTTTCTTAGAGGTGTCTAAGAACCTATTTTTCCAAGTACGGAACGAAAAAAAAAAATTTTTTTTTTAATCACTCTAATACATATACATACATCCACAACATCTCATTGTTTGGTGTGGATTTCGAATGTGTATGAAAGTATGAAAGGCCGTAGAGGCCATTTCTCTGATGTGTTGTTGCAGAAATTGCCATATTTAATGTACTTTATGGTTAAAAAAAGAATTACAATCGAAAGACTAAACACTGTGTTTTCTATTTAACTCCAATCTTGCATTAATTTTGGGACACCGTTTATGTTTACATATTTCATTAAGAAATATTTTGAATATCATCTAATTCTTTGGTATATAAGTACATATGTACGTGGTAACGGTCTGAATGTGCCAAACTTGTTTCAGAGAAATCGGCAATCGGCATATTTACGTTAGGTGCGTATATTTCTATGAATATCAGATCGCAGTGCATTGCTGATTAGCAGCAACAAACAACAAATCTGATTTATGGGAACAATTTCTTTCTACCCACGCTCTACGCCACCAGAGTCTAAGTGCCAATTAACAAAGTATTAGCAGATATAAGGAAGAGGACCCTTTATATGCTATAGAAAATTGTATCACTTGCTTACCAAACCATAATCAGCATTTTAAAAAATAATTTTTGTCCAAGTGTGCTTAACAGCAACTTCCAACAGGATAATGACCCAAAACACACGTCGTATCTTACACGTGAAAGGTTCTTATACAATTGAAAGCAACTCCATACGCCCGAATCACCAAACATTAATCATATTCAACATATCTGGGACTTATTGGAAAACCGTATTCGGAAACATCGAGTTTCACAAAAAGAGGCCGTAAAAACTGCCTTATCGAATGAGTCGAAATATCCGGAAATGATACCAGAAATTTAGTGAGGAGTATGCGCCGACGTTTATTGGGAACTATTGCTACAAAAGTAGAACCAACAAAATAATGAGTACCTTTATATGTATATCTAAAACTTTGTAATTATTGAAGTTAAACTTCTTCTGCGAGTTCGGAAAAGGTTGCGTTAAACGTTTAATGCTTACATATTTACGCTAGCTTGTCGACGAAGATGTTCGAGCAGCAAGGGAAGCGGTGACAATCGGCGATCGTTTGTTAGTTTCTTTCGGCACAACTCGGATTTTCTACCAGCAACACAATAGGGGGATTCTTTTGCTCTTCCAGGACTGCAGGTTGCAAAAATCCTATACCGAAATATACAAGAGCACGAGAGCACCCATTGCAGAATCTAGTGATATATGAACGGGTGATTCGCTCAATTGATTGTAAATGACTTTTGTGCATGGCTATTGTGCATTGGCGCACCTTCTGCATTCATTTTTAACAAAAAAAAACTGTAACAAATCCTTATAATATAAATAGAAATTATAAAATCTAGAAATTATAAAATCTAAAATTTACCTTCCTCAACAATTTAACGTCAAAATAAGTATTTAAGTAAAATGACAGCTAGCACAGGGTTCCAATTATTTTTTTACGTCTCATTGCACGAAAATAAACATGGGTTTTGGTCTTACATATTTTACAGCCCTTGCAAATATTTTTCTGCGTGTGTTTGTTGTTGTGCCGTTGTATTAGGTGGAGAAATCTGCAATTCGTGCACCGTGCAAGGGTTTTGCAAGAGCAAGAGAATACCCCTGAAGTTGTGACGCTTTGTCGTCGTGTCAGTGCTTCGACACATTGACTCTTCGACAAACCGTGAGTTTCGGCCATGCGAAAGATGCGTGTCACACTAGTTATTATGAATGTATGTACATACTATGTATGTATGTGGCTTGCATTTGCTTTCGTAAACATACAGACAAATGTGCCAAAGAAATAATATATGTATGTATATGCCATACAAATTCTATTGGTATATATGGAAATGATAACTAATATGCATATTTCATGAAGGTCATCAATTTTCTTTGAAGAAATAAAGTTCATTTGGCACATCTTCACTTTCTAATAGTCAAAATAAATATAAATAATATTTGAAATATTAATTTATTTAAAAATTAAAAAATAAAATTAAAGATAAATAAAATAAAAATTATTGAAGTGAAACTTCTTAGGCGACTTCGGAAAAGGTTGCGTTAAACGTTTAACGCTGCGTTGAAGGAGAAGAGCAACAGAGAAAGATAGAGAGCGAGAGAGAGAGAGAGAATGAGAGTAAAGCAGAGAACTTAAAGCACAGAGAAGGTGCAGGTTCGACAGCGAACATTTGTTAGATTTATTGTAAGGAATTCCTCACTACCACAGAATTGAAGAGAAATAAATATACACACCTGCTCAAAATAATAGTTACACTATAAAACTTAGTACTCTCAATAGTTTAAAAAACTTATGTATTTTCGGCATATGATGACGTGGCGTGTATGCCCAAGCAGAGGATATGAAGAGACATAAATACATAATATGTATGCATGCCCATGATTACACTCCCACGAATGTACATGTAAAGAATTTCGTTTTTCTTGTTTAAATTTTTGCTTTCAACCAGGGAATCGCTTGTATGTGCAATGTATGCATATACATATGTATGTATGCACATATGCACATACATATGTATGCGTTTGCGTTTTGCCCTCAGCAATTCAATATTGACATGTAAACATAATTATGATATGAGTATAATTTAGTATGAATGCATGCATGGTAATGTTTATAGTCAATTTGGATATTTAATCAAATATAGTAAATTTTACAACAAAAACGATTTCATTCATAAAAGCAGGGGAAAATTCCACAAGCGGCCTCGCTTCATTCATAAAAACAGACGCTGTAACATCTCCCCGAGCATGCTTTTGTCAACAAGCGTCTTTTCACGACGATGGCAAAAGCTAAAAATTATAAATTGAACAACTTCTAAAATATTACTTTGAGTTCCCTGCCTAAGGCATAGAGAAGGTGCAAATTGAATTCTGTGTGATGTTGGATGTGAATTTAAGAAAGTGGTGGTACTCCACCATATATTTATCTTTTCCCTCTCGCTAGTTTTCTTTCATACAAAATGATATGCATTTCTTAGAATATCACTAAGAAGTTTCCCTTCTTCCGCGCGTAGGGACTCCTCGCACCAGTTTTTTCTGATTTACATATACATATAAATAATCATCAGTGTATGTAAACTTTTTTGACATTCATTTAATGCAAAGGAGCGTGTGTAGGTGTTTGTGTAAACTTTATTGATTTACTGTTTGGAAACTGTTTATAATGGTTTATGTTATAAAAGTGCCATGTGTTGATGAGCAAATAACTTGTCAAACCTTTAATTTTTTTACATATGACGTAAATATGAAAATATCGAAATGGTTAATTAAAGAATGTAAAGAAAGGGGGAAAATGACAAACAAAAAATCTGCAGCTTTTTACAAATTTACAGATTTTTCGCACACAGTTAGATTAGTTAAAACTATAAAAAAATCAAGAAACAAGAACAACTTTAGCTTCGTTTGCACCGACGCGATAATGCTTTCACATACCTATAAAAAAAGCTTCCATACAAGATGGGTCAGTATGTATAGCAGCTATATGATATCTATATGATATATCTGATCTGAACAATTTGTTCGGAAATAGTACCGCTACTTTAAATTAAATTCGTGAATATCAATTAAATAAATTTTTCATACAAGAACTTGATTTTGATCGTTCAGTTTATATGACAGTTATGTGCTGGTCCGATATCAGTAGTTCCGACAAACTAGCAGTTCTTTGGAGAAAAAAGGACGTCTGCAAAATTTCAGACGGATATGTCAAAAACTGAGTGACTAGTTCGCATATATACAGACTTAACACACCGTGTTAAAACGTTAATTTCGGTGAAGAAGTCAATAATTTCAAGAAGTTCTGAATATAACTCATTCATATGACCTCCACGACTTCTTTTATAGGAACAAATTCGATGATCCCAATTTTCGAGAACTTTTTTCAGTAAATCAAGTCATATGTCATAAATAGAACATTCAATATTGACTTCTACAGCTGGAAAATAGTCTAGTTTATTATATAGTAAAGTCAAATGGTGTTAAGTCGCAACTTCTTGAAGGCCATTCAATGTCACAATTTCTTCAAATAATAGAATCTCCAAACTTTTCTCGCAATAATTCTGTTTCTGTACGTGCTTTAGGCTTTTCATCCAATTGCGGCCATAAAAAGTTGGTTATTATCGATCTATACCGCTCTCCATTGACAATAACTGTGTCACCAGTTTCATTTTGAAAGAAGTACGGATGGGTGATTTTACCAGACCAAAAACCACATCAAACTGTTAATTTAGGTGAATGTACTGGTTGCTATAGAATAATTTGTCGAATTTCTTCGCACCAGAATCGAAGGTTTTGTTTATTTATCGCACCACTCATATGAAAGTAAACCTAATCGGTCCTCTGCGAATGGTAGGCACCTTGTCGCGGTGCAGGGGCTTAAACTGCAACACAGTACGGCATCTCTCAACCATCAGGGGAGACCCACAACACGGGCCAAACGGTCGCACGAACAAGATGAATAACAACAAAAACAAACAAAACACAACAACAACAACATCGACAACAACCGAAACAGCAGCCTCAACAACAACAGTGCACGGCTACACAAGCACCGCAAGCAAGAGTGGCCCGGGGGCTAGACGAGAGTTTAGCTTCCTGGCTGCTCTGTCGCCGGAAGAGCGAGCACTCTTTGAGGAGCACGCGCGAGTTACGTAGCCTAACATAACAGTCTGGCAACTATCCCTCCACCAACGCCATTACGATATATAAAACATATGTATGTACGATATTAAGGTCTCGTATAAGCATAATAAGAATATTATATGTCAGTCTTAAGATTCATTCCACAAATAAATGTTGTATATACGTAAGTATATAATACTAACATAACTGGCGCAGTCGCTCCCCAAAAAAAGAAAGACGAACCTACCTGTACCCAAAAGTTAATAAAGTTAATTGGTGGAACTATGAAAAACAATAACATTTCGTGAAGTTAAATAAAAATCGAGAAAAGTTGATCTAAAATTAAAAAATGAAAAAGGAAAGCTAAATTTCATTATATCAAAACTCTGTTAACTATTAACTTAACTACATAACCTACAAGAACTACATAACTAAAGTCGAAATCGACAAATTATATTTTTTTAAGTGAAAAACTGTATTTAACATTCATTTTTCAGTACCGGACTCCGAAATTCCAAAAATTAAAATAAAATAAGTGAAATAAAGCAGTTTCTAAATTACATAATTTGGCAAATCACATTTTTTATTCTACAATTCAAAAAACTCATATCATATTGAAATAATATAAGAGACTAAACACAAAATCTGTAAACTAATGTAGGTAAAATCAACAAGATATACAAACTCAAAATTGACAATTCGGTAACCTGCAAATTAATCACGGCAATCCATAGTTATATACATGTGTATGCAAAAACGATATGCTCTGAACTATTAAAAAGTGAACTATTAAAAATACATCACAAATACTTTTTTGATATAAAAAAATAAAAATATTAAAAAAAAATTATCGTCGCTAATGTGCAAAACAAAATTTAACATATAATACATGACACGTTGTAAAATAACCTTCATGTCACCACATGGTAGCAAACCGTAAGGTCACCTTTAAAAAGAAGTATATAACAACAATTTTGCGATCGGATGATCAACTCCAACAATCCAATTAGTAACTTCAAATAGCGGTATTTGGCAACTCCAACAATCCAATTAGTAACTTCGAATAGCGGTACTTGGCAATGACAACTAATCCAATTAGTTCCAGTGAGAAGCAACCGGCAATGGCAACTCACCCAAATAGTTCCAGTGAGAAACGACCAGCATTGCAGCTGTCAGTGAGCGACATTGTGAAAGATTCACACAGAGTCCACGAATTCCGCGGAGACGACATATATGCCCTCTCTTCGTTTTTAAGAGAAGTCGACGCCGTACTGGCAATGCTGTATGCAGATCCAACAGCATACGAATATGTATACCGAAGGGTAATTCTAAATAAAATTCAAGGTAAGGCATTACATGCAATTCGTACTGTATCGTCAGATGCCAACTGGATCGAAATCAAAGCAACTCTAATCAGAACTTTCGGCATTAAGGAGACATACCATCAACTTTACCAGCAAGCGTTTGCTCTTCGACATACTAGCATTAGAATTTATTTTGAATTATTAATAAATATATTATACAAATTAAACGAAAAATTTGAATACGATGTAAGTAAACCAATAGAATTTAGTCCTCTAAATAATGAAAAAATCATTTTAAGAACATTTTTAAATAATATAGATGTTAATTTGGCTTCGATAATTATAAATAGGAATATAAATTCCTTATCAGATGCTTATAATTTATTAGAAACCGAAGGTTTAATTCGTAATCAGAATAAGTGTAATAGTACAAATTTCAATGATGATTACTATAACTATGCAAAACAAAGTAGACGTACTGATTCAAGTTACAATTATAACAGAGATCAACAAGAATATAAAATAAATCAACAATATTTGAGAAATTATAATAAAAATTTTCGGAAATTCTATCTTGATCAAAATAGAAAGTTTTTGCCAAGGCAGAATTATTCAAGTCAAATTAATAATAAATTTCGGTTTCAAAATTCCAATCAATATAATAGCCCAAATTTTAGAAGATGTGAGCTTATGAATTCAGATTACGCACAAGTTGATGAAATTGATAAAAACCAAGTTTCAAATTTTCATGTTACAGCCTCAAGGGAACATTACCCATAATAGAGCTTCACATAGGAAATAATACTGTTTTATGTTTAGTAGATACTGGCTCAACAACTTCACTTCTAAATGAAAAAATACTACCTTACTACAAAAGAATTCCACTTCAAGTTCCATTAAAATTTAAATCTTTAAATAGTGAAACTAAAATTAATTTTGAGATTATTACCAATTTACCAAAAGAATTTAAAAAAGATGCCACAATGTCATGGAAGTTAACCAGCTTTGAGGGAAAAACTTTTGATGCAATTCTAGGACAAAATATTTTAAAACCACTAAAGGCAATTATTAATATGGACAAAGAAAGTATTACTATAAATAATATCGAAATTAAATTTGTGAAAGATTATCCATATAGTAAAATAAACGAGTTTCATTATTTGAATACAATCAATATAAATGATAAAGTTTTACAAAATTTATATAAAAATTTAAATACAGAAGAAAAAAGCGCTCTAAACAAAATACTCAATAATTATCAAGATTTAATTTACACAGACGGTCAGCAGTTAAGTTACACTAACATTACAAAACACGAAATTAAAACAACTACCGACAGACCAATTTACACAAAAGCTTATAGATATCCTCAAATACACGAAAACGAAGTAAGTGCACAAATTAGAGATATGCTGAAACAAGGCATTATAAAAGAAAGTAACTCTCCTTATAATAGCCCCTTATGGATCGTACCAAAGAAGACAGACATAACTGGCGAGAAGAAATGGAGAATAGTAGTAGATTATCGCAAATTAAATGAAATTACAACGGACGACAAATTTCCAATACCGAACATTGACAATATACTAGACAAACTTGGACGAGCACAGTACTTCTCGACGATAGATTTAGCAAAAGGATTTCACCAAATCCTAGTCAAAGAAGAAGACCAGTTGAAAACTGCTTTCTCTACCCCCTACGGACATTATGAATACGTTCGGATGCCTTTTGGCTTAAAAAATGCTCCAGCAACGTTTCAAAGACTTATTAACAGTGTTTTGAAAGATTTTATTAACAAATTTTGCGTTGTGTATCTGGACGATATACTTATTTTTTCTACCAGTTTCGACGAACATGTTACAAGTATCAAACAAGTTTTGGCGAAGTTAAGAGAAGCGAAACTAAAAATCCAAATCAATAAATGTAAATTTTTCTCAAAAGAAACCCTATACCTAGGTCACATTTTGACACCTGAAGGCGTTAAACCCAATGCAAATAAAATAAAAACTATTTTAGAACTAAAGATTCCAAAATCCGTTAAACAAATAAAATCATTTCTCAGTATGTGCGGCTATTATCGCAAATTTATTAAAGATTTCGCAAATGTAGCGTACCCGATGGTAAAGTTTCTTAAGAAAGACGCCAAAATAAATATAAATGATCCAAATTTTATCAATTCGTTTGAAAAACTAAAGCGAATAATTACAGAAATTCCAGTGCTTAAGTATCCGGATTTTAGCAAACGTTTTGAGTTGGCAACCGATGCCAGCTCCTTCGCAATCGGAGCAGTGTTGCAGCAGGACAAACATCCTGTTTGCTTTGCCAGTCGTACTTTAAACGACCATGAGCGTAATTATTCGGTCACAGAAAAGAGCTTTTGGCTATTGTCTGGGCTGTCGGATATTTTCGTCCATATTTGTATGGCGTTAAATTTAATATTACGTCCGATCACCAACCGTTAAAATGGTTATATACAAAAACGCAAGGAAAAGATGCTAATCCAAGGCTTTACCGATGGTTAGTAAAACTAAGCGACTACAATCTAAATATCGATTACATTAAGGGAGGAGATAACCATGTAGCAGATTTTTTAAGCAGAATCAATTCTGATACTCATGAAATAAACGTAGGTAATGACAGTTCAAGCTCTTTAAATAATAACGCAAGTAACGATACAAATTCAATGCATTCCCATGCTGATGATAGAAGTAATTACATTGGCATTTTAGACACAGTAGTAAATAGATTTCCTGTTCAAATAATTTTTACAAACATTAAAAGTAAAGAATTTGAAATTATAAATAATAAGAAAAAGATTTACATCAGTTTAGAAGATCTTAGTAATAATTTAGAAGAAATTTTAGAACGAAACATCTCAGGTTCAAAAATAGGAATTTACACAGATCTCGACGATGAAAAATACAACATTTTACAACAAAAAATTGTAGATATATACAAAAATAAGCCAAATTTCAAATTTTTCAGATGTTCTTACAACGCAAAAGATATGGCTTCAGAAAACGAAACATTTAGACAAATTCACATGTACCATAAAAATGAAACGGGTCACACTGGTATTAATGAAAACTACGAAGGATTGAAAAAATGTATATATTATCCAAATTTAAAAACTTTGATACAGAAGTATATTAACAATTGCGATACTTGCAATAGAATAAAATACGATCGCAAACCAGTGAAACCTAAGTTCAATGACCGAAACCCCAAAGGATAAGAATCAGATCATACATGTGGACATTTACACGAATTCAAAATCTAACTTTTTAACATTTATAGATCGTTTCTCAAAATTTGCTACTGCCTACTACCTTGAGGACAGAAATAACCAAACAATAATTGAGAAACTAAGACAATACCAATCACAGAAAGGACATTTTGAAACATTGATTACAGATAACGAATTTAAAAGCGTAAACATTAGGGATTACCTAAGAACAGAAAATATAAAGTTACATCTAACAAAACCAAATAATCATACTGGAAACGCCGACATCGAGAGGTTGCATAATACACTAACTGAAAAAATTAGGATGTTAAATATAGAAAATAATTTATTAGGCATTAAAGAAAAAGTAAGCAAATCCATTGAATACTACAATAATTCATACCATTCCATTACAAAAGAAAAACCAATTAATGTGGAATCAGGAAATTGTAATAAAACAAATATATACACAAAAATGATTAATGAAAAGAAAAGGTATTTGAATAAAAGAAATCTGCATAGAGAAAATTATCGAGAATACAGGAATAAAGGCTACATTAAAAATTATAAAAATGTGCGTCATAAAGAACAACCGAAGTTTATATTTAATGAATTGAATAATATACATGCTAAAAATATTAAAAGAAGGTATAAATTTCAAGACAAATTTAACATACAAGAAATTTCCTAAAACAAAAAAATCAATAAATGGATAACAAACACAAACAGAAAATAATAATTTAATAGATATAAGTATATGTAAAAGCCCAAAAAAAAAAAAAAAAAAATTGTACAAAAAAAAAATTAAAAAATGTAATGGATGTATGTAAATTTTTGATTTATTTAATTATTAAAAAAAAATCCGCTTGTATTAATTCTATTAATAATTACTTATGATATTATATCACAATTCATGTAAACTTTAATTTTAACAGGGGGGAAGTTACGTAGCCTAACATAACAGTCTGGCAACTATCCCTCCACCAACGCCATTACGATATATAAAACATATGTATATACGATATTAAGGTCTCGTTAAGCATAATAAGAATATTATATGTCAGTCTTAAGATTCATTCCACAAATAAATGTTGTATATACATAAGTATATAATACTAACATAACTCGCGTGACGACGACGACATGCCCTCTTGCAGCGGCACTCAACGTAGTGCGTCCATCGCGACCACTGCGAACCGCGCGAACGCCGCCCCCACAACCCCCTCGAGCAGGATCGACTGCGGAGAGGAGAGTGGTTTCACGAAAGTGGAATCAAGGAGCGAGCGCAAAAGGAGACGGCAACGAGGGGACATCATGTACCCCGGAGCCAGGACGCCCAGGAGGTCACGACGACCCACCAAGAGCGGGAATGAGTATGAGTAGGGCCACTCTCAAGTGGTACCTCAGATTCCTTCAAGACGGCATGACACCGGAGACAGCTGAAAAGCGGGCTCTGAGTAGGAGTAGGGGGAGCAACCCCTCTCCTAAAAATGCACAGCGCGCAGGGGACAGCGGTTCGTCTGCAACAAGACGCAGGAACCAGAGGCGGCGCCGAGCCAAAGCAGCCTTGTCAGAGGGACGAAACGTAGGTAGGCCGGCACCCCAAGAGGCACCCAATCGTACGGAAAAGCGGCCAAATAACTCCTCAGGAGCCACCTAGGTCCAAGAGAATCCGAGAGGACAAACCACACTAGGCCAGGGGAAAAAGCTCCAACCCCAACCAGCAGCCGACGAGAGCCGTAACCCGGAAGTACTCAGAGGCGGTGAAGAGCATCCGGATGGCAGTTTTGCCCCGCAACTACCCGGCGAAGGCCCTAGGGTCGGAACAGCAGACGTCTCTCCAGAACTGCTTAGTGAAAGCTTTGTTCGTGGGCGACGAGTACACCGTCACCTTTAATGGCATTTTCTTCAAGGGCGGTATGCTGCTGGTGGACTGCCAAGATGAGCAGTCGGCCACCTGGCTAACGGAGACCACGCCAAGGCTAGTGGGTTGGAATGGTCCGGCCCTGTGTGTTAAGAAAGGCGAGGATATACCACAACTGCATAGTATGGCGGTATTCTTCCCTAGAAGTGCGGACGAAAATTACGACTTCGCGCTTGCTTTAGTGAAAAACCAAAACGTGGGCCTAAGAACCACGGCGTGGAAGGTCGTATCTAGCAGTGTTGTGGGTTCAGCGTGGAACCTCAACATAACGGTAGATGATGAATCCTACAAATACATTAGGCAGAAGGGATTCAAGCTAAACTTCCGCTTCGGTAGGGTGGTGATGAGGCCATGGAGGCCCAAAGCAACGCCGACGACGGATAAAGAACCCGCGACGGGGATGACCGCAGTTCCGGCTTCATCCGCAGCCAGCTCAGCAGGGCAGGAGGCGACTGCCGCTGTGGTTGCGGGAGAGCGGCACGAGTCCCCCAACGACCCCATCCCGACCGAGAGGGCTGTGACCACCGCCGTGGATGAAAGCAGGAGCAACGTGTTCACCAAAGAACAAGAAGGCACGCTGCCATCCACCCAAGAGCTCCTAGAAGGGCTGGAAAGGCAGGTTGATGAAGAGATCGGGGACGAGGACCTGTCTCTCATCGAACCCATATTATAAGCTCCAGCGCCGGCATAGAAGTTGCTCAGGTGAACCTACATCATGCATCGGCAGCCTCGGCTGTCATCGTGAAAAGATTCATTTCGGATAACCTGGGCATCCTCTTAATCCAAGAGCCTTGGGTGGTTAGAGGAGAGGTAAGAGGCCTCAACACGAAAGGAAACAAGGTAATCTGGGATTTCTCTATCGAGAGACCCCGCTCTTGTGTAGTCGTTAGAGCCGATATAGACTTTTTCTGTATCTTAGATTTTCTAACGCAAGATCTGGTGGCGGTACAGGTGAAGGACAAGGAAGGTTCGGACTTCGTGCTCTCATCCGCCTACTTCCCGGGGGAGACGGCCATAGCACCCCCCCATCGATACTCAATCTGGTGGAGTATTGCAGGATCAACAAACTTCCCCTGACACTGGGATGCGATGCAAATGCGCATCACATGGAATGGGGTAGCACGGACTGCAACGTGAGGGGTGAGTCACTTCTAGAATTTATAATTAGTCATAATATGAGCATAGAGAATGTGGGCTGTGAGCCCACTTTTGTAACTAGTGTTCGCAGGGAGGTTTCGGACATTACCCTGAGCAATGACGGCATGATCGGGCTGATCTCGCAGTGGCGGGTGTCAAAAGAGCCCTCACTGTCAGATCACAGGATCATTCGTTTTGCTCTGAGGGTAGAAGTCGAGGACAAACCGCCGACACGCAACCCTAGAAATACGAATTTGGGTATCTACAAAGAAACCCTAAGCATAAACATAAGCAGTGTGAGGCAGGCAGATGGTAGATCCACCACAGTTGGACTGGTGAGCAGACTAAGTGCAAAAACCAGTCCATTATGGACGCCTATCATTGTGCCTGTCCACTGAAAGCGACCACCAGTAAACAAACCTGCCCCTGGTGGTCTAGTAAACTCTCAGCTCACAGCTGCATAAGGCGTTGTCGAGAGGTAAGACGGACACAGTATTATTCCTAAAGAGACAGGGCGGGAGCTATACGACTAGCGCGGAGGAGAGGGCAGAGACACTCCTACAGGCGCACTTCCCGGAGACGGTTGAAGCCGACCTAACTCCGGCATCGGACAAACGTAGGCCGGACCGCTCAGACTGGCTGACTGCAAAGAATTTGTTCACTGTGGACTCAATCAGATGGGCACTGGCATCTTTTTCAAACTATAAGTCACCGGGAGTGGACGGCGTCTTCCCGGCTCTCTTGCAGCAAGGTATGGATACTCTCCTGCCACACCTGCTAGGCCTGATGAGAGACAGCCTGGCGATGTCGTATATCCCTGAGCCATGGGGAATTGCAAAAGTAATCTTCATCCCCAAGGTAGGAAGGAGAGACTATTCACTAGCCAAATTCCGGCCTATAAGTCTCACATCCTTCATGCTAAAGGGGATGGAGAAAGTAATAGATAACCACATTCGATCGGAAGCGCTGAAGAACGCACCCCTACATGCCAAGCAACATGCGTACAGAGCGGGCAGATCCACAAACACTGCTCTGTAACAACTCACGTCTGAGCTGCAAGATTCGCTGGATAACGGCGAGGTTGCGATCTGCGCCTTGCTAGACATTGAGGGTGCCTTTGACAATGCGTCTCACACTAGCGTGATCAAGGCACTTGAGAGTAGGTACGTTACCACTCCAATATGCAGATGGATGGAAGCCCTTCTGCGTACTAGGGTAGCGGAAACAACGGTGGGGAAAGCAAGATTCGTCTTGGCACAACAAGGGGTTGCCCACAGGGGGGAGCACTATCCCCTCTGCTATGGAGCTTGGTAGTAGACGAACTCCTTGAGTTGCTCGCCATCAATGGAATCCGCTGTCAAGGGTACGCGGATGACATCGTAATAATGGCGAGAGGCAGATTTGAAAACACTCTCTGTGACATTGTTCAAAGGGGCTTAAACCTGGCAAAAGGATGGTGCAACACGGTAGGGCTAAACATCAACCCAGCAAAAACTACCGTGGTCCCATTCACTAGGCGGAGATCTCTTCCGGGCCTGAGGTCCCTAACAATAGGAGGCACAGAGGTGGAAATGTCGAAAGAGGTCAAATTCCTTGGCCTCACTTTAGACTCGTCACTACGGTGGAGTAGGCATTTGGACTTAACGCTGTCCAAAGCAACGAGAGCACTTATGGTATGCATACGCCTGGCCGGTAGATCATGGGGTTGCAAGCCAGGAATCATTAGATGGCTGTATACCATGATAGTAAGGCCTATTATCACCTATGGAGCGGTGGCTTGGGCCACCAAAGCAGCTCAGTCTTCGGTGATCCAGAGACTGTCAAAGCTGCAAAGACTTGCCTGTGCTTCGGGGGCAATGCGCACATGCCCCAAGGTGGCACTGGAAGTCATACTGGAGCTCACACCGCTGCACCAGGTGATAAAACAAGCAGCAAACCACACCATGCTGCTAATGTCAGCAGAAGGCTGCGGTAGAGGAAAGTTAATGTCCTCAAGACAGATGGACGCACTAGCGGAAAGCACACCGCTGGTCCTCCTCCCAAAGGACGGCACAACGAAGAAAATAAAGTTCAAAAGGAATTTCCAAGTTACTCTCGGCAGCAAGACGGAGTGGAGCGATTCCACGCTGGAAAAGCTGTTGGAAGACAGTACCATCCAGTGGTACACCGATGGCTCGAAAACACCGGAAGGTATTGGGGCAGGTATTGCGGGACCTCGTACTAAGCTGTCCATACCAATGGACAGCCGCAACTATCGCAACCAGCGTATAGCTATTCTCAGTGATAGCCAAGCGGCACTAAAGGCGATTTCATCATATGAGATCAAATCGCTTTTAGTCGAGGAATGCATAGGAAGGCTAAACCGCCTGTCCTTGTGCAACCGGGTGCACCTAATTTGGGTGCCAGGGCACAAAGGAATAGAAGGTAACGAGATGGCCGACGAACTGGCCCGCGCTGCGGCAGCGTCCAAGGTGATGGGACCAGAACCATACATAGCGGTAGGAGTCTCTCCAAGTTCAAGGAACTTATTCACCTCCCCCGTGAAAAATTCCGTCTCCTCGTCGCAATTTACACAGGGCACTGCAGGCTCAGGAAGCACTTGTCCAACATGGGCATAGTCTCCTGTGCTAATTGCCGGTTCTGCGACCTGGAACAGGAAACACCAGCACACCTAATCCTGGACTGGACAGCAATCTGTGGAAAAAGGTTAAGCCTTTGGCCCTGGATTCCATTTTATCAGCAGGGATCACATCACCTCAGTAGCGCCCGGCAAACTCCTAGAGCTATTCAGGCTGCTGGGACTCTGGGAAGACATGTGATATCGTAGAGGGCACAATAGACCCTAGGTCGCGATGCATTACCTCATAACATAACAATTTTCTTAAAAAATCTTATTTGAAATTATTCCAAGACAAAGTGAACAAATTCACGTTTACAGTGGTCCAATGGCTTCAATTCTTGGGTGAGAACAATTATATACAAAACCCGATAGGTTGTAATTTGAGACAGTCCCAATTCTTGAGAACGGCTTGGAATTGATACATTACGGTCTTGAGGAATACTTGCATGAACGGCAACAATATTTTCATTACTTCGAGCGGTTCTTTGTCATATTGGTACTTGATTATTATTATTATTATTATTATTATTATGAGGTGGACGATTATTGCAACTATATTAAGAATTACGAAAAAACAATGTTCCCACTAAGTTCGGTCGATATATGTATGTCTGTTAGTGTGTGATATAACTCTATTAGAAGGAGGCCCAACGTTCAACTGCTAATGTTGCTCCTTACTGAAATCCTTTGTAGTTTTTGCTCCTGTAATAATAGCACATATCTCATCATATTCTACTAATTTTTGGGCTTGGCAATGATCTAATTTGCAACCTCTTCAAAGCGCTGAGAAATTTGTGTACCAAGTTTCAGGAACAAACCACTCTTTTCACATAATTTATCACTTTTTTTGACTGATGTTATTTCCCGTATATTATAATACAATGAAATAAAATTACCAGCTAGTAAGCTTGAAGGTTAATAGAACTTTTATGCAAATAAAATTTAAAAGATCCCTCATTATAAATACATATTACTTAATAAAATTTCTTAAAACTTCGAACATGTAAATACCATATGGTCTCAACATAGATTAATACAAATTGATTTGTAAATCTTATGTATATACACTTTGATTAATTGCTATAAAAACATTAATTTCTGTAAAATACTGAAAAAATGTGTTCCCATTCCAAAAAACGAATGGTGTCATTTAAAAGCTTTATGGTAACTCAAACCATTCTGTAAAAACATTTTTTTTTTCTAACGGTACTTTTCTTACTATTGAAAGTAGAAAGCAGAATGCATTGACCACAGTGTTTCATTGCTATAAAGACAGCCCATCCACCCCGAAAAAAGGAAAGAAAAAAATTTCTATTTTTTTCTAATAATTTATAGTGTTTCCATTATGCACTGTGAATATTCGATTTGTCATTGAGTTGGTATAATAAGAAAGCATTTCTGGGGTAATAAAGCCCATACAGGGTTTGTCCGGAAAGTAATAGGACTTATTTTCTTCTGTCGCGAGTGTACTTCGGAGCGCGCGCGCATCGACTGAATTCGGTAGAGAGCGAACGCGCGGCTAGTCAGCTGTCTCCGAGAACCTGGAGAGTCAAAACAAACATTTTCGGATACGTGTTTCTGTGAGTGGTGCAAGCCGAAAAGGCAGTGTTTGTTAGAGAAGAGGTACGAAATTAAATTCTGTGTATTTCTGTAACTCGCTAAATCTGTGACAGAGACGTTTGATATGATCAAGCAGGCTTATCCATATGTTGCTTTTGCAAGAAGTGGTGTGTTTCTGTGGCACCGGGCCTTTTTTGAAAACCGGGAAGAGATCGCTGATGAAGACCGAGCTGGCAAACCTACGATGAAGTGAAAACGATACTCATGGTCTTTTTTGACATCAAAGGCATCGTCCACCATGACAAACCGTCAACACCAAGTTTTACGTAGAAGTCATCATGAGACTCATACGAAGGGTCAATCGGGTCCGGCAAATGTCGCAACCGATTGAGAGTTGCACCACGACAACGCCCCGGCTCACCCCACTTTTTTTGTGAACAGCTACCCAACGAAGGCTGGCATCACAACGCTTCAAACCGCCCTACAGCCCAGATGTGGCTCCCCGGACTTTTTTTGTTTCCTTGCCTGAAAAGGCTGATGAAAGGCAAGCATTTTGAGACGACAGAGGGGATCCAAGCAGCATGCACCTCGGCTCTCAAGGCTATTCCGAAGAATGCCTTCGGTGACGTCTTCAATGCCTGGAAATCGCTCTGGCAGCGCTGCATCCACACAGAAGGAGCCTGTTTTGGAAGTTTTTAAAGAATTATAACGATTACTTTTCGGACAAACCCTGTATATCCAAAATAGCTGTTTTCAGCTTAGAAATTGTATTAAATTGACGATAATCCTCGTACAGTGGGTGGTGCCATGGCTCTCTGATACCATTTTGGGGGTAAAATTAATGTCTCAGGCATATTTAGTTACTCTACACTTATACTTTTTTTAAGGTTTTGCCCACATGTTCCGCTTGCTACTGCGATTCACTGCAACAAATTAGAGTTTTATATCTTAATTTAGTTCTTAGTTATGGCACTTTATAAGTTTTCGGTAAATGACGTTTTGAGGACGTGACAGTGGTCCGACTACGCCCATCTACGAACTCGTACTTTTTTTGTACTAAGGAACCCGCATACCAAGTTTCATCAGGATATCTGAATTTTTACTAAAGTTACAGCTTGCACGGACGGATGGACAGTCACCCGGATTTCAACCTGTCTCGACATCCTAATAATTTATGTACGTATATATGTACATGTAACCCTATATCTACCTCAATTAATTTTAGGTGATAAGTACAACCGTTAGGCAACTGGTTGCAAGAGTATAAAAATAACAACAAAAAGCTAATGCGGGTCACCACTAATTTTCGAATGCATCTATGGGTTATACTGATTGTTGCTCCTGAACAAGACAGTTTCTTTTTAGGACGAACCCGTTAGATATTTTTAATGTCACAACAAAATATGGCATTGACACTTTCGTCGTCTTGGCATTGTGGCTACTTTACTAGATTATGACATGTTGCAAGAGTATAAAATAGCGGAATAGCTCCAGTGTTGATAAAACGTTCAATTATAATTTGAGCATAATAACTAACAAATCTACACGAAGTCAAGATTTGTACAGAACAATGCAATATTTAAACTGCAGCGATGAAGTTTTTAGGGCTACGGTTTTACCATTGTCTGGTGATAGCTGATAGCCCGGTTATCCTTCCTTTTTCTGAAGCCACTGAAATTAACAAATGTTCTTTAAGCAATCGTTATCATGGTGAAGTGTTGAAATACTTCAATTATAGTAATATATTGCTCAGTAATTGGCGATAACAGATTCAAGAGTTGTTGCCGGCTATTAAATATATTTAAAATCATTTGTTACTATTGTTGACGTAAATTATCTAGATATACCCGAAATAACATTACAAAATCTTCGGTTGAAAATTAATTCGCATATTATTATTCAGCGTTACTTTAATTATCGGATATGACCGGAAAAAGTACGATATAAATAGAGCTGAGTTAAATTTAATTTGGAATTATTGAAAATATAATACTACTCTCTTTCAATCATCTCAAAATTAACTATTTTTAAAATTACTTAAAATCATTTTCAAATTTAGAAACAATGTTCAAATTTGAAGCCCGTGGGTTGTAACACCAGAAATAACGTACTCATGTTTATTCATAACAACAATTTTACTGTCCACTAGTTTTTTATAAAGGATCGTATTGCAGATGCATCGACAGGCAAACCAAACAGAACATGAGGCATATAAAAAAAAGCGGAATAGCTAGAATGTTGAAAAAATATTCTTAGAGATGAGTGCATGATATTCTTGACAATAATAGCAGAACCAGTCAAAAACGCTACTCCCTTCCTTCCTTTTCCTTCCTTAGCGAGCAAAATGTGTGAACAGTTGATCCCGTGGTAAAAACGCAGAAATCAGCCATCTTTGTTTGTTTTCATTTGAACAATGTTGCCATTGCTCAATACGCATATATAGTTTTGCACACATCTATGTTTTCAATTACAATTTTTTACAATATAAAATATCAAAACTGAAAACAAACTATTAAAAATAGTTTACATATTTATAAATAATAGCATACGACTCTGATTTTGAGTTATTTTATGAAAATTTCAAACATATTGAAACATATGGAATAGATTGAATTATAAAAGTTGATAATTACTACAATATATCGATGTTGGCAACCCTATGTTGTGAAAGAGCAATCAGCTGCCACGTTTCTACGGCAAAAATCCAAATGGCGTGAATTCTCACGGCACCCTACGTCAAAGATAAAAGGGAGTAGCGTTTTTCACTGTTCACTTACATTGCGCGCCCATAAGATAGGTCGTATCAGCTGAGTCGGGCCACGATTCTACGTTCTCCACTGTTTGTGCTATAACGCATTTAAAAGCACAGCCAGTGAAAAACGCTACTCCCTTCCTTCCTTTTCCTTCCTCATCGGCAAAATGTGTGAACAGTGAAAAACGTGGTAAAAACGCAGAAATCATCCATCTTTGTTTGTTTGCATTTGAACAATGTTGCCATTGCCCAATACGCATATATAGTTTTGAGCACATCTTTGTTTTCAACTACAATTTTTTACAATATAAAATATCAAAACTGAAAACAAACTATTAAAAATAGTATACATATTTATAAATAATAGCGTTCGACTCTGATTTTGAGTTATTTTATGAAAATTTCAAACATATTGAAACATATTGAACAGATTGAATTATAAAAGTTGATAATTACTATAGTATATCGATATTGGCAACCCTGCGTTGTGAGAGAGCAATCAGCTGATACGTTTCCACGGCAAAAATCCAAATGTTGTGAATTCTCACGTCATCCCACGTCAAAGAGAGAAGGGAGTAGCGTTTTTCACTGTGCAGTTACAAAATTGATGACATCATAACTCAACGAAAAATTGACCGATCGACTTCAAATTAAAACTGGGTATAGTTGAATACATTTGCTACACAATGGATCTTTTTGATTGGTTCAAAATTGTCAATTTGGCATTAAAAAAACGACCATTTTTTCATAAAAAAAAAACGATTTTTTTCAAAATTACGCCATTTTCTTAATTTTTGATATTTATCAAAGATCGTAGTTCATTTTATAGAAAATATATTTAAGTTTAATTAAAATTTTGAATTTTTTTGTTTCAGCTACTCCTTCGACCGGAATCATGCCAGCAGTTGAGGCACTTTTTTTTCGGCACTTCCGCAGACAGCACATAACTCCGTTATTTTTCAATATTTTTGTAAACAAAAACTTGTGCGTGGAGTCCCTACGCGCGGAAGAAGTGAAACTTCTTAGTGATATTCCAAGAAATGCATATCATTTTGTATGAAAGAAAACTAGCGAGAGGGAAAGGATAAAAATATGGTGGAGTGACCAACACTTTCTTAAATTCACATACAACATCATACAGAATTCAATTTGCACCTTCTCTATGCTTTAGGCAGAGAACTTAAAGTAATATTTTAGAAGTTGTCTCCTTCCGAGTTGCGTTAATCGTTCAACGCTATTCCCCCTCCACTGAAGCAGTAAACGTTTAACGCAACCTTTTCCGAAGTCGCCTAAGAAATTTCACTTCAATTATTTTAATTTTATTTCTCTTTAATTTTATATTTTAATTTTTAAATAAAATAATATTTCAAATATTATTTATATTTATTTCGACTATTACAAAGTGAAGATGTGCCAAATGAACTTCATTTCTTCAAAAAAAATTGATATTTCATGAAGGTCATCAATTTTCTTGTATATTCGTTATCATTTCCATATATACCAATAGAATTTGTATGGCATATACATATATTATTTCTTTGGCACATTTGTCTGTATGTTTACGAAAGCAAATGCAAGCCACATACATTTCCTACAAAAATAAGTTAAGAGCTCATATGGGTTTCATAATTTTTTTTTAGGGCATTTACTAAAAATTTTGAGAGCGCTGCAGACTCAAAAATAAATTTGGGAAATAACGGACACCCTAATGTCCATATATTCATAATAACAAGTGTGGCTCGCATCTTTCGCATGGCCGAAACTCACGCTTTGTCAAAGAGTCAATATGCCGAAAGAAACTGACAAACGATCGCCGATTGTCACCGCTTCCCTTGCTGCTCGAACATCTTCGCCGACAAGCTAGCGTAAATATGTAAGCGTTAAACATAAAACGCAACCTTTTACGAACTCCCATAAGAAGTATAACTTCAAAAATGTTTAATATAGCTAAAAATATACTTTATTACGTCCATAGAACGTCGAAACATTCAATCTTGTACTTTTCTTTTAAAAAAATTCACGAAAATCGCCTAATTTTTCATGCATCACACTGGTATAGCCCTTTAAGATATGTATGATGCCAGTCCCAACTTTCACGCTAGCGGAGTCGCGGTTATAGCCCTAGTATTTAATAAAGTATCTTAGCTCTTCGGTCTTTTAGTTTTGCCTGGACTTAGCTCTTCGGTCTTTTAGTTTTGCCTGGACATATCGTAGACATTGAATTCAATATAGATTTAATGTTTTACTCGTATACAGAAAAAATAAAACAAATTGAGTGCTTTTATTTTGTAACAACAAAAAAATAGCAGATGCATATCACACAGAACAATTTTGTGAATCTCTACTATGTAGGAAGTATTATCGTACCTCGAAAATATTTTTAATTTAAAGTTTTCTTCAACCATATTTAAAAATATCTATTCCGTCTGCTCGCCACAGCACATCAAAAAATATTCATAAAAAAGTATGCGTTTCAATGTTTTTTTTTTGTATAAAAGTACACATAAATCTTTAAGATGAAAACGATTTTTGAATATTTACTATATAATTGCATAAACTTCTGAACATATGATTACTTTCCATCATATTTTTCGAACCATAATTGCGGTATGTATGAAACAGCAAAGAGTATTTTAAAGTTCCCCATATTACTAAAAATATACATAAAAAAAGTAAATAATGTATGTACTTTCGTTAGTGATGTGTTTTCATTAATCCTTATTTGTAATATTGAACAAAGTTTGTTATTTAAAAAATATATGATAACATTAAATATTCATCTCCTAAGTGCAAGCAACATTTTCTAAGCCTTTTCTCATTTTACAATAATGCTTGGTGTGAAAATTTAATACAATAAAAAAACAAAGCTTACCTTTGTCGAATCTTTTATTGGCGATTGGAATTGCGGTATAACCTTTTTAGTCGTTAACTGTATTTCACTTTTATCCTTTACTTTCTTTTCAAATTCAATTTTTGTATATTTCTCTAATTCGGGACCTTCATAGTTATCCAAGATTGTTGGTAAACCTTCAGGTTTTTTCAAAACCTGAACTTTCACTTTATCGGATGCTATCAAGATTGTACCTTCTTTCATTGTTGCCTTAAAAAACATTGATGTATAAGGATCATATATGTATGTAGATATCCTATTGAAAATCTTAAATGGACTTTTTAATTAAAAAACTAAGAAAAAAAGCATGAGGAGGAAAGAAAGTTTTGCTAAAAAGGGCTCAAGAAAAATCAAATAGATTTAATATTAAAATATGAAAATAAAATGGTGTAAACTTTTTAGTACCAGTGAGTGAAGTATTTAGCTCTCAATTTTAGAAAAAAGTAACAAGGAGACGACGGTGCTTCTCAAGAAATTTGACAGAATAATTAGAGCGAGAGAAAACAGATAGAGGCAGAAAGACCGCGCATGAGAGAATGCTTCATTGTTCAGTTACCTTTAACATCTGCTGAGCTTGCTGTGGAACTTCTTCATCTTTTGGATCTTTTACTACGGGTTTCAAAACTACTCTCAAAAAATTTTCAATGGGTTCTTTGGTTATAAGATTTTTAACTGAAGAACACCGACGTTGCTGTTTGAACTCCTTGAAAGATTGATTACCCTGCATGACACAAAAGGATAAGTACAAAACATAGCAGTATATAATTCCTTTACAACCCTAAATAATATGTTTAAAAAAAATTCTGAGTCGTATCGTTGACCATTTCAACTATGGAGGAATTAAATTATATTAATTTTGGTTCAGTATAATCAAAAGTAATTTGCTCGGTCGCAATGCTTACAGCCAAAAATTAACAAGCAGCTGCCACAGTTCTTAAGTTTAAGGAGAAAAAGTGATGGTTTACTAACAAACGAGTATTTCTAGATCGAAATGATGCATAGTTGGAGAAGCAACTGATTTAACGGCGAACAATTCAAATTTAATCTTAGCGCCTTTATCGTTTCGTAGTCCATTACGTATACATATGTATATCCGATAGGACAAAAGCACTTTTCGTTTTTCTCTGAATAATCGCATAACTCGAAAAGCTTCAACATCACCTGCTGTCAGCCGTTTACCCGAAAATTAAAGTGAAATTTTCATAACACTTTCTTTTATTGTATTGGAGTTCAACGTTTGCATTCCAACGTATGATATTCTGCGGTCGCAAAACTTCAGTTTCCGCTACTAAAAAGATTACCTATAGGTAAAGATATAATGAGCCTTAATCACAAAGATTAATTTCTTTTTTCAAATTATATAGTTGTTTGACTCAGATTCCGAATTTTGTAAAGATGTAAATATATATTCTTAAATATTAAAAAAAAAAAACTTATGAGAAAGGGTAAAGAAATGTATTAGAAAAGTCGGAAATGAAAAAAAAAAGAGTTCAGTAGAGACATTTTATAAAATATTAGAAACATAAAGATTTACTTTTTATTTTTATTTTTTTTTAATATCATTTCTACTTTAATATTGATTTTAGGTACAATCATCTACAAAACATAATTATCCGTACAAAAAGCATAATTTTCGCAGAAACTACTTATGAATTGCCGCTTAATAAGACGTTTCTGAATATTCGCTCAATTTTATGCTTTTTCGCTTTAAATTAAGTAATTTCGAAATAATATTATAAAAGCGGACTTATACGTAGAACTATTGGTCACCCATACTGTCTCTTTGTAAGAAAATAACGACAAACGCAGAAGAGACAAATTCAGTAAACGAGTAAAAGTACGAGAGCTAGCAACAACGAAAAAATAAGAATTTCAACTTTGAGTGAAACAGCATTCGTAAAAACTGTTTTATCTGAAATTCTCTTTCGAAAACGTTGCCACCGCTTAGACTGTAACTATCGATTCATTCTTGGGCTCTAAATGGTGTAATCAACCCGGTATTATTTAATTTATATATTTAGATGCATAAATATGCATTTTCGTTTAAAACTTCAGAAGTGCAAACATTTCACATACAAATTAAGCAATATTTTTTACATCTGCATACATATATTATATATTGATCGAGAGAACTTTATTATATAAAATGGATTTTCTTACATTCTTTCTGAGAGAAGTGACAGATGTTTAATACATAAACACATAAAGACGCAGTAGATATTAAAAAATATGTATGTACATACATATGTAATTGAAAATCAAAAAATTACAGATTAACTTACCTCAACAGGAGCAAAAGGTACTTTCGTCTGCTTAGTTTGAATGCGAAATTGTTACGAGAGGATGTTGTTTTTCCATATGAGTTAAGTTAAGAATGGTTTAGACGTCGGGAAATGCAATATAAGTACATGAAAGAAATTTAAAAAATGTATTTTTAAGAAAAATTCTCACAATACAATGTCAGAAAAGGATCTACGGAGAGGAGGGGGCCATTCGGTGGCAGTGTTTGTTTGACACCCAAAAAAATCGGAAAAAAATTCAAGTTCAGAAAAATTTACGTAGTAACATCAATATTTAAAATATGTTGAAAGAAAAAGGCAGATCCCCACCCACCCCAAAAACTTAAAACTCGACCTCACCTCCCCCAGAAAAAAATTCCGTATCCGTCACAGAATGTCGTACACTTGTACATAATAAAATAAAATGCATTTTTACATCATACATGACTTACCTCTGGCTCAATAATCACAGGACGCAAACTTGGAGAATCAACGTCAGTATCATCTTCTGGAATCTTTCCTTTACCTACTTTGAAGCCAGTGGATTCATCAGCTGACACATGGTCGGCCTTTTCTTTCTGCAAACATGAGTAAACACATGCATAGAGCATTCAACATTTAATTATATGGTATTATACATTGAAATAAAAAATGAGTTTCTACTTATTAGCAGGATTTCATGCATATGGTACACATGGTATTATACTTTTAGTTATAGTGGATCATTCACTAAGTATTTTCATTTCTTAGTGCAATTCAAATACGATTTTTTTATTGCGTAAGGTGAACGGTTGCATTAGACAAATTTAATCCTTCAGCAATCTCTCGAGTTGTTCTTCCGCTTTGGCTTCAAGAGGCTTCAAGAGGCCTTCCAGGACATAATAAAATGTAAAAAACTTTTTTACAAACAATCTTTACTATATCTGCTGTTCAAATATATAATGATAAAGAGGTTAAATGTGAAGTTGGCTGCGAAAAAATAAAATCAGATTATCTGTTTTCATCGAACGATATTACTTAGTAAACGACCCATTAATATACATTTAAAATAATTTATGCAAAATGTGAGCTGTTTCATACCTTCGGTGATCCGCTTTTCAGAATGCCTTTCTCTGGTTCGTTTTTCTCTGAATCTACTACCGGTTTCTGCATTTTCGTAGGTATATCAAGTTCTCTACTAAAGTCACTTGCAGCGAATTCAGACTTTTCATATTTTTCTAAAACAGGCCTTTCATAGTCCGGTATTTCTGGTAATTCTTCATATTTCGGCTTAGCTTTGACCTTAGCCTTGGTTTTAGGCTTAGGCGGTTCTGGTTTTGGTTCCTCTTTAGATATAGTAATAGAAGTTTTTCGTAATTTTGGCAGTTCTTCCACAACAGTCTTTTCTTCTTGTTTTTGCTGATATTGAATGCAATGCAAAGAAAACAAAAACCATAAAACATGGAAGAATACAAAGAAGGAAACATCATATAACAATACAAAAACATTTTTGAGTTGTTAGAAATTAATTAGTAACAGGAAATTAAAAGTTAATAACAAATGTTAAATCGAAAATATAAGCTGAGAATTATAGTTTTAAGATCCGTTTAGCAAAATTTTAGAAGTTTAGAATGATTTATAATATATTTTGCCCGTCCTTTACTTTAATGTGGTCAATATTACAAATATTAATAGCATTTTATATAACGCAAGACAATTGAACTTTCAATTTGTGGGGTTGTAGTTGCAAACTCTGCTTAATTTCAAGAGTAGCCCATATAAGTATTCGATAAAGATTACATTCAGTTTTTAATGTTACTTTTTCAGTCTAAGGCTGCGACAGTTATGAGCAAGAATGAACAATAAATAACAGGTGGTGAAGTAAAGAATTTCAGAATGAGAAGTAGTAGCAGAGAGAAACTGTTTTCAATTTACAAGCCAGGAGACAGTATTTTATGCAGTTTATTACATAATGATGTTACAATCTTGTTTCTATTATTCTTTGTGAATAGTAGAGAATTTCGGTAGAAGAAGGCGTTGTAGGAATAGCAGTATCTTTTCACTAAGTAATAAGCCTTCTAGATCGTATATATTTTAAGCCAAGGACTCGATATACAAACGTGTTATCATTGTTAATTAACTGCTGAACTTCAATTTGTAAGAAGTTTTTTAATGGTTACACTCCCAGTATTTTATACATTATATTAACAGCAAATGTATAATTCTCTGTCCGATTATGCTCTCGGGATGATAAATTATAAACTTTTCTGGCCAATGATATCAAGAAGGTAACATCCCCTGACGAAAATTTACTTTACTTCGCCGGAAATTCATATGTAAGGAAGAAGGCATTTTTATTATGAATCTGAATGGAAGGAAATGCAATTAGAAGTTATGACAAATAGGAGAAGATTAAAATCGAAACAAAAACTGACAAGGATCTCGAAAGGAACGGACGGCTTTTTTTCAAATTACAAGAGTTGTGTTGTTCAACTCGTCATATTTATTTCCATACCCCATATTAAGTATGGCACGAAGCTTGTGATACCTAGAAGGAAACACCTCTTAAATTATATGTTTGTATAAATGATCCGCATGACGAGCTGAGTCGATTTAGTCATGTACGTGTCAATTTGTATATATGGGAACTAGTCAGTTAGTTTTTGAGATATTGATCTGAAATTTTGCACACGACCATTTCTCTGCTCTCAAAGAAGCTGCTTTTTTGACAGAACCGTCGATATCGAAGTATTATACCAACTGAACTACCTGATACAGCCCTTTTTTATTTGACGAAATATTTTCTCGAAATTCGGTTTGGATTATTGTCAAAATAACAAAAGCAATATGCCGGCCAAACAATTTTGAGTTTTTCATTCGAATTAAAAAAATGGAAAAGTAATTATTGAATATTCTTAAACATAAACCAGTGAGAATATAAGTAAACATTTTTAAAAACAATGAGCTGAATTATTATATTTATCACCAAAAAATATGAAGGAACTAATAGCAAAGAGAAATTCACTGAATATATAGATGTACGAGAAAAATAATAAGAAACGATTAAAAGATCGATAAATGATAGACGTAGAAAGAAAGAAATCCAAAAATATGCTTGAAAAAACATAAAAAATGAGTACAAATTTCTCACCTTTGGTATTTGTCGTTTTAGAGCGGGCTTAAGTTTCGGGATTTCCTCTTTTATTTGCTGTGGATTCTTATTCGCCTCAATTTTCTTGTTTTCAGGTTTCTTTTAGAATTACATACATTTGTGGAAAATATCAAAAGGATTTGGAGTTTTACTAAGGTGATGGAAAAGGGCTATACATGCATAATGTAAACGTTAAATTCTAGTCAATGTTTGAATAAATTGTAATTAAGTATTTACGATTAAAATTTTATTAATATGCTATATAAGGAAATCATTAGGACAATAATATACAGTTTAGTTGCAAACAATTTCTAGCTACCTCAAGTTCCGTCTTCTCCATAACAGACAATCTACGTAATTCCTGGTTGGACTCTTCATGTTGCTGCAGAAGCAAAACATATATGGTATTTAATACACTTAGATAGAATATAATATAATATACAAGGTGCGTTTCAAAGTAAACAGGACTTTTTGAATCTAGCTCCCTCTGGTGGCGCCATCTATATGTCGGCTGGTGCATTAGAGTCTGCTATCTTTATCGACTATCCAGTAAGAATTTCATGACATTTCATAGATTGGAAGTGAAGCTATTGCGTTTTAAGTGTCAGTATGTTTGTGTTATCGGTGCCAAAATGAGCTTCGAACAAAGAGCCAACATTAAATTTTGTTTCAAAATTGGAAAATTTTACCGAAACTTTTCAATTGAGTAGAAAAGTTTATGGCGATGATTGTCTATCCCTTAGCAGAGTGCACGAGTGGTTTCAACGTTTTCAAAGTGGTCATGAGGACATAAATGACGATCAACATGTGGGCCTATCAAAATCCGTGATCACCGGAAATTCCATCGAATCTGTGCGTGAATTAATCAAAAATAAGCCAAAATCATCATTGAAATTCATGGAAATGGAATTGAATATCTCCAAAAACTGAATTTGTCGCATTTTGACTGAAAATTTGGGCTTACGAAAGGTGTGTGCACAGTATGTTCCGCACAAATTGATGACGACCAAAAATTGCTCAGAATCCAACATTCGAAGGACGATTATTTGACCAAAAATCACATTTTAATCATTAACCACTCCCGTATTCACCCGATATGGCACCGTACGACTTCTTCCTTTTCGGAAAAATGCATTTGCCCATGAAAGGAAAGCGTTATGTAGACGTAGAGGCCATTCAAAAGGCTTGCACCGGCATACTGGCGCCCATACCAGCCAACGAGCTAAAACACTCGTTCGACATGCTTTTGGACCGTGCAAAAAGCTGTATTGAAGGAGAAGGAGACTATTTTGAATAAAATAAATTGATTTTGCCGAAAAATCCATTTGTTCTGTTTTTTTAAGTCATGTTTACTTTGAAACGCACCTTGTATGTGTGTGCAAGAGTAAATGCAAGGATAATAGCCACTCAGTGAAACACCTACCAGTTTATAGCTAGGAACTCCTGTCTAACATCCAATTAGATAAAAATATTTAGATTTCACATTTATATTAGTCATAGAGCGATTCCTTAATGAGTTATTTTACTAGAACAGAGCTTTTAAACCATAAACGAGTTGAAATTATGTTTGACTATTCACTGAGCTAGATACATAGTATAATATGAAACTAAATTGATTTCAAGTGAAACAATTACTGCTTAGAAGACTTCCACTTGAAAAAAATATATGGAAAAAGTTAGACTTATAAAATACAAGTAGGTTATAAGTAGTATATTGTTGATTTATGGCGTATGAATTTGGCGTAAAAAAAACATATTTTTCATTAGCTGTGTGTACAATATTAGTTAGAAAAACGCGAATGACACAAAAGAAATGCCGATCCCCAGAATAGTGTTTTGTTTCCTATACAAAACCCCATATACTAGGATTACAAAGTTACAACCAACTTTAAAATTTATTACCCTTGATGTTGGTAATATTTTTGTGTGGCCTTATATGTTATATTGAATATAAAAAGGCATCTTTGTACTCCAAGATTTCATATTTACTATGGTTCCAGATTTAATACATTTATGCGCATAATGTCCGTTTACTAGTTTGAAAAGCAAACAATTATTATCGAAATATTAACTAAACTTTTACATATACATTAGGCCGGGTCGATTTGTAGGGAGGCAAAAAAATCGCCCATTGTTCTATGAAAATCATATTCTAGGGATCAAAATAAGATACTTTACCGAAGGAACCATACCTCTGAAACGAATTTTGATGTCCCCCAATTTGGGTCGAACTTTTGGGTAGGAGCAAATTATGAAAAATCCCACCTTGACCCATTTAGAGTGCTACAATCGAGTCTAAATGTATGACCGAGCCCCACTAACTTTGGACGGCCGATCCACCCATGCCAGTGGCACACCCCCTGGAACTCCCCTGGGGGGTTCCCCACACAATCATTTCAAAAAATCACCATTTTTGGCCTTTACATGAAAAAATCAGCTAAATTGCTATGTTTTTTCTTTATTTTTATTTATTTATTTATAATAATATCGATTTTTTCTCATAAGAAATTTATTTAGTCAGAACATATGTAAATGAAAAAAATTAATTTAAGTGATGATCTTAAACTAACAATAGACAATTGTGATAGATTAGTGTTAAGATGTGTGTATGCACTCAGCATGTGGTGCAACCCATCTGGATATCTTGAGATATTATTTTTACTTAAGCGAACGTGCTAAAACAGAACAAAAAAAGTTTTCCCATAAATCATTCACTATTCAAGTACAAGATAAGTTGATTGGAATTTGGGAAAAACTTGGTATGGAAATAATGCTGAAAAAAAGTGTATGTAATAAATTGAATAAATTGCTTGACAAGTATCAAGAGCAAATCAAGAGAAGAAACAACACCCAACAATTTACAGAGTATGTAAAATCTCTGGAAACAATTTTTTTACATTGGAACATGTAAATGCGATTTGAAGGCAGCTCTATGTGCATGCGGCTGGGTTCCCGAACGCCTCAAAGAGTTCATGCACGATCAACATAATCAGAGAAGACTAACAATGAATGCATTTATGATGGAAACTGAAGAGCAAGGAGCAACGTCTATATCATCAATGCCAACATACCAAGATCCCGATGATTCAACATACGCCCCGCCACCGGTTCAAGAAGATATGGATAGAAGCACAAGTTCACAATACGATTGTTTTAACTTTGCCTTGGTATGTGACAGATTTGGTGTGCCTGACAGAGTAGCATCAGCATTGGGAACCGCTCTTTTGCAAGATTTTAAAATTAAAGATAAGCATTGGAAACCTCTCATCATGGATAAATCGAAAGTTCGCAGAGAAAAAGAGAAATGCAGACAAGAAGTGCTTCGCAAACGGTTAGATGATACCAATTTGTTAGCGTTTTCATTCGATGGCAGAAAAGATGATACTTTAACGATAGATAAAATTGATGAGGAGTATCATACTAGAATGGTAAAAGAACCTCATCTTGTTATTTTGAGAGAACCCAATTCTGAATTGATTGGTTACGTAAGACTGAAACATGAAACCGCTGAATACAAAACAACCAAATTAAATTGGTGGAATTATACGACGATTCGTATTGCTGTTAAAAAGACCATTGCATTGGTTTGTTTGCCTTCTACACTTCAACGAACTTCCGTTTCGGCATTTGTTTGAAGCTTTGGATAAATCAACCAGCACTGGACCAAGATCGGCAACCGGAAAACTGAGCCGTCAAATCGAAACTAGTGAAACTCTTCCGGTAAGTTATTGCTATCACTCATTTATTATAATTGTCAACCATTTTTAATTATTTTATTATTAGATATTTTTAGGTGGTGGACGGCTTCCAGAAAATTGAGTTGCAAAATATGCCCCCTGCTCCAGAAAAAAAGAGAATTTTCCACCGATTCGAAGTACTTATACGACATGGCCCATGCAATTTCTAGCGGCGTGGTTCCGGTGGATCTGGCTAACATCAAACCAGGGAAAATTGTACATTCTCGGTGGCTCACCAAGGCCGCTAGATTATTGCGATTATATGTGACAACGGAAAATCCAGATGCAAATTTAAGAATTCTGGTTGAATTTATAATTAAATGTTATGTGCCAATGTACTTCAATATCAAGTATTACAGCTCTGTCGTGTACGGCAGTGCATTATTTTTCAAGTTTATTGGTTGGTCACGAACCTCGTTTACGCAAAATTGTCAATCAAGTAATTAATGATAATTCATATTATGCGCATTCGAAAAATATCTTGTTATCAATGTTGTTTGATGATAGGAAAGAAAAGCGCGACTGTGCCATCAAGAAAATTCTACGCTATCGAACCGATGTTGACGAGCCAATGAAACTTAGAGTTTATAAAAAAGCAGATACAAACTTTAATTGCACAAGTTATACGGAAATGATCAATTTGAATGATATAAATATCGTATTTGAACCACCATTCACGCGAAGCATTCCGTACGATACATTGAAAGAATATTTAAATCAAGATGATCCACCGTTTAATAATCCAAAAATTCCATCACACATACAAGGAACGGAACGACATGTTCAATTGCTAGCTAGCGTTTCCAAAAGGGTTATACCGGAAAATGTAGAGGCTGTTATGGCGACGACATTAGAGAGCCGTGCGAAATTGCCCAGACTTGAAAGTAAAAAAGACTTTAAACAATAATTTTTTTTAATTTCTTTTCTATAACTCACCTAAATTAATTTTTTTCATTTACATATGTTCTGACTAAATAAATTTCTTAAGAGAAAAAATCGATATTATTATAAATAAATAAATCAAAATAAAGAAAAAACATAGCAATTTAGCTGATTTTTTCATGTAAATCACCAAAAATGGTGATTTTTTCAAATGATTGTATGGGGAACCCCCCAGGGGAGTTCCAGGGGGTGTGCCACTGGCATGGGTGGATCGGCCGTCCAAAGTTAGTGGGGTTCGGTCATACATTTGGACTCGATTGGAGCACTCTAAATGGGTCAAAGTGGGATTTTTCAAAATTTGCCCCTACCCAAAGGTTCGACCCAAATTGGGGGACATCAAAATTCGTTTTAGAGGTATGGTTCCTTCGGCAAAGTATCTTATTTTGATCCCTAGAATATGATTTTCATAGAGCAATGGGCGATTTTTAAATCGACCCGCCCTAATATACATATATGTGTATGTATTTAATTTCTTTTTTTTCATATGCTTTAGCTCTACCTGCTTTGAAACCCACTGTGCTAAATTGCAATTTAAGCAACAAAGCATAATAATATCTAATATATGTACATACCACCACTGACGAACGTCGAGATGATATTTTTTCTCCATCTATGACGGTTGTCTCCTGTGTTTTGATTACGGACTTCCTATGAATTTCTGATTTTTGTTCTTCTTGTATACTAGCCTGTTTCGTTAAAATATGTTGCCATGTAAGATTCAGATGCAAAAATATTGTTTACAATAAAGAAGTTTAAGCATCAGCAAACGACTATAAGGTATAAGATAATGTACGTCGCATTCAAAAGTTTGAAATTCATACATATTTATATGTATAGTATGTACCAATAAAGTCCATCTCGATTTAACAACAATATTCTCCACATGTTCATAAGAATAAACAAACACAGAAACAAAACAATTACAGGCAAAATCTACATTCTTCTTATTCGTATATTTGATATTTAAATGTCTGGGTCTTAAATTTGAACAATTTCCAAACAAACTCTCCGAATACGTTCTTGACAATCGTTGATTTTGGTGGTGAAAATGTCTTTGCAACTTTGTTTAACACAAATATTCAAACATTCTAATCAATAATCGGGTTCTGGTGACTGTAGAGAAAAGGGATAATCTAACAGCGAATACTTCTTGCAACATTACAACAGAAGATTGCTATAAAAAGTAGAGAATCTGATAAAATCAATTATCAATCAAATTCATATACATAATTATTGTTGTAACCAATATTATCATTTTACTATAGTACCGGCAAGCTTTATGTAAATATAGAAACTTGGCCTATTTGCTGTCGTACATTTTAGTTTTATTGTAAAAATAATTTTTGAAATAGTCATCATCGTCGATTTTGTCATTGTCTTTTATTACTACACAGAACTTTCTTGCAAGAGGGTGATTCAATAGGGGTAGATTCGTAGGATTTTGGTTGAAGTCGCTTTTTAATCAACTTTAATGAACTCACAAACTTGTATAATCGGTTTTATTGTTTTACGGGTGTCTGTTACTTCTCAAGTTAATTTTGTACACACGCCCCCATCTGTTTTTTAAATTCAACCATATTACCATATACTTTATATGGGATCAACTTGCGAAACTACGGACACCCTAATTTATACGAAGTTCTCCACTCGCTTGAAAGAAGTATGGTTAGCGATTTACTATCCAATGCAACAGGTAATTTTTCTATATTTTGTCGCTAATTGAATAACTTACCTTGCGATCTATTTTCCTTACAGATGTTATTTCAGGTTGTTCCTGTTGAGATGGCGCCGACTGTTAATGAAAAGAAAATTATATATAAAAAAGTTATGAAAATCTTGATTAAATTGTTTAAAAGTCTGTTGTTAAGTTAATAAAAAACTTATAAAGTGATGAACTAAGGCACTAAAGGATAATTGCAATATGAATAGTAATTAACACTATAAATAATAATTGCTACTTTTGATTAAAGCAATTCTAAAGCCTTGGTAAATGTTACGTGCCTATTAGTTGTTTTATACCTAAGATCTTATATTTATAGAGCATAATTAATTGACCGCTCATTATTCATTCACTGCTGGCTCGTATTCACCAAGCTATAGAAAACATTGTTTTGTTCTTAGTTCAGTTTTGAGTCGAAGTATTTTTTGTCTTACTCATAGCTATGTTGTTGTGTTTTTTATTGACCCTTGGTATAGATAATTGTGACAAACTATCCTTATACATATATATAACTGGCAGAAAAAAAGTTAAAAAAGCAACTCTTTAAGCAATAACATTTTTCGTTAATGCAACTAAAACGCAAGAATGTCGTTATCATCGTTACGTAGGCGGCTTTAATATGTCTTACCTGCATTTCGTCTACTTTTTGTTTTTCTTGTTTCTCAATGACTTTATTTCGCTTTTCTTTCGGTTCCTTTTGTGATTCGTCCATATTTTTATCATTTTCATTTTCTTTTGTCATTTCCTTTCTGGACTCAACCAACTTCTTTTGGTTGTCAGACTCTTCTTTTGAAGCAATCTTTTTGTCCTCATTCTTCACCTCTTCTTCGATTTTCTTTATTTCAATTTCCTTCTGCTTTGTTTCTTTTTCAATCTTTATATTTTCTAGTTTCTTCTCTTCTTTTCCTTCATCCGGTTTGTCAGTTTCTTCCTCACCTTTCTGAATTTTAGATAAATGTTAGAAATTGTATGAAGAGTAAGAAGTTGTAATGTTAGGTTAGGGGGATAATAGTGAATAGTCGTAACTGAATATATGGGAACATTCGAAAAATGGCGTTTCCTATACGTTACTATTATTCTTTATAACTATTATATAATTAAAAACATTATAATTACTTTTAAATTAGTCATTTAACCATTATAATATTAATAAAATGACCAAAAAGGTTGCTAAAATAGTCGGATCGCTTTCATACCAATATCAAAATTAAGATATGGTACACTTGAAGGCAGGTAAAATACCTGTACAACTACATATGTATGTGTACCTACTTATACGCACTGTCTTCTCGGTTCACTATAAAAATTGTATTACCTTGATTTTCTCCTCAGTTTCCGGTTGTGTGTCTTTTTTCATAGCAAGCTTCTTCACGATGGTGATCTTACAAGTTGACTCTACCTTGCCGGTCTCATTGATGACTACCACTCTGTAAGTGCTTGAATGCTCTTGGCGTGCTGTGCTGAATGTTAGCCGTGCATTTGTACCATCAAATGTGGTTGTAATTTCTTTCGTTTCACGAATTAATATACTTCCCTTATACCATTCAATTTTACATTTACGATCTTTCTGTTTCAATGTGATATGTAATTCGAAAGATTTTGATTCAACCACAGTCTGATCTGAAAGAGCTTTAACTAACTCTGGTACAGTAGATTTACGCTCCTCTTCTGGAATATCTATAAGTTGAACTACTTGGGAAATTGCCTCTCCTTTTTCATTGCTAGCTATTAGTTTGTAAGAGCCCTTGTCAGTTTCCATCACTTCATTTATTTCCAACTTCACGGCGAACTCGCCCTCTTTTGTTTGTTCGACACGGTAAAAGTGACGTTGGCTCTCTCTCACCGCCGTTTCTTCTTTGTACCATGTACATTTTGGTTCAAATTTGGACGCTACTGTACATTCAATGACTACAGAACGTTTTTTAATGATTTTGATAATTTTTGGTTTGTCTTTAATAACAGGCACGACTGCACGAATCGAAATGAAATAATTTGATTAAAATGTGTTCTTAATACAATATGCAGATAGAAATATATTAATACTTAGTGTAAAGAGAACTTACTTTCAATATTTAACGTCAGGTTTGCATTTAATTCACCCAGTGTATTTTTGATATTGCATTTATAGAGACCGGAATCTTCTATTTGTGGATCAATAAGTTCCAGCTTAATGTAGTATTGGTCACCACGTTGGTCCACAAACATTTTTATTTTACTACTTTCTTGAATAATTTGGCCGTTTCGTGACCAAATTATATCTGGCTTTGGGTCAGCCTTAACTTTGCATTCCATTATTACAAGTTTTCCCTTATTTTCGGAAATTATGCGTGGTTTCTCCACAAATGTGGGACCTTCGCCTTCGGGTTCTGGTTCAGCTTCAATATTCAAATTGAGATTTGCGTTAGACTCTCCGTACTCATTTTGAACATTACAGCGATAAGTGCCGCCGTCAGCAGCACCAGGATCCTACACGAAAAGGCAAAAATAAATATTTTGATATCCGTCTAAAAATGTATAAAATGTTATAATTTTAAAAATTATGTCTGATTAATATATGCACATAATAGGCTAGTCATGCGAAGTTCACGCAAATTAGGAAAGTTATCTGATCGCCATTCACTTGGGAGTGGCCAGAAACGATTCAAGCAGCTCACGACTTCCGGTCTTTGACCAAGTATCCACTGGGTAGCCTCAGAACATCCGTTTGAAGGCGAGCTAAAGTGAGAAGGCGAAACACCCCCTTTTCGGAGTAGTGCACTGGGCTTGAGACCCGCCACGTAAAAAGCGCCCCCAATGAAAGAATACAAACTGCCTCGGATGAGAGACCCCCCTTTTGATGACGACCATGGCAAACGAAATAAGGACTACGATTTAAGGGCATGCAAGTGGAAGGTCCGGTCTCTTAATTGATACGGTGCCGCTGCACAGCTGGTTGATGTCATCGTTAAAGTGAAGGCTGACATCACCGCCGTCCAAGAAATGCGATGGACGGGACAAGGACTGAGAAGAGTAGGTACTTGTGGCATTTACTACAGTGGCCATATAAAGGAGCGCAAGTTTGGTGTAGGATTCGTGGTGTGAGAGAGACTCGACCGTCGCCGAGTACTATCATTCACCCCGGTAGATGAACATCGTGCCAAAATCTCCACTAAAGCGAGGTTCTTCAACATATTGCTGACTTGCGCCCACGCCTCGATGGAAGAGAAGGGCGATGTGACCATAGTTGCGACTTTATCGTCAGCCACCACGAGGAAACATCCCCAAATGGGTTGAGGCTGATCGACTTCGCCGGGGCCCGAAATATGGTTATTTGTAGTATTAGATTACAGCATAGAAAAATTCATTAAGCCACCTGGCTGTCTCCGGATCGAAATACCAGCAACCAGATCGATCATGTTGTGATAGACTGAAGACACGTCTCCAGTGTTTTAGACGAGCGTACGCTCCGAGGTCCTAACATCGACTTGGACCACTATCTTGTTGCATCCAAGATTCGCACCCGCCTCTGTGCAGCAAAGAACGCACGTCAACAAACACAAGGAAGGTTCGACGTCGAGAAGCTACAATCACAACAGATAGCCGAACGACTCTCTACTCGGCTTACACTCCTGCTCTCTGAGAGCACTCATCAGCAACTCGGTATAAGGGAACTGTGGGACGGCATTTCAAGCTCCTTTCGTACAGCTGCAACCGAAACCATTGGTTTTCGGAAAATGCACAAGAACAGCTGGTACGACGAGGAGTGCCGTATCGCAGCGGTGAGAAAACAGATTGGACGGGATGGGATAAATACTGAGAGTTGAAGAGGGAAGCGTGACGCATTTGCAGACAGAAAACAAAAGGTTTCAAGACCGGAGCATACTCTTGTAGAACCCCAAAAGGTGATCTAGTGACCGATACTCCGAGCATACTTAAATTATGGAGGGAACACTTCTCCAGCCTGCTGAATGGCAATGAAAGCATAACACCAAGAGATGGTGAAGCCGATTCCCCAATCTATGACGATGGAGCAGACATTTCATTGCTCGACCATGAAGAAGTTCGAATAGCAATTACCCATCTGAAAAACAACAAAAAGGCGGGGGCTGATGGATTGCGGGCTGAGCTATTCAAACACGACAGTGAAGAACTGATGAGGAGCATTCATCAGTTTCTTTGTAAAATATGGTCGAACGAAAGCATGCCCAACGATTGGAATTTAAGTGTGCTCTGCCCAATCCACAAAAAGGGAGACCCCACAATCTCCGCCAACTACCGTGCGATAAGCCTCCTCAGCATCGCGTATAAGGTTCTATCGAGCGTATTGTGTGAAAGATTAAAGCCCACCGTCAACAAACTGATTGGACCTTACCAATGTCGCTTTAGACCTGGCAAATCAACAAACGACCCGTGAAAGGAGAATCGACACACACCACCTCTTCCTTGAAAAGGAGCTGCCTTTATGCCGCGATGTCTGAATTTGGTAAACTCTATAAGTCACTTATAATTCCCGTCCTGCTATATGGTGCAGAGGCTTGGACGATGACAACAACTGATGGGTCGACGTTACAAGTTTTCGAGAGAAAAGTTCTGCGAAAGATTTACGGTCCTTTGCTCGTTGGCCACGGCGAATATCGCATTCGATGGAACGATCAGCTGTATGAGATATACGACGACATTGACATAGTTCAGCGAATTAAAAACAGCCAACACGCTTGCTAAGTCATGTTGTCCGAATGGACGAAAACACTCCAGCTCTGAAAAAGGAAGACCTTCACTCCGTTGGAAGGACCAGATGGAGAAGGACCTGGATTCGCTTGGAATATCCAATTTGGGCCATGTAACGAAGAGAAGAAACGACTGGCGCGCTGTTGTTAACTTGGCTATATTGGCGTAAGCGGTGTCTGCGCCAATAAAGAAGAAGAAGAAGTTGAGACATTATCTCTTGTCAAAGTTTTTAAAATATTTTTAATATTTATTAATACATTTTACTTTACCTTGATCTCTAATGTCAGTTCGAATGTGTCTTCAGCAATCAGAGTCGACTTGATTTTTATTTTTTTACTTTCACTGATCGATTGCGTTCCTCTGTACCAGCTAACTTTGGGTTCAGGTTTTGCTTTGCATCTGCATTTCATCGTAATAAGAGTTCCGGAATCGTTTGGTATAATTCGAGGTTTTTCGATGAATGATGGTGCAAATCCATTATCATTGGTACCTGATGTGTAATTTAATTATTATTCGCTTATGTTAAAATAATTTATTTTTGATGAGCAGTTGCTACCAGCTAGTAACATACACATATACATGTATGTAATAATACAGGAATTACATAAAGACTTGTCATGAAAAATTAATGTTATTATAAATTAGTAAAGTGCGGCACAGAGGGATTTCTTATATCTATTATAGGTATTTCTTTAACGCATATAATAATAATAATAAAATTACTTTTATTTTTCTTACACTAATATTAAAAAGGTCTGTTAGGTTAGGTTATAAGAAACGTATAATTATGATACCGGTATAGAGTTATTTGAGAAGTTCAAAACATTGTTGAGCGAAATGAAATGAATTCTAATTTAATCTGCTATCAGACTGCAAAAAGTGATTACCATATTTTATTTAAAAAAATCGACAACGGCTAGTGACTTAGTTCGCAACCTTACAATAGTTGCAGAAAATTAATTGATAATTATATGTCTGTGATAGGAACACATGAAGAGTTATGAATAAAAAATATTTATGAATGGCATACTAAAAAATTTATAAAATAGAAAACAAAACAAAAATAAAAAGAATGAAATAACATTATTCATAATTAACATAGTAAAATAGTTAATTCATTGTATTTCCTACAATTTGAATAACTGTCTTATAAATGTGAAGTCAAACTCCTAACCTGCCAGTGCATCGAATAAAAACATAAAATGTTACTCCCAAAATGTATACATAAAGAGTGTTCCAAAATTAATGCAATATTTTCATTTGCCGCCATTTATGTAGTAAAGTGTTGACAACTCTAAAAAAAACAAATCGACAACTCTAAAAAAAACAAAATGACAGCTTAGTAAAATTGGAGTGTTGCACGATAGAAAAACGTGTCTTCCTTATTTCCCAATATTCCAAAAAAAAAATTAAAGCCTGGCGGCCACAGTTGAAAATTTGATATTAAATATGGACGGAATAGTGTTTTAACATAGTTAACTGTGAAGAGATTAATTAAAATGGTGGCAAATTTAAATCTTGCGTTAATTTTGAGACATTCTGTATCAAGAATTTCATAAGTTTTAAATTAGCTTAAGCATTATAGTACACATACATATGCAAAATATTAAAACAAAAACATGCATAAAAAATAACCCCATTTGTTTACATTTCTGGTGCAGATGTTGGTACGTATTAGACTGACGCACTAATGCAACCAGTGACCTATTGCATTAACATTTCTTGATATCTTTTACTACAATTTAAACGGTTGACTAGAATAAACAAACTAGAAGAACTAGAAGAAACAAACATGACTTGTTTGGTTCTCTCAACAAAGCAAACAGTACATACTTTGTTTTGATGCTTGCAAGGCAATGTAATATAAAACATTGTCTTCATTGCCCATCTAAAAAGCAATAAGTGTATCATGCTTGATGTACTATGTATGGGAAATAGGAAAATAATTTTTGGAAATCTTTTCGATGTAAATTTTTATAATCGAAGTGCGCTAAAAACTTAATAGTAATGTGTAATAATAGTACAATTAAAATACCATTACATACCATATTATATTCAGTGGAATTGAATAACATAACTTAGATTATAACACAAATATCCACAATTTTTTTTATATTTTATGTAGTGTGATTGAATTGATTGAGTGCTCACATGAATTGAGTAGGTCGTTGGGAACAAAACATCGCAGAGCTATTTGAAACGAACGAATGGCTTAAAACTAATTGTAAGTCACTTCAGCTGTTTAGTACGTATGTAATACATACTATGTATAGTAGAAGTGTTTAACAATTTTCCTGACGATTAGAAAATACACCAGTTTTAAATTAGAAATTTCTGTCTGAAATCTAACAAGACAGAAAACCCACAAATTGGTACCATTTGTAAAATGATTTACCAATGGGTGATTTTATTTTATAAATGGCTAATCTTCTGTGGGCAATGTTTAAAAAATACGAGTTGCTTATGGAGAGAGAGAGTCAACTAATTAATTGAACTTCTGATACACAACTAATGTATAAAGTTGTTTATAACTAGTTGATATGACTGCAAAGTTTAAATAGATACATACAAAAATATATAACATATTCATACGCTACGATAACAATTGTACATTTTGTGTTTTTCATTTTTGGATAGCTAATATAATAAGATTGTTACATCCAACACACCACAGAGGACGTATATTTTGTAATATACCTTGAAAATTTAGTGCTATATTAGCATTGCTTTCACCATACACATTTACGGCGTTGCAACGGTAATTTCCACCATCGTCCTTGGTGGGGTTTTGGATCTCCAATGTTAACACATATATGTCTTTAGAAATTGCCTTTCTTGACATCTTTGTACGCTTTGAATCTTCAATTTTTTGATCGGCACAGTGCCATGTTATGTCAGGGACTGGATGTGCTTCTAATATACATTCCATTATTAATATGTCTTCCTCTTGTCGAATGGTTGGCTTTTTCGGAAAACGCGGCGATTTACCATCCGGAATTCTGAATTGATAATTTTAATTCGTTTTCTTAATTTAATTATTTCAAATAATTTTATTGTATAAAATCATTTTTACACAAATGGTGGAATTTTTACATACATACAAACATAGCTATCACAATATGTATTTTCATATTCTGCTGACAAAAATTTATTTATGAAAAAAAATACCATGCTAACGAGGTCATCGAATGATACATACCATATGAGAAAATATTCATGCTTTCAATGCTTAGTCTCATTTGTGTTTTGAAATACTTTTCATTACTAAAAACACAATTTTATTACAACCAATTAGGCAGACCTTGTTAATTGAAACTATGTTAAAGGACTAAGTAATTTAGATAAACTATCAATGAGTTCAAAGTTCCAAGAACTTGATTTTGTTCGTTTAGTTTGTAGAGAAACCATAAGTTAAGGTGGTTCGATGCCGGCGGATCCAACAAATAAGCTGCTTCGTTAGAACAAAAGGACGTGTACAACATTTCAGAGCGAAACCTAAAAAATTGAGGGACTGTTTCGTATATATATTATACAAACAGATGGACAGTTGGACATGACTAAATCAACCCAGCTCGTCACGCTGATCATATAAATATATATTTTATAGTATTTCAGACGTTTACTGTGTGTTACAAACTTCGTGGCACTTATCCTGTTAATAATATAGTAAAAAATAAATCTTAACTAATCTTTATCACAGTGAAGAGAGAAATTATTGTTGAAGTTCGAAGCCTTCTAAATTCGATGCTAAATTCGATGCTAAATTCGATTCAACATAAATAAAATGTTAATATAACATGTTATACCATTTTTTTACATAAAATTCTTGATGCAAAAGAGCGGTATGAGTTAACAATTTCAGTTATTGTCTATTGAAGTGCCAACGCATTTAAGTAACTGAAATGTTTTATTTTATTTGTATTTTAGAAATACAGGGAAATCTGGACTAAATGGACGTTCTATTAGGCGCACAACTCTAACAACTGAACAGAAAGGCCGGTTCGTCAGAGTCTGTTTATGGGACATTTACTGAATATATTTCTAAACATTTGCATGAATTCACAATCCCCCAAAAAAATATAATACAGTTGAACTTCCATATCTCAAACTCGAAGTTCTTCATAACTCGAACTCTTAAATTAGCAACAGAAGTCAAATTGCATAAAAATTTCTTGTCATAACTCGAAGTTTTTTAGTGGATTATGGTGATGCTAACTCCAAGTTCAACTGTAATTGTAATTTTCAGTAAAATGCCAAAACTTATGGCAATTTTCTCAATGATTTTGCTTAGCAGCCATTTATCAGTAAAGTTCTTGTAAACTTAACAAAGATTCCTTCTTTCGGTAAAGAAACTTTTTTTAACTATATAAATGACAGATGCTGTTAACCTAACTGAGAAAACAGCCTTAAATTCGTTATTTTTTCCATTGACATTTATTTGTTTAAACATATTCAAAATTAAACCTCAAGTACAATCCCCTGGAATCTTATACTGACAAAAACGTTTTCGCTTTATTCGTAAATGAAATTTTCACTGTATTGAATAGTTTATTATATGAATAACATTATAAAATGTATACCACAGCAACGCGTGGCCGGATCCACGAGTATTTTGTATTATAAATTTAAGAAGTGTTATAGATGTAGGTTTGTATGTAAAAATGTTTGCCACCTGAACCACGAAGTATAACTAGTTTTTATTTAAATGAACACAAATTGTCTTACTTTTTTGAGCCGCTTTCAAAGTTTAGGTTGATTGTAGCCACACCTTCGCCGTGCTGATTTCTCGCACGTGCGCGATATTCTCCTTGATCACTTGAAATAACACTACTGATTTCTAATCGTGCCATGTGGTATAGTTTTTGATCCAAAGATAAGGACACTTTATATCTCCCGTCTTCCTTGAGTTCCTTTTGGCCATGAAACCTTTTTAAAAAGGACAAATCGGACGACGAATAATGTTTTTTCTTTTCTTTTTAAGCTCAGTATGTAATACGTATTTTCCTTCATCTCAACAGAAATGTATGGATTTTTATTTATTTAATATATTAACAAAAATTTGGCACGGTACTCTATTTACACCATTAAAATTAAAAAACGATAGATCTTTTAATACCCGCTGTCTTCAATGCTATAAAGTTTTGCTTTGCATAGAGCTGCATAGAGCTTAGTGTGAAAGACTCAAATTGAAAATTTAAGTTTTTAAATTTTAAACAAATTATATTTGTTTACAAGAAACAAATCTAAGGGGTTGCTAAAATCGGTTCCCAAGCTGAACGAATAGTTTCTCCAAAAAAGTGTGAATCGCAACATAATTATGAATGTGTCAGAAGATAGTTTGGTCAGAGTTACACCGGAAGTGTTGAATGCTTATTTAAACATTTTTCTCTAACGCTCGGTGAATTGAAAACGCAAAATTCAGGTTGTACCATACATATTTACATTTGTACATGCTAAGAATTTAGAATTTTAGAAGTATCATAACTAAAATTCTTACTATTTTATTCGTGTTGAGGAGAGTAAAGTGCATATTTTCAATACTGAGTTTATCGTTCAATTTTGTCATGAATATATTGTTTATAAGTTCGTACCACGTAACGGTTGGCTTTGGATCTCCGACACATCTGCATTCAAAGGTTACATTGCCTCCGTCCTCACTTTGGCGTATAACTGGACGTTCAGTAAATGTCGGTTTAATACCGTCTTCAGGCACCGGTGCTTCATCGCCTAAATTTATACAACATATAGATTGGATGGCTTTAACTTTTGAACATTTGTTTAATCCGAAAGTACTGAGCTTACGTATATTGAATTATAAAAAATTTGGAACTTATACACTAATTTTTTGTAATGTTATATAATATTATGTGTTTTCATAGGATATGATGCGAAATCGGATACAATGTCGAGATTGAAAGCTTACACATAACTACCCTCATCAGTTAATTAATTTCAATGCATAAATTTTGATACCCCAGGTATTAAGTTATGGAAATAAATACATATATTACTTAATATTAAAAATCATACCAATCCATACCATGTAAAAGGTTATTGAAATCTTATAATTATAGATATAGCCAAACATTAGGACTCATTCAGATCTAAAAAGTTAAAGGCTTCAGAGTATTTTAATTTGCTAAAAAAATAACTAAAGTAATACATTTCGTATACCTTTACATTTTTATTTGTACACCACTTTGTACTAAATAAAACACGTTCACAAAATGTTAGGAAGGTATCGCGCGTACCAAAGGTAAAGATTGTAAAAGTTTAACATTACTGGTATTATTCGTTAGACAACGTCCGGTGTGCTAGGCATTTTCAGTACCATTTGGCAGTGTGGAATGGACAAACTAACCACCTTGGTAGGGTTCGAGGCTCATCTAAAATCTCTAGCGGGTCCGGCACCCGATTGCAATGCAACTGCACATTCAACTGACAAAGTCAGTTCGTATTATTTGTTAGACAGTTATCGTAGTTTAGTAGTTACCTTCATAACCAAAACGTGGAGATGGGCGTAGTAATCATTCGATACATATCTGATTACAAAAACTTACCCCAAAAAACACCCGACCTTCTTTTATGTCACATAAAAGGTTTGACCGAAATCGCAAAACTCGCCAGCTTAGTAGAGTTTGGCATGTACGACCGCAGCAGAGCAGATGGTGCCACCTTCCACGAGCAATGGAAGTAGATGTTGGCGGCTATGTCTGAATGTGATCAAAGAAACCTAAAGGCTGGAGAGAATCTAGGAACCATATCGGCAAATGCTGGTACTCGTACTTCTTAATAAGAAGAAGAGAAGAAGTTGAACGATAAACATATTTAAAATTAATTGCCAGCATGCAAAGGCCCCTCCTGGGCATTGAATTCGTTCAAATTTATCAAGTCTACGGGTCCTGTTGGCATAACAAGAATGCAACTGCAGTGGACAATACAACGGTAGTAGCGACTTAGCCGTCAGCCCAAGTAAAATTAAATGGTTTTATTTACCAGGAGATATAGGTTTCCAGGCGGATCCCCCTCTATTCGAAGGCTAACGGCTTCAACATGATGATAAGATGAGGTAATTGGGGCTTATCCTTAATAGAAAGCTTTCATGGAGGCCAAACAATGTGGAGAAAGTAAGGAAAGCATCGGTTGACTAATACTACTGTATTCGATATAAGGACCTCACACCAAAGGTTGTTTTTCACGTTTACGAAACCAGTAAAGCCAACAATATTTAATGTCGTTTTCGCCTTGCGAAGGGCGCTCGAAAAGGCTACATTCGCTAAGAAGCTTGAGCGTGTTCACATGTTCACGTGGATATTGCCCGCAGGCGAATTGCTTCAACGGTCGTTGTAAGGCTCAGGGCAGCTAGTTATGTGAAAAGGTCCTACGTGGAGGCCAGAGGCTTTTTCACTTAAAGGAAAAGCTAGTAGAGAAGGTTGGAGGGGCAGCTTTATACAAGGAGTTCTCTGTCAAGCTCAGCTTAAGGCTACCGTATCACTGTAGTATTTTTAAGGCAGAAGTGACATTTATTAAGGCTGAACCCACATCGGGTTAGTCAAAACAGTTTTTCTTGTCTCATACGCAACTGCCCACAGCTTCATATCTGCCAACCCACACCGAACAAGACGAAACCAAAACGCATGCTCGTGATTTGACTTGTTTGAATTGAAGAGCTGTTGTCGAACTTCATATGTATTTCCAAACAGCCAACGCACACTAAGTGCGACAAAACCGTCTTTGTTTTTGATCCATACATGCTGAGCTACGGCCCAACTCACACCGAATGGAACAGACAAGACACGACAGAAAAACACGTTTCGTTGCTTATATCTGAACCGTTGGTTTTCATAGTCAAAATTACGCATTTTCTTTATGCTTTTATTCTGCATACAAGTTGTTAAAATGAACATTGACGCGGAGAAATTAGTGTTTTTAATCGAGGCAAGGAGGTTAATATATAATTACAAAACCGACGACATCTTTGCAAGAACTGATTCGCTTTCTTCTTTTTTCGTTTTATTTCAATGCACACCAAGCGAGACAAAAAGACAAAATGTCGCATTGTGCTTCGCTTGGTGTGGGTTAGAGCACAAGAGGTTTTTGTGTTTTATTAGTCAAAGACGTTTTTGACTAATCTGGTGTGGGCTCAGCCTAAGATAGCATTTCAGGGTTTGTCCGGAAAGTAATAGGACTGATTTTCTTCCGCCGCGACTGTACTTCGGAGCGTACGCGCACCGACTGGATTCGGTAGAGCCGTTCCTAGCTAACGAACAAGGGGATGGTTTGTTGTCTCCGAACACCTGGAGAGTCAGGACAAACATTTTCGCGCAACGTCTTTCTGTTAGTGATGCAAGTCGAAAATGCAGCGTTCGTTATAGCAGAGGTACGCGACTAAATTCTGTGTGAAACTCGGTAAATCTGCGACAAAGTCGTTTAATATGATCAAACAGGCTTACCCAGATGTTAAAGCAAAGCAAGAAGTCTCTGATGAAGACCGTGCTGAAAGACATGTGACTCGATATACACCGACAATGTGACTCGGGTGCGCAAAGTTTTGACGTAGACAGTCAACTAAGTATTCGTTTAATTTCCCAGATGTTAAATTTATCAAAATCTGTGGTCCATGCCATTGTGACGAAGCACTTGAACATGCGCAAGGTGTGCGCGAAGATGGTTCCAAAAGTGCGCATTGGCAGCGCTGCATCGACGCAGAAGGAATCTATTTTGAAAGCTTTTAAGGAACTGTAACGATTGGTTCAATAATTGGTTTTTAATCTACTCAGTCCTATTACTTTGCGGACAAACCCTATAGGCATATTGCTCCGAAGTACGAACTCTTTCGGGAACGTGGGTATGCACTATGACAACAGAGCGGCAGCAATACAAGCATTGCGGTCACTCATTAATAAAAAAGATCCTGCTTTCACTATCAATAGCATCAAACTACACTCTTGCCCCACGTGCATCGAAGTGGGAGCGAGTTAAACTAGTCGAGGACTATAACGCAAGAGGACAATGGAGGTCCACCAGGCGCGCTTAGTTTATCGACAACCAGCCGCTGTGTGACTGTTAGATCTTTATAGCCTAGAGTAAAACGCAGAAGATATACTGAACTATTTTCTCTCAATAAAGTCCATTTTATGCAATCGTTGGATTTATTACTGAAAACTTTTAAGAACACTTTTTTACAAATCTTTTTGGACGTAAGTTGTCGAAGTTGTTTGCAAGAAAGTGAGATGGAAACATCCAAGCACTTTCTCTTCCACTGTCCACGTTTTGCAAAACTGAGGTTTAAACATCTCGGCAGCCATACCTTTGGCGAAACGAAAAAGAAGTCGTGGAAAGCCAAATCTAGAGGATACAATGAATGAGGCAGCAGTTCATAGCCCAGTTCGAACAATTTAGGTTTGACAATGCCGCTATGTGAGTCGAAGCCTTGTCATGTCAGAAGAGCCTTTTGATTCCATTCCATTTGTCGTCATATATTTTATTTTAAAAGACAATCTTCCCACCAAGCTTGGTTAAGAAGGAAGAGTTAGAGCATGTTTTGGATAAAAATGAATAAGATATGAAAGAAAAATTTCGCAATTAATAGAATTGAGACATAGTCACTGTTAAAGTTTTAAAACTATTCGGAAGGTCGAAGATAATATTATGTGCACTGGACGTGAGAAATAGAATCGACCCATTTCATGTAGATGAAAGACATATCAAATGATTTGTCCAATGACAAGACCATGAATAAGTCGTTTAATAAGTTTATTTGTTACGGAATGATAATTTCGTATGCATAATATTTCAACAACTTTTACAATGAAAAGTAGAAAAAAGGTTTACGTGTCCGAAATTCATGTCAAAAATTTGTCGCCAATAAGGTAATCTATGCAATACGATCACTACATTCTAGCCATATTCCACAGTAGTTTCATATTTTTTTTATTCTCATAATACATAGTACTTGGGCTAGGATATATTAAGATTTGGCTATTTTCTTAAATTAAATTGAAAATACCTGTTTCAGCTTAAAAGATTTTAGATAACATATTAACATATGTATGTACGTACACATAGCATTTGCAAATTATAAACCTAATATTTCTGCTACTGAGTATCAGAAAACGCGCATAACTTAGAAGGAATAAGACGTAATGTGACATTTTTATTAGCTCCGGCGTTATTTGTTTTTTGTAATTTGCATGAAAATGTGTAGCATTCCTATCCTTTTATATAATGTATATAAACCCGGTTTTGGACAAAATGCTTACGATTAAAAAGAAATATTTTCAGTTGATTAGAGGAAGTGAAGTATTAAAATAGCATAAGATTAATCAAAAATTAATTGCATTAATTAAACAAAGAAGTGTTGTCAACAAAAAAAGCACCTATTAGAATATAAGCTCTAGGCGAATACAAATATGCTTGAAGCAAAAACAATTGAGTAAATTATTATTGCTTTGCAAAATGAGTATTTACAACGGAATTAATGAGTTGAACTATCAACAGGTCAAGCCAACAAAAAAAATAGTATATAGTATATATTAATATAGTATACTATATATGTATATACTATATACTATTTTTTTAATATAGTATACTATATACATATATACTATATACTATTTTTTTGTGTGTTTGTTTTTGAACTTTTTTTCAATCCCATCATGAAATTTCCTTGGAAATCCCTAAAAAAAATTACCTGAAAATCTGAGCACTTAATATTAACATTAAGGACTGGACCAAGGCATGTAAAAATTTTCCACAGAAAATACAGGACAATCGTAATTTTTTATCTTTAAATTTCCTTAGCTCAGAGGCATTTTATGGCATCGCTTTGACTTTAGACCAGCCTCGACCAGCTCCTACTATTTTTAGTCTTCGTTTTTTCACACCTACAGTTGAGCGATCGTTTTTTCACACCAACATGCCCGAAGCTTCGCAGCTGAACAAGCGAAAACAAATTAGTTGCTGTCTGAATTTTGAACAAGCAACACCTTACTCATTCGCTAAAGCAAATCAGACGCTCGCTACGGCAAAATTTATTCTTGCACTGAGCAAAAAAATTGATAAATTTTTAATGTATGAAAATGAAAATAATCTTGCGCAATGTATGTTGTGCAAGAGTACTTTTAAGAGTAAGCGTCTTTTCAATTTAGAAAAGCATTTTTTAAATTCTCATAAAGATATTTCTAATCTTGAAATTTTCGAAAGTGAAAACAAATTAGCGAATTTAAAAAAATGAACATTTACAAAGCAGTTGATACTGAAGAAAAGGGTAAGCAAAAGAAAAAGGCGTCGTTTATAGTTGCTCTTTATTTAGCGAAAAAAGGACGCCCATTTGATGATGAGGTTTTTTTTTTTTTTTAATTTGGGCTCTGAATTTTTTAATTGTTTTGGAAACAAAGGTTATGATGCCTGCCGGATATTAGAATCTGTTCCTTTGTCCCGCCCCACGCTAGTCCGTCGAACAGAACAAATAAGTTCATATATTTTTAGATGTTCAATAGATAGACTTAGAAATTGTATGATTTTTCCTTATCATTTGACGAAACCACAGATGCAAATAATATATGTCAGCTTATTGTTTGTGCAAAATCAGTGGGAAGCAATTTCGAAACAGTAGAAGAAGTTTTAATTGTGATATCTCTCCACAAAAATGTCACAGGGGAAATAATTTATAAGGCTATCGAGGAAAATGTTTTAAATTTGTTAGACATTGAAAAACTGAGCAGTATTTGTACTGATGGGGCAAGAGTTATGTTGGGAAAAAACAAAGGACTTGTGGGATATTTTTATAAAAAAAATATCAACATACTCACATTCCATTGTATCGGGTGATTTTTTAAGAGCTTGATAACTTTTTAAAAAAAAAAAAACGCATAAAATTTGCAAAATCTCATCGGTTCTTTATTTGAAACGTTAGATTGGTTCATGACATTTACTTTTTGAAGATAATTTCATTTAAATGTTGACCGCGGCTGCGTCTTAGGTGGTCCATTCGGAAAGTCCAATTTTGGGCAACTTTTTCGAGCATTTCGGCCGGAATAGCCCGAATTTCTTCGGAAATGTTGTCTTCCAAAGCTGGAATAGTTGCTGGCTTATTTCTGTAGACTTTAGACTTGACGTAGCCCCACAAAAAATAGTCTAAAGGCGTTAAATCGCATGATCTTGGTGGCCAACTGCCCATGCATCCCGAAAAATGCACTGTTTGGTGTGGTTTGTACGCTGGTGGAATCATTGGACCGTATTTTTTCAAAGATGCTGTTGGTCGCAACGTTACGGTGAATGGCGATCGCTATCGTTCGATGCTAACAAACTTTTTGTTGCCAAAAATGGAAGAACTGAACTTGGTTGACATGTGGTTTCAACAAGATGGCGCTACATGCCACACAGCTCGCGATTCTATGGCCATTTTGAGGGAAACTTCGGAGAACAATTCATCTCAAGAAATGGACCCGTAAGTTGGCCACCAAGATCATGCGATTTAACGCCTTTAGACTATTTTTGGTGGGGCTACGTCAAGGCTAAAGTCTACAGAAATAAGCCAGCAACTATTCCAGCTTTGGAAGACAACATTTCCGAAGAAATTCGGGCTATTCCGGCCGAAATGCTCGAAAAAGTTGCCCAAAATTGGACTTTCCGAATGGACCACCTAAGACGCAGCCGCGGTCAACATTTAAATGAAATTATCTTCAAAAAGTAAATGTCATGAACCAATCTAACGTTTCAAATAAAGAACCGATGAGATTTTGCAAATTTTATGCGTTTTTTTTTAAAAAAGTTATCAAGCTCTTAAAAAACCACCCGATATAATCCATCAGCAGGCGTTATTTGCTAAAAAATTAAATATTGTTAAAGCCATGAAAGTTTCCATCAAAATAATTAATAAAATAAGAGGCGCACACCACGCTCTGAGCCACCGAAAGTTTAAACTTTTTCTTGAAGAACTATCTTCGGATTATCAAGACCTGCTTCTATATACCGAAGTTAGATGGCTCAGTTGTGGGAAAAGTATACAAAGATTGTTTAATCTCAAAGATGAAGTCCAACTTTTCCTTCAAGAGCTCAATGATGAGGAATCTTTAAGCTTAGCGAACATAATGTCCAACAAAGATTTCCAACTAGACCTTGCCTTTCTGAGTGATATTACCAGCTTTATAAATGAATTAAATCTCGCTTTACAAGGCAAAAATAAATTTATATCGGAACTTATTAATAATGTTGGACAATTTAAAAGAAAATTAAATATTTTGATTAGCGAACTTAAGGAGAAAAAAGTCACAAGTTTACCACGTACAGAAGAAATAATATTGGAAACAGCAAACGTGAGTAAATTGGATGAATATGTGGAAGTATTGGAATCAATCGTTATTAATTTCAATAAGAGATTCAAGGATTTTGATAAAATTAGCAACATTATTATTCTCCACGATAGCCCACTTATATGTGACTTAAGTCAGCAAAAAGAACCTCTTCAAACTGAACTAAGGAGTCTGCAAAGGAGCGTAACTGTGCTTTCGGAAGAATCTGGATTCAACTTTATATAAGAACACAATAAACGAGATCTACAAGCTTTATTCGATGTTTTGTTCAACCTACAACTGTGAAGCTGCCTTTTCCAATCTTAAAATAATCCGAAATAAATGTAGAAACCACCAAACGGACAAACATATATGCGATTTAATGAGAATCAAAAATTATGAATATGGACATTAATAAAATAATTGAATAAACTAAAATAAACATATTTTTTAATTATGAAAACTTTTTTCGGTGTAGCTGCTTTGTTTACTTTTTGTTTCGATACTTGCTTCGCTTCTTGTTCTTCTTAACTAACATTTGTATAATTTTGTGCGTGTGATAGTTTGGTCGAGACTGCTTTAGACACATATTTCTCAGAATTGCACACTCTACAAAAGTGCCCCTTGCGACAAAGTCGAAACTCACACCGGTGAGGTAGTACGGGGCTCTAAACCTGAAATTCGCATTTTTTTAAATATATCTCGTGAATGACAAGAGCTATAGAAAAAATGTAAATTAATGTAAAAATGTAAAAAAGATCTGAGGTCAAAACTGCTATCATTAATACTTCTCGAGATATTCGGCTTTTTATGTAAGGCTTTATAGAATTTTCATAGATGGTATGTAGTAAAAAATCTCTTGCAACGAAGGAATCAAAGGCGGTGAAATTCCTTCAAGTGCTGGCAGAACTTTATATTAAAATAAAAACATGTTAATTTTAAACATCAATTATTCGATGATATCGATGATGATGATGAAAATTGACCACCTTTTTGTCTATTTTAACCACGACTACATACAATTAACATATCACAGACTAAAAATGCTCCCAACGTTTCGTCAAGGTTCCACATGTATACATACATATATGTACATACATAACCAATTATATGGAGTAAAGTCAGCCGTGTGTTTAGAAAATCCTGATATTAGTTACATGGTGGTTAGGTCTTTTTATCAATTCCAGGCACAGAAATATATTGGTTTGAGTATAATACGCTCTCTCTATTTTATTAAGATAGCTATTATATTGGAAGATACGATATATGCGGTATAAAATTACGCGGATAGGTACTGGAGTCCGCATACTTAGTACATAGAGCTTGAACAGTTTTAGTTCGATTTGGATAATTTTTAAAGTCAAAGGTCAAAGGTACTATTCGTGGAAATTTTATCTCGTTACATGAATTACTTCCTGCTTTGTATATCGAAATGTAAAATATTTTAAAAAAATTTAATTGTGTTATATAGGAAGTAAGTGTAGTTGTAGTCTGATTTTTTCCGAAAGGGGGCGTTCAACAGGGCGTTGACCAATTTGGACCCGACTCTTATAAAGCCGCCTAATAATTACCATATCGGTGGTAAAATTGAACGCCTTTGAAGTTTTTAGTCATTAATTTATCGCGATTTTAGTAGTTTTTAACAGTACCGTTATATGGGAAGTGAGTGGGGTTATGACCAGATTTCATTCATTTTCACACTGCCGATAGGGGTTCTTATAGGATTTATCTTGATCGAATTTGGTTATTTTGGCTTGAACGGCGTGAGATATATGTACATTATACCTATTGGAAGGTGCGGCCACGCCCACTTTTTCAAAAACTGTTTGCTCTCAGGTGCCCCTTGCTACAGCGATCTTCTCTGCCAAATTAAAGTTCTATATTTTAATTTTGTGCTTAGTTATAGCACATTATATGTTTTTCTTTAATGGCGTTTTGTGGACGTGATAGGGGTTCATTTACAAACTTTGCTTTTTTGCCAAGGAACATACATAGGTATGTACCAAGTTGCATTACGATATCTCAAGTTACAGCTTGCACGGATGGACGGACGGTCGGAAGGACCGGCAGGCATTCACTCAGATTTTAACTCGTCTCATAATCCTGATCATTTATACATGTATGTATAGCTCTTTTTGTACTGTTACGTGATCAAAACCATTATATGTACTATGTAGCAACATGTTGTAAGAGTATAAAAACGCTTGTTGTAAAGGAAAAAGTTGTGAACATCCTAAATTCGATTAAAAGTCAACTTGAAGAATGTTATAATCTAACAAGTTCAAACAGTTATATTTCGCAAGCAATTCAAATGTGAAAGATTATCACATGAGACTTTATACAGATTGTATCTTTTTACTAACTATCCTTAATCGCCTGTCGACACAATTATTTATGTCATATACTTACATACATACTTGTACATAGGAAGGGTAAAAAGACCGGAGAGAAAATTAGTTTTGTATAGAATTGTCACTGGCGATAAAAATGGATTTATTTCAAGAATTCTAAACGGAGAAAATCATGGGTTAATCCTGGACAAACATCAGAAGTCGAAAATTGGGTGTCTGATTGATTTGCTTCAAAAGACGACCATTTCTATTTGTATTCTATCCACAAATTGCCAAAAAGATAGTCAAAATGTGCAAAAAGTAATGGTCAATAATTTGAATATCTTTTTTACTTTCCCATTCAAAATCATTATTTCATTTTCATAAAAAAAAGCGCCAAAAGAGAAAATGACAAATTGAGCACAAGATTTCGATTTTTTTAAGATGCTGAATTTTTGAATGGTTTAAATGACTCGAATTCATAAAAAAATATTTACTAGTAATGTTATTGTATAAATGTCACCTTTTTAACTTATTTGAACTGTCTATCTATATAAAGGATCTACCTACAAGAGCGACGTTATGTTAAATAATAAATAAATCACTCAAATTCGGTCAAAATGGAATTGTTTTTGCAGATAATTTTATGGCAACAAAACGTCGGCCAAATGGCCATCACGGCTCAGTTTGCATAACTCATTCCGTTTACGCCAATTTTCGGTGACCCGAAACAGAACTTCGGCTGGAATTCGGGCTATAGTACGCCGAATGTTGTCTTCGAGCTCCTGGAGCGTTGTTGATTGATTGGGGTACGACTTTGGCTTAACGTATCCCCATAGAACATAATCTAGAGGCGTTATATCACATGATCTATTAACTTCGCCATTTCTCGAAAATAACGAGTTGTCAAACTTTGCACGCAATGTATCCATGTTTAGACGTGAAAGCTAGATGCGAAGCACTGGCTTGTAGGTAATATAGATCGTCCGTGTCGACTTGTGATATAAAGCTTACTTTTGGATAATTGCGTTTCCTGCAACCACGCGAGGACGTGATACGATGAAATAGCAAACCTTACTGAGCGTTAGGAAAATTTGACAAAAATCCGTAGACCGCGAGCTGTGAGAATCACGCCCTCTCTATTGGTAGACACTGCCTCTGCTCAACCGATTTTGATTTTAGTAAAATTGAGAACTCTGAGTCTAGTTTGATCCAACTTAAAATATTGTATGTGATAGTTTTATCTCTCGGTATGGTCGCAGTCTCAAGTGGCAACATGACTAAATGCGCTCCGTGGCAATATCGGATAGGAGCAATAAAAAAAATAAATAAATTGCATGTAAAAATAAATAGTGTGCGACGTTTGCAATAAATGTGACAAGTTTGCGACATTAAATTAGTACCACTAATTTAAATTGCAAAGTGAAAAATGTAAAGCCGCGTTATGTAAGAAGAGATGGAATGATATTGTGTTTGCTTTTTTAATAAACACAATTTAAGTTGAACTGCACCGAAACCAGATACTGTACTTAATGTGAAACGTAAAATTCTAATTTATATGTTAAGAAAGAGCGAATACTATTCAATATGCCTTAATCATCACAATATGTGATTACAAAAATTTAATGATTTGCTTAATATTCTTAACTGTATTAAAGTGTAACTTACTGTCGAAGTTCAGGCTTATAGTGGCATTGCTCTCACCGAGCTCATTTTTTGCATTTACTTTGTATTTTCCAGCGTCTTCAACAGTAACATTTTTAATTTCTAAGGAAGCAAAGTATGAATTTACATCTTTTAGAATTGTCATCTGAAATAAGTAAACAAAGATAAAATAATGAATGATACGATACAGTCGATACATTGACAAATAATTAAGATATTATTATTACACGATTATCTCACATTAGCTGACTTCGATTCGCAATTTTTCTGTTCGCTTCTGCTCTCTTGTCCAAAAAAGTTACATGTAAAAGCAACAAAATAGTTATTGCGTTTAATTAGTACAAGAGAGTATGCGGATAGTTTATTAAAGTGGTTTAGTTCCTATCTTCAATGCTAACAAAGTTTTGTTTTGCATATTTTTACGATTTTAAATTGTTGAAATGAGAAATAAAAATAAATTTTTTTCGTATTTTTAAAATATTAGACTTAGAAGCAATTATAATAATTTAAAGAAAACCAAAATGGTTACCGCAACATTTTTTAACGCGAAAAAAAGATTTCTTGCAAGCTTTGGTAATGGACAGGGCTGCATCACAAGTGCTGCTCCTTTTTGAGGATCTTCAATTTTTTCAAAGACAACTGTTATATCATTTGAAAGAATGGATGGATAATATTGCACACGTACACATATTCGTTTAGCTGTATACTATACTCGTATACTTACTTTATGCCTTGACGATTCCTTAACAAGATTTCCATTATGAAACCAGCTAATGGTTGGTATCGGATCTGCATTGACGCGACATTCGAAGAGCAGACGTTTTCCATCATCCTCCTGTCGGATAGCGGGTTTTTTCGCGAAAGTCGGCGCGAATCCGTCGATTTGTCTATTATAATGAAAAAGGTTAATAACAAACAAAGTAATGGAAATTCCACTAAAATAATGCAAATTAACGGTTTAACATGAAAAGCAGCGAAACTTACCGATCAGAATCACTGATATCAAACTGGCCATCTGAAGGTTTTGTGCAAAAATTAAACAAAAGAAAAGCAAAGAGCGATGGTAGCATAATATGTAAAAATGTTAGATTGTAGAAAAAAATATAATGTTAATAACTTCAGGATCATATATGACTATGTCAATGGCGATATAAATATATTAAGAACAAGAGTTTCTTAATCTGTATCAAAGTGAGCCATAATCGGTTTCATACAACTTTCTTATGCATGTAACTCTGAGAATAACTATTAGTGCGTACATGTTTAGTTTGTTAGACGCGGTAAGCTATAGTTGGACGTTATGAGCAAACAATTCAAAGCGTACTAATTAATTTTTTATTGGATGTATTTTATTGAAACCATATTATAACTAGAAAGAATAAAAACAATTCATTATCAAGTAGGATACCGCTCAAGTAGCATACTCGTAGAATACTTCGCTGTACATGCGGTTTAATATATTAGTTAGCATTTTTTATGAGGTGAGTTGTTGCTTACTTTTCTTTTGGTTCGTCAGCGGCTGTTCGTGGACAAAAAATAATGCAAAACCAGTTAATTCATTTTTGAAAACTTGTTATAAATTTTCTTGATTTTAATAAAATTACCACAAATATAAGAGTTGCATAATATAAGTGAGCTATAATCGGGGTAGCAAATAATGCATTAAAAAACCATATTGAAATAACATTTGAATCATTTTTTTTTAACTTAAAAAGAAAAATTAACCGCAAATACGTGGATAAAAATTACCAGATGCCGGATCAAAAAATATAAAAAATTTCCACGCATATACATAATTAAGAAATAATTAAAATTTTTTCGTGATTGCGTTCTTCATGTTCTATCATTTTGAACTAGACCTCACACAGAGGCATCTTTTTCAATACTCTAGAGTACTGGTAAGCAAACTTGGAATGTGATTTATCTTTCATTAATGTTCAATAATTATTTTGGAAAAAAAATTTAATTTAATTAAAAACTAAAATATATAATTTTTAATCTACAATTTGTGAAATAAAAATATTATTTAATCAAATTTTCAAATTTAAGTCCCAACTTTTGAATATCCAATTTTTAATTTCAAATTTTTGAATTAAAAGTATTTACAAATAATAAGATTACGGTTCCCCTCAAATGTTCATATTTTGTATCAGTTTCTAAAAAAATCGAATGTTATTTTCGAAAAAAGTATTTTGATAGTAAAGATTGAAGGCAACTATTGTGATTTCTCATTGGTAATATTAGAAAGGTTCTTATACTCTGCGAAAAAGGAGGCTGAATTACAATCAGTATATGTAATCCATATTTGTATGCAAAATTACTCTACCCTGGCAGTAGCTGCGTGTATATGTATCTTTTTTAAGTAGCATATTTTTATCAATATATTCCTATTCAAATGATTCTTACATTAATATAATATGTATAATAATATAACACATGATTTGAATAATAATTTTTTGATACATGAATTGTTTTGATTTTTATATGGCATGATAAAAAATAACATTAGTCCGTTCCCTGGTTCTAATCTACTTTGTTCTTGAGTTATTAATTGTGTAACTAACACGACTTAATTTTATATAAATAGTATATACATGTATATGATTGCAAAATCGAAGATGATTTTGCAAAAGAGTCCTCCGTAAGGACCTTCTACAAGAATAAACGAGTATATATTTTATATATAAGATAGAGAATATAGTTTATAGAACTGCTCAAAATATGCTTTAGATATAGATAACATAGTAAGGCATACTTACGTCGGAAATTTAAGTTTATTGATGCTGAAACCTCTCCTGATTTATTTTTTGCTTTAACTTTGTATAGCCCAGCGTCTGCTTCGATGACATCATCAAGTTCTAATATAACTGTGAATTTGTTATCAGCAATTGGTTGTGTTTTGAATTTAGTTCTTTCATTTTCTGTTAATAAATTGTCACTGCGATACCATTCAATGTCAGGCTTAGGGGACGAAAACAGCTGACATTCAAAAATTAACCGATTGCCATCATCCTCTTGCCGAAGTTGTGGCTTCTTTACGAAGCTGGGAGCAAATTCTTCAGCAACTCCCATGCTGAGCGTTTAAAATAACAGAAGCACCTTGCAATTTAATTATTAATTATTATCCATGTGCCCTTTAAAATGGTAATCACAGATTTGGATTTTCGTTAGTAGATGTTTAGGCGTTGCTATTGGTTTTCGAACTCTACTTGAAGCAGGTAAAAAACGTAAGTCGGTTGTATAAATTTGGTTGGACCTTAACTAAAGATAATTTGCAGATTACTCTTAAATTATACGCTCTCTCACTCTCTAGTAACGACGCTCTTGCAACCTAGAAATATTTAAAATAAATAAAAATCAGTGAGTTGTGTTTGAAATCAAAATAGAACTGCATTAAACAACAAGTAAGGAAAGACTAAATTCGGGTGTAACCGAATATTTTATACTCTCGCAATTTTAAAATTGATCACAATCAAATTTGTATCTTATTAACTTATATTATACGTTACATACTAAAATAGTTTTAAAATTAGAATTTACCTCCCACTAGCGAAATATATGTTAAAATAATCCTCAAATAAGACATATCTGAAATAAACTCAATCGCAGAGGCTAAATTTAGACGAAGGCCAAGACATAACATAATTTTTAAGCAAACTTATGCACTTAACTTAATTAAAAAAACACACGTTTTGACCTACATAAACGGTTCAAAGTCAGGTGGAAAGTCCGAAATCACAATTTTGTGAAGATAATTCATGCACTGACTGACATATTGTATATAAATTATGCTAAATGACAAAATTCATTATAGTTAGTAACCGAGAGATGCGTAATTCGAGGACTGATTTCAGACATTTCCGGAATTAAACTGTAATATATTCAGTGTTATGTTTTCTTTAAATTTTCTCTAGAGACTCTACATCTTGACAGATACTTGTATATACGATTTAATATTAGGTATATGGGAGCTAGGGCAAATTTTATATTTTTTTAGCATAAAAATAAATTGTTATTTAAATGAGATTCACTCTGAATTTCATTAAGATAACTCATTTATTGACCAATGTGTGTGGTGTAAAGTCAACTGAAAATATTTATAAGTTATATTTATGCTATATATGTTATGTTAGCTATGGAAAACAATATCCTGATTTTAAATACTTTCAGCACCAAGACACAAGACGGTATCTAAGTTTAATTATTATATCGTTGAGAGTGGCAACAATTTCCGGTAAAAAGTCAGCCATAGACTCTGAGGTCCACATATTTGATATCTGGGAACTTAAACTGTTACAAAGTTTTATCCCTATATATTCATTGTATCTTGCTTCGTATAATGGGATTTAAAATTGAAAGTGAAAGAAGCTAATGAAATTTGAAATTGTGTTAAATGGAAAGTAGGCTTGGTGTTTGTCCGATTTCGTTCATTTTCACACCGTAATATATATACATTAAGGGACATATAAATTTTTTTTTAAGTTTCGATTGCGCCACGCCCATTGTTTAATTTTGTCACAAGCTCCTATGAAGTAATTCCATGCCATTTCGGATGTGAAATTTATTACTCTTGACGCATTTTCCTAACGAGTTAGCGCACGATTAGTAGTTTTTAACTTAACCGTTATATGGAGGGAGTTCGAGTGTTTTTAAGCAAATTTCACAATGATCGACCGTGATTATTTAATCATAAACATATTGCACCGATGTTGTTCTGAATATATTTTTCGAAAAATCGATGTATTTCACTACACACATGTATTGTTTTTTACCCCACTTAGTAGACTAAGTAGAGAGGGGATTGTAGAGTAAAGATATTAACAGAATGTGACTACATCGACAAATTCAATGAGTCCATAATTGTTTGGATCTAAATAACCATGTAGTCGTTCCAAAACGTAGAAATGTTATGACGGGATATAACGCAAAAGAGAAAGACGAGTGATATATCTAGCTCCTTTTTAACCTGAATTATGAATAAACAACATATTTTTTTCACATATATGTATGTATTGAATATAATTTACATATCTGCTCCAATAATGTAAATTTGAAGTAGTGTTAGTTGGTAATAGTAATTAAGTTTAATTAAAGTCGATTTTCGTTGAAACATTATATACTTTTAAGAGCAATATTTGTTTATAATCTGTATTAAGCTCATACATACAGGAAATTCATACTGCAAGCACATAAATAATTATTTTAGATTATTTTAAGAATGTGTTTTTTTATTATGCGACTTTTCAAGATTTTACTGGTGGTCAACGTTTACACACTCCTTAGCACTGAATGTAGCTGCATTGATGACGATAGAAAATTATTTCTGAGCGATTTTTTGGATGATATGTATATTTACAATATCACAAGTATCTTACCAAATCGCGAACCTTAGCGAGAATACTTTCGATCATTATATTAAATTTCGTAATAATATTTGCTTACTGCCAATATACATATTATCGACATTTTTTTTTAATTTCAACTATTTCACTCGTTCAATTGTACGAATTCCTGTTATTTATATGCACTCGTGAATGTACACGACTACAAGCGCAGGAAAAAATACAAAGCCACGAAGCGAATAATTCATGCGCACATCAATCTAAAAGATCGAAGGAAATATAAAAGTTGTAATTGTTAAACGTACTTTTTTGTTACGTTTTGCCCAAATATTTTCTCTTATATATCTTTTTTCTAACTAATTTCGTAAGACTATTTTTAATTCTATATTGTGTTTGACTCAGTCGAACTATAAATACATTGTCTTACTCATAAAATATTCATGAAAATATCTACACTAGCAAAATACGTTTAAGTGTATCCCAAAGAAAAATATGTTAATGTTGTTGTTGACTTATTTCATAAATTTCACTTTTCACTGAACTTACTGTCTTTTATATATTTATTTTTTAACACATGCACACTAGTTTGCATACAAATGTATATTTGTATATAATTCTCTTATGTGTACATTATATGCTGAATGTATTTTGGTACGTACTCAAATTTCAAAGGCATAAAATAGAACACAAAATTTTAATTTTGTGCATATGTAAACCTAAAGATGCAATTTTTCTGTGCGTTTTTTGCATAGCATATATTACAGTTAGATGTTTTCGTAATAATCCATTTGAAACACCTATTTGTGAATATACATATGAATTCACACTTATATGCTTATTTATATGTGTAAAAGTAATTTAGATTTGTAAAATACTTTCTAGCTTGAATTTTTTCGTACGTCACAACTTATGAACTCTTAATTTCAATATTCACAATCAACTGCAATTATTTTCTTGTCAGAGTAGTTATATTGGGTATCTATAAATATTTATCTATTCAGAACTTCACCAAGAAAACTAAATTTTTTAAGTTAATAGTTATGACGCATATAACTAAATTTTTATCCTTGTCGTCGAATAATTTGCAATAAAGCTTGCTTACTATAAAATTTGCATTCTTCACTTCAAATCACTTATTGATATTCGAGCAGCTTCACGATCTTCGACATACTCTGGACATGAGTATCTATCGGACTGAATTTAAAATAGAATATAAATTAAAATAGAACATCGGTGAATGATATCGGAGGTGAAAGAGAGAAATTCCAAATAAAAGCTGACAAAAAAACAACAAAATTAGAACATTTCTGAAAATAAAATTTTTTCGGCTGAATGTTTGTACTTTTTACTGAAGAAATTCGTAAACATTAATAAATAATACGATGGGACCGGCTATTAGCGGACGGAACCGTACAATGATTTTTGTTTACATTTGTTTTAAGCATTTCTTTATTTATTCAATCTGCATATTTAAAGTCTATCAAAAAGTAATATAATCTTAAACCATTTTAAAACTTAACGAGCTCAAGGTTGTGCTTGAGCCTATTTGCAAATACGTTGCTCTTAAGAAGGCTGGTAGATATCTTCTTTTCTTTTGGGATACGATTTGAAATTGCACCAAGGATTGGATATTTCCATATATTGTTTTCTGCTGTCCTCTGCATCTTTCTTTACTATAAGAATACCAAGATCCCTGTTAATGTTTTATTTTCGAATGTGCTATGGTGAAGCCGTTATCGTTCTAAAGATTTTGGACTGGGACCTCTGTATGGCATTGTGACAATGTTAGTTGCTCAGGTCGTAACCGTGATACTTTTCGGAAATTATTCTGGCTATATGATTGACTTTATACCGCATATACCGTTCCGTGCCTAAGGCATATTTATGAAGTGTATTTGTATGATTTTCTATAGGTGAATCTGAAGTACTGAAAATTTGTCGTTTAAATATTTCTGAATTAATAAGAGTATTGTTTGGTATACCCGAAAAACATTTAAGCACGCAGCATTTCCATAGGAGCTTAAACAATGTGTTCATTGTATTCCGAAAAATGTCCACAGTTACAATATTTCAGTACAATAAATTTATTTTAAGTATTAAAAAAACACAAAATTAAGAAAGTCTAGTTTTGAGTTGCAACTAATGCCTACGTGAATCAAATTTTTTCCAACACTTCAGTGGACTCAGAACTCTTATATCATACTGGTTATTAATATCATGTACTCCGCCATCTCTGGAGTGAGACCATACTTCATAAAAAGGAAAATTTCTCTATTAATAGAAGGGGCACAAAAAGATTTCTTACACCCTGATTAGAGTATTTTAAGCATCCAGAAGGAAACGTGGGAACCCTATAAAGTATATATGTATACAAATGGCCAGCCTCGATCTGAGTTAATTTAGACATGCCCGCCTGTCTGTATATATATCGGGTGATTTTTTAAGAGCTTGATAACTTTTTTAAAAAAAAAAACGCATAAAATTTGCAAAATCTCATCGGTTCTTTATTTGAAACGTTAGATTGGTTCATGACATTTACTTTTTGAAGATAATTTCATTTAAATGTTGACCGCGGCTGCGTCTTGGGTGGTCCATTCGAAAGTCAATTTTGGGCAACTTTTTCGAGCATTTCGGCCGGAATAGCCCGAATTTCTTCGGAAATGTTGTCTTCCAAAGCTGGAATAGTTGCTGGCTTATTTCTGTAGACTTTAGACTTGACGTAGCCCCACACAAAATAGTCTAAAGGCGTTAAATCGCATGATCTTGGTGGCCAACTTACGGGTCCATTTCTTGAGATGAATTGTTATCCGAAGTTTTCCCTCAAAATGGCTATAGAATCGCGAGCTGTGTGGCATGTAGCGCCATCTTGTTGAAACCACATGAGTCAACATTTAAATGAAATTATCTTCAAAAAGTAAATGTCATGAACCAATCTAACGTTTCAAATAAAGAACCGATGAGATTTTGCAAATTTTATGCGTTTTTTTTTTAAAAAAAAAGCTCTTAAAAAATCACCCGATACATACGTGCGAACTAGCTTCGGTTTTTTAGATATTGATCAAAAACTATGAACACTCCCAGTGTAACGGGCAAGGCAGCTTCTAGGCGCTCGAAAAATTAAGATTGGCTGGGTAGTTTACAGAATTCACAAAAAAGCAAACTTGAAGAAATGCTGCCGATGCTTTGAATTGGGCATATCGCAAAAACATGTATGAATCCAGACATAGAAGCAAATGCTGCATGAGATGCGGAGAAGCTGATCACTTTGCAAAGGTCTGTCGTAAGGAACCAGTCTGTGTCCTGTGTAAAAGCAAAGGAGGAACGAATCCGAACCATCAGATGAACAGCCGGAGATGTCCTTTTTTCATAGAAGCCTGTAAAAGAAAAAATAATGAAAATATTACAAATAAATTGAAGCCGCACAAGAACTCTTAACGCAAACAGTGTATGAAAAGAAAATAGATGTTGTACTAATATGTGAGCAGTACAAAAATCCTAGTTCAAATACGTGGACTTCTGATAACACCAAAAAAGCAGCAATCTGGGCCTGTGGTGATAAAACTATGCAAGATGAACCACTGGCGCAGAAATGTTTTTACACGAGTCTTCCGCAGACTTTGAAAAAGTTCTTGATGAGTTGGTAGGTGATGCCCTTACGTAGTAGCAAGGGATTTTTAAAGCATGATGTAAAAGCACAAATCAGCGAGGGCTTGCTTTACTCAGAGCCTTCGAGGTACTCGATATAGTGTTGCTAGACACAAATTGCAAAAACACTTTTGAAAAAACGGTCATGGTTCTATTATTGATATAACGTTTGCTAGCAATTTTCTGGCTCGAACAGCAGAGTGACAGGTGTGTGACACGTACACACACAGTGACCATTTCGGAATTATCATAGATGTAAGCCTCCCCGTAAGGCAAAGAAGATGAGCGCGTGTTAAAAAACCGCAAGCTAGAGGGTGGAAAGAAGACACAATGGATGAGAATTTATTCAAACTCGTGTTGAAGAATATTCACGAATCAGAGGATGCATATCAGCATTCTAAGTTTTTAGTTCAACATATGTATCTGCAGGGCCCGTGACACCATCATGATTCGAGAAAACAACACCCGATACGAAAGCCAGCATACTGGTTTAATAATGAGATTCAACAATTGCGAAAAATTTGTAACAAAGCGAGGCGAGAGTACCAGGTACAGTAGGGAATGAGGGTCTACGTGAAAATTTCAAGACTAAGGGCAAGGAACTCATAAAAGCCATAAAAAATAGTAAAACTACGTGCTTCAAAGAGCTTTCTAATAAACTTGATTATCCTTGCGGCGGCTCGTATAAGCTGGTCATATCCAAAGTTCGAGGTCCCAAAGAGCAAAAGCCAACCTGCCCAGTTATTCAAAAAAATGTTGTGGAAACACTTTTTCCAACGCAGGACATGCAGGAAGAAGACCGGATTTTCCCCGAAGAATCAGAGCTTATGACTGTGCTGATAGTTATCGACATGAAAGTTATAAATGCTGCCGCAAATTTCAGAAATGCTGGATGACATCCCAAATCGAGCCCTGCAGATTGCGCTGAGGCAAAACCTAAAATGCTTTACAAAACAATGTGCTTAACAGTTGGTATTTTCCCAAAAATATGGACACAACACCGTTTGGTCTTGTTACAGAAACCAAACAAAACAATTGGAGATCCCAGTGCGTATGTTAGAGACAATTGGGAAAATCCTGGAACAAATGATTTGTAAACGCCTTGAAGCACACCTAGAAGAAGTTGAAGATGAACTATTTTGCAACCAATATGGTTTCCGCAGAAAGCGCTCGACTGTCGACACAATCAAAGACCTGGTGGTACAAGGTGGATGCATGGCACCAACAAATATTGCGCAATGTACATAACATCCCAATTTTATTTAAAATCGTATATCACATGAACTAACTGCTTTATTAGAAGTGGCTTAGATACGTAATATCTACCCTTTCCATGCTTGCATTATACAAACATTCAACATTCTTCACTTTCCAATAATAATTAAAGCCTTAATGAAAACGGGTTTTTTTAAGGGGTTATATCAACTTGTAAGTTGGAAAAAATGTGTTTCTTTTGGTAATTTTTTCTGGAGAGGCTTTTTATTGATATCATCGGCCTCAACACCCGCGCCGTTAGTTCTGCTTTCTCCAGGCTGGACAAGGAAGCAAAAGAAATGGGTCTGGCAGTGAACGAGGGCAAGACGAAATATCTCCTGTCATCAAACAAACAGTCGTCGCGCTCGCGACTTGGCACTCACGTCACTGTTGACAGTCATAACTTTGAAGTTGTAGATAATTTCGTCTATATTGAAACCAGCGTAAACACAACCAACAATGTCAGCCTAGAAATCCAACGCAGAATAACTCTTGCCAACAGGTGTGACTTCGGACTGAGTAGGCAATTGAGAAGCAAAGTCCTCTCTCGACAAATAAAAACCAAACTCTATAAGTCACTCATAATTCCCGTCCTGCTATATGGGGCAGAGTCTTGGACGATGTCAACAACGGATGAGTCGACGTTACGAGTTTTCGAGTTCTGCGAAAGATTTATGGTCCTTTTCGCGTTAGCCACGGCGAATACCGCATTCGATGGAACGATGAGCTGTACGAGATATACGACGACATCGACATAGTTCAGCGAATTAAAAGACAGCGGCTACGCTGGCTAGGTCATGTTGACCGGATGGACGAAAACACTCCAGCTCTGAAAGTATTCGACGCAGTACCCGCCGGGGGAAGCAGAGGAAGAGGAAGACCTCCACTCCGTTGGAAGGACCAAGTGGAGAAGGACCTGGCTTCGCTTGGAATATCCAATTGGCTCCACGTAGCGAAAAGAAGAAACGACTGGCGCTGTTGTTAACTCGGCTATAATCGCGTAAGCGGTGTCTACGCTAATTAAGAAGAAGAGGCTTTTTATTGAATATATACATACATAAAATATATGAACATTTAGCGAATTTAACATATTCTAAGATTTCATACTTGTATTTCATTAATAAAAATATTTGGTTCCGTCGTTCCTGTAGAAGATCTCATGAAAGTCCTCCACAAAAAGATGTTTGGCGGTGAGGATGATCATATATATCATAGATCCAAATTATCTGAAATAAAAAAACCAAAAGGATTACTGTAAGGATAGATAAATATAGCTAATGATCGAAGAAATAGTCAAAATTTTGATTTAATTCAAAACGGCGGCTTTCCAACAAAAAATATCTTTTTTGCCCGAAAATTTACACTTTAAAGTGACCTAAAAAATTTAAACTTAATTCTTTCGATCATTACCTAACAATAGTATCTAAGAAGATCCTATGAAAATTTCAAGTCAATCGGCCAAGCCGTTTAAGTGAAATATTCCTTAGCGACTTTGAAAACATCGCCTTACGGTTCCGCCTACTTTCAAACGCTCGGAGATGTCTTTACAAATACGCTCATTACTCCGAAACTATTTACCGGATTACTATGAAATTTACAATATTTCTCAAGTAGATATATTAAAGAAAACAAAAATATGGAAAAAATATTCATTTTTCAATTCAAATCTTTCCTTCGATATAACCCCCGAGCATAAAAAGGAAGAAAAAACATAAAGGAATTTCTGGTTGCCTGTCATTGAGTACAATGGTTAACGCATAGAAACAAATTTCCATAAAAGGTCTCTTAACGCAAAATTTCTTTAGCACACCAGCGAACTTCTGCATGGCGTACATCACACCGAAATTTGTTATCGGTGTCCCATCTTGAACCACTAAAACTATTTCTGGTTTTCCTGTCATAAATAGTATCAGATAATGTAACGTCTAATCATCAATTAATCCATAAGGTCATTTTCACTTACAACATGTAAGCTCCACACGTTTGAAAATGCCTACTATCTTATTTTACCTTGGCTAGCAATTCAGTACAGTGAACTTTTTTCTATTTTTATGACACCTGTGGTCGTGTGAACCTCCACTACCTTTTTCGCTTTTTTCTCACCCTTCAAAATATGCCTTCTTGGATATTTCTCTCGTAGTTTTCCGATTGCCCAATATTCCAGCTTCTTAAATCCAGTAAAGATCACAACTTGCAAAAAATTATTAAAAACCCTTGGCTGGATTTGTTCTAACTTTATTAAGCAAAGAGTTCACATCACGCGATTCCCAAGTTGTAGCAACCGTTGATTTTCCACGATAAAAGTGGAAAGAATAGCAATATTCAAAATGACTTGCTGCAACCACTTGTGTGGTGGTGTTCACATCATTTTACCATTGATTCAGCTTTGAATACTTTTTCATCAAGCACGCCCCATTTATTTATTATTTTTTCATTAGCAGATTTGACAGAGCTCTTACATTCTCACCAAATCCTCATCGAATCTTTTCACATCTTCCGTTAACATACCTGGATTTTGCAGTGCGTGATGGAGAAGTTATATTCGTCTTCACCGGAAGTATCTTGACGTAATCTATACCCATCAAACCTATTACTGAATGATATTCTATTGATTTTTACGAATATTATGAATAAATAAAATATTTGAAACTCAATAAGCTTACTTCAACCATTTCTACGGAACGTTACTTCAAACAACTTGAAGTTTTGAAATAAATACCCTATTTTTATTTATTTTTTTAACAATACTTATCCTCTGTTTCAATGACCACGAAAAATAACTTTTGGAACGATGGACATAAAGTAGGAAAAAATTTAAACAACACTGTACTTTGACGTTTTATTTGACCTATCCGACTTTTTAGACACGATATAGCTTTAAAACGCTCTTATAATTATAGGAAATATGTATTTTGCTAAATTAGTAAGTTAATTACAATTCCAATATGAGCGCGATCTGTAAATCAGTTTGTTTATAGCAGCTGCTTAGTCGGTACACCGCAGAAGTGCTTTGCGTTTCTTATGATGGATAAAAAATATCAAACAAAGAATTTGTCTGCAATCAAATTTCGTGTGCGGAATTGTTGCGAATGTTGGAAAAGGTGAGTGCTACAAAGCATTCAAAGACGGTTCAGAGATCATTGAAGATATGCCTTATTCTGGACGACCTTCGACCTCTTCAACTGGTGAAAATATTAAAAATGATGAAAAATAAAAAAAACAAGTCAACAATCATCGGAATAAGGGAAAAAACGAGCCGAAAAAAACCACGCCAAATCCGCTAAAAAATGAAGGTGATGCCCATTGTATTTTTCGATATTCGTGGAACAGACGGTGAACAAGAGGTTTTTTTTGGCCGTATTGAGGCGTTTGGGTGAGGCCATTCCTCGAAAACGGCTGGAATTATGGAAGAACAGTTGATGGGAGCTGCAGGCCCAAAAAGTGCTTATGAAAAGTGTTTCGAGAACTGGAAAAACCGTTGGCATAAGTATTTTAAATCTGGTGGGAATTACTTCTAAGGCGACAATATTGATGAATAATTAAATACTTTGCGATTTATTTGCAATATCCGGGTACTTTTTAGACACAATATATGAAGGTTTAACTAAAGTCTATTTTATACAGATGTAAAAAATGATGTACAGCTAAAAATATTCTTTTATTTTAAGTTACTATAATGGCGAGGATGTTTAAAATTTTAATTTGATCGAATAGTCATATGCATATAATTAGCAGTTTAACTTTTGTTTGGTATTTGGTGTTACTTCTACTATATGTATGTCTTTTTTGATGTGGATGTTGAAATCAACCAACACAGAACTGACTGACCCACATATATTGGTAAATATAATGCAACCTGTAAGATGATTGGGCACAATTCTTAATAAACAAATACACGTATACCACGGCATCTGTATTCTTGTCTAGTATTTTGATTCCTGCTGATCGAGAGAGCACATTTATTATTATTGTATATTAATGTAACCCGAAATTCAATGGTCATCAATACAACTGTTAGTTATGTCTATTGGTATAGAAATAATTTTCAAACATGGAGTAGCATTTAAAATTCATAAATTAATACGCCAGAGATTTGAAATTATTTATGAACAACTGCATTTCTCTACCGACATATTAGGTATCGTGCTTAAAACTAAATTATGGTCTTGGTCGAAATAAAGCAAACTCAACGAATTCATTTTAGTTGGAGAGCAGCAGGGAGTCGCAGAAGTGGTTAATGATGCAATGTGGGTATGAGTATATTGTTCCAAATAACCAACTTTACATTCTCCATTACAAAAGTATGCATCGAATGAGGTTGGCGCAACGACAAAGTTCCAGCCGAAATTAGTAAAATTTACTTTTAGTGGATATCGGCAGCAACGCACTTCATGGTCACTCTCTTTGCAATCTAATGATGTGCTTCGTTTTCGGCGACGAGGTTGTCTGATAAATGCTTCGATGTGTAGAGGCTATAAATAAAACAAATTATATGTACATGCATAAAAATATATGTATATTTGAAATTGTTAATCGTAAAAATACTTTTAAAATATGTATTACATATTTCGAAAAAAGGTACATAATTTTTTTGGTCTTAATTTTTAATGTTATCAAACAATTTTTGGATGTGATTCTTCTAAGCCAAAAGCTTGTCGGAGCTATTCTTAGTTAAAACAAACATGTGACCAACCTACGATATGCCGATAATTGAAAATTACCCATTTCTATGAATTCGTTTCATGATTTGTAAATTATTTGGTTTTATAGAGGAACTGATGAAATAAATTAGATTATTTAATGTAATTCCTACTAAAAAACAAGCTCAAAATAAAATTTTTTGTTGATAAAATCACAATTTTAAATGTAATGCAATTACGCGATTACAATTAAGATCAGCTATTTAATTTAATTGTGAAGACATTTCATAACAGTTTAACACTTTCCGTATAAATAGTTTAACTATAGCTGTAAGAATTTGACTTATTGGAAATTATACAAAACACCAAACTTATAAATTCGAATTAAATTTTTTTATATTTACTTATATTTACATTTTGTATTACCTAGAATGTTGTACTAATACTTACGAATTGATTATTTTGTGCATCTTCCGAATGGATTACTAAAAATGGTCGCATCCAAGCCTCACGTGTCTTAATTGCAAGCGTCATTGTAATATAATTTTGCTGCGGCCAAAATGGTAGTTTGTGCTTAACTTCGAATTGTACCCATTGTCCTAAGCCCGCTGGTATGTGGTGACGGCTCTCTACTAATTTTAACGTATGTGTGCGGTTTTGATAATGCGAACCTCGCACGACATGATGGATCATGATTATTAAGTCACGACTTCGCATAGTACTCCCATTAACAACTGTTTGTTTCAATATATCGGGATAATGTTTTCTCATCCAATCCCGACCACGTATGTAAAGATGAATAATCGTACGAATTATTGTTAAATGGCTGTGATCAAATTTAAAATTGATTACATCCCATCTACGATTGTGACGCATCCGAGAAACTTTAAATATATAAAATTTCAAATCGAAATATTCAGACGAAATCTTATGTATATATGTAAGATTACTTAAAGCAAGAAAAAACCTAAACTTAGACTGTACCGAAGCGATAATATTCTTTACATGTACATTTCTTATAGCAACTAACTATATACATACATACATACATATATAACTAAATCAAAAAGCGTAGTCGGCCAACGTTTCGCTAGTTCTTTCTAGCCACGTTATTTGATATCAACAACCCTCAAATCCTATTAAGATTACTTAATAATAAAAACAAAAAAAATTATAATGATTTTTATCGATTAATTTGAATTGCAGTTATATGTTATAGTGGTCCCATCTGAAACATTTATTTGAAAATTGTAGCGCTGCCTTGCATAATAATTCAAGGCAGCGTGAAGATATCTATTCGAAAGTTTTCTATACAAGGTTGAATGCTATAATTGTTCGATAGCTGACACGTGCAAAATTTCCGGTCGACATCTTGATAGCTGAAAAACTAAAAACTATGACTAAATCGGCCGAGCTCGTCACGCTGAAAAGCTTATATTCTTTACTTTGATATTAAATAGCATATTTATAACGTTTTCACAACAGCTACGTTTTCAGAGTGCGATGGATGTTAGAAAATTTACATATACGCAAATATTAAATGCCAAAGAAATTTTCTAATTGTATTATATATGTATGTGGAAAGCAGGAATGGTTGCAGGTTATTTGGTTTTTGTTCTCAAAGATTTGCAAACTCTATTCCGTTCTTTAAAATCTCTCCAAATAAATACACATACTCTTTCTCTTGTCAGTTAAATGTAATACGTAAATATGCATTGGCAACAGCGTCATAGTTTGGCCTCTAAGAGATGTGCGTGCCAATTTTGCAACGGAGACATGACAAAATTATTCGTATAACTGTTGTAAGAACTGCAAAACAAACGGTGGGACTATCGATAGTATGTATGTATGTATTTAACCGATAGGGTACTTGCAGGGATGATAATCTCAAAATCATCTTTTCGTTCTTGGCTTGGTTGTGCGCTCTTGCTTTCAAATTTGTAAGTATAGACAATTTATAAAGTAATATACAAATTATTAAATTGATCTATTTTCAAAACTTTATTTAGGCATTGGAGACATTAGATGAAATGTTGAGACAATATTAACAGGTAGGTAAGAATTCCTATGTTCTGAAATGCCGGTTGTACATAACCACACTTATTCGTACATGCAGTCGCAATTCAGAATTTTTGAGGCCACGGTTTTCTAGTTTTTCAATAAGAATTAAGAACCGTGAAAAAGAAAAAATTGTAAAGAAACCTCCATTCAAATTAAAATTAATAATTTGGAGAATAAAATTATGAAATTTAAAAATTTTATTTGAATGTTCTCTCATGATCGAATTTCACAATACATATGTACTTACACCCTGAGGCATGTTTAGCCAGGTTGAAGTGTATCTGTAAAGTATATCTGATAAGAGAACACCACTAAAGACTAAAAACATTAAAAAATTACTATTTTTGACCAAAAACAAGAGAATTATTGAGGAATAACTTACTCTACCGAAACGTATTTTAAGTATATGTTTCTTGAACTTATGTTACATTAGTAAATGTATAAAAAATGTACCGTTTTATAACTCTAGGAGCAGTTTATATGTACCATGTTTTGTTTTATAAACAAAATCAAAGTTTATTTCATACAAATAATGTGCACAAATGCAAGTTCTATTAAATTAAACCAGCGAAAAGTAAAAAGTTTTCTATTTGAACAACTATCGATACTAATAATAAAACATTTGTAAACTATCGTAACTTTAATTGGTCCGTCTACCGATAGTTTTGCATCGCTAATTGTTATTCAAAGATATGATCATACTGGACTTATCTGCAAGTCACTTACCGGATGGAAAAACATATATGCTGTTAACATGTGAGAATGATTCATCATCCACGTCCCTTATGGGGTCATATGTACCATAATTTTCATGGGGTAAGCCATCATATATATCACCTTCAATGGGAGGAAACAATTGTTCTTGCTGGTAATTCATTCGTTCTCTTCGATTGTTTTTACTAAGCATTTGTTGATCATCGTATTGCGGTTGAAGGTCGTCATTCTGTACATATTCATCGTTTTGCATATTTTCAGTTGATTCGAATAGTTTTTCGTAATTTTCGTGAGAGTGAATGACAGAAGGATGAAGCGAAGGTTTACTGAGTGATCTGTGGATTGTCTGATATTTCCTTTGTGTATTTTGATTATCAAAGAGACGCCGTTGCCTATACAGGTCATGAGTTCTGTGCATCCTCTTTGTGTATTGTGGTAAGATTGGGTTAATGTTTTTCTGTTGCCCTTCTGCATTTCGCGCCTCAGAATTCATACTGTAGCCGACGAAGTTGTCTGTCACTGCACCATGAAAGTTTTTATAGAATTTGTCAATAATGTTATTAGGCACAGCAATGGGTTTGGTTATATTTGGCAAGCGTTGTAATTGTAAGCGTATGAGAATAAGTTTTTTTATTGATTCTAAGCTTTTGAGCTTCACTTTTTCTCGCATTTGACATGATGCGCAAACATTAACAATGGCTTGTGTACTTGTTGGTGGTACAGCTTGAGTTGATTTAACATCAGAGTCGTGCAAAGTATGGCTGTGGTGTTCAAATAAACTTTCACGATTTAAAAGTTTTACACCTTCTTCCTGCAGAATATGATTAGCGTATAGTGATAGTTTATGTCTTTGTATTGCAGATGATGAAATAACATTAGCCATTAGACAAATTGCCTGAATCACTGGTTTTGTTTCATCATGAAATGTCGCATTTTTTGGACTTAGTAAAATAACTGGTTCTTTTAATATCAAAGCTAGTGTCTGAATAATTGTTTTGCTAAGTATTTCATCCTCGTTGCTATACAAAAAGTTGTTTTTAGAAAAATGTTGCCATTTAAAATTTGTCAAGGATTTCGAATTCATTTTGTCATTATAGTCACGTGGTACCATATAGTGCATCATATAATCCAAGCGGCCATCATTAACAAACTGGTAATTCTCCATATCACTTGCTAACTCAGAGTTAACCATACTATCTGTTAATATAAAAAAAGTAAAAACCGCTAGCCACATACGTGACAATTCCTTCCGCCGTAATTGATACAGCCGACCTCTGTAGCCTTCACAAATCATACTCTGTAGAATACAATGTAGAAACATACTTATGTACATATCGCATACCCACTACAAAGGTAACACAATTCAAATATTTATTTGTCACATTTCACACATTGTACTTGCCTAAGTTAATTATTGTCAAAACGAGTTAAAACCACCACACGTACTTTGAATTCGACCTTCTAACGGAAGAGTTCGACTTACTCAAGTTCGCTATAGCCTTGTGATCGGTGATCCGTTGATCTCATTTTGTTGGCGTATTAAACTAAAAATGGTAATGGAATGTTAGTCAATGTGTTTTAGTTATATTTTATTGTTGCAAAATGTAAAAAGGTATTATGGCAATAGTGCCGAAATATATCCTATATAAAAGTTAAAAGTTACAAGTGACGCTTGTGTAGATTAAACATTCTTTTATTTTTCATATGTATTGCTTAGAAAATGAACCGTCATCTATATTGCAAGACTTCAAATACGATTATAAATACATTAGTTATTGGCTAAGCTGTAAAATACAGCCTTTCTCCGCTCCTTAAATTGGATCTCAAAGCAAGCGGTTGCCGTCACTGGTCTCAATATAGTAATAGCAGTATAGATATGGAGGAAATTAATTAAATGCGTATTTTTCTTGACAAGCTCTTTAATCTCTTTGACGAGTTTGGCCGCTGACGTAAAGCCACGCAAGTGGTTTAGTTAGGCATTATTTCAAAATGACACAATGGATACCCATCTTTTCTTGTTCTCATTAACCACAAGATTTATATGCATCTTCCCAATTCTGACTGGGTCTGCAAATATTAAATTTAGATCTAGAGACATCGTTACAGTGTTTTTGTTGTCGTTGTAGTGACGGAAATTATTCCTGAAGTAATTGCGAGTTGACAGTCCTCGGCAGGATAAAAATTTATGTTCGTTCCGATTACTTAAACTCCATCAATTACAGCAGTTGCGCATTGGCGGTTAATATTAATAATATTACTTTTGATTTTCTCTATATCTATAATGTTTTTACAAAGATTTGTTATGCTCTACGTTTCACAAAAGGAAGCACATTTTTCCAAAATAATGAACTTTTTATATCTTCCTTCGATTGAAAGTACCTTCCTTTTTCCCTATATTCTCTCTTTAGCAGTAAGGATGACATGATACGAATCTCTTTGATGCGAGAGAGAGCTGTTAAAACAAATTTTTTTATAACAGTCATCAATCATGTCATTGTCCAAAAAAATAGTTTGGATATTTTAAAATAACTTTTGGACACTTTGCCTTCCGATATTATTGATAGGTGCACGGTGCAAGAGAATACCCATAAACTGCATATTCCTAACCTATAACTAGAAACAACACAACTTTTAATTAAATGTCATGATTTTATGAGGAAATTTAAAATACAAATATCTCGCATTTTCAACAAAAGATTGCTAAAACAAGAAAACCCGTTAACTTCGGCTATAACGCCATCGCAGGGACAATTTTATAGCATAAAAGAGAATACAAAGATCTTTATCTACAATATATTCGAACATTGTAGCGATGCCTTAGATAATAATCTGTGCTAAGTTTCGTGAAGATACCTTGTCAAATAAAATAGTTTTCCATACAAGGTCTTGAGTTCCATCAGCTTTACACTTTAACTGCGCATCCAAAATTTAAACCCCCTTTGTATTAATTACTTTCTATAATGCATAAAAGACGGCTCCTTTTAGAAAAAGAAAAAGTGGGTTCTTTTTATTTCCAAACGTGAAAAAGTCACTCGCCGAACAGAAACTTGAGTCGCATTAGGAGGTTATTGCCGCCACTTTGGTTTCTTAACTATTAAAATTTAAAAAAAAAAAAACTTTTTTTTTGCATTTTCGTTAAGTGTAATACCTTAATATTATTTTCTAATAATTTCACGTTGATCCGATAATTAGTTTTTGAGTTATTCGAGAAATAAGAAAGAGAGCTCGGGCACTTCAAAGCGCTAGTGTGAAACTTTAAACGCGTTTTTCTCAAATCTATGCTTATTGAACTGGTGACAACTGTAACTCGAAAACCGCTCAGTAGATTTTAATGAAATTTATACAGCTTTTAGGATACATAATAAACTCAGGCCTGTTCGATGGATTTTTCTTTTTTCAAAAATTTCGATTTTTTAAGACCAATTATACCAAAATAAGTTGATTTTTTCGCAAAAATTTAGAAAAAAATTTCCTGATGCCGCCATTTTGTTAAATTTGAAAAAAATAAAATTCTTCGATTAGGCCCACTAATAATAATTAAAACTAATTTTTTTGTCCGATTGATTTTAGATGAATCTCCAAGGACTTATGGTTGTCACCGCAAGTACCTTTTTTTGGAACATTGGCAACGCAAACAACTATAACTTTGGAAATAAATTTTTTTTGTTTTGAAATTTTCGTGACTTCATACTATACTTGTATATTGAATTTGCCTGGATTTAGTAATAAGTGTGAAACTATTTAGCTTGATTGAAATTCTTTCAAAACAAGTCCACGACACTTCAATAATAAAAAACGAAAATTAGTTACAGCTCCTCGTTACGAGTTTGTATACTTGCATAACAATAGCGGACAACTAGTTGTTTCTGTTTTTTTGTTTTCTTTTTTTTGTAAAATATATACATACAGAAGACTTGTAAGTACCGTTAGTATGTTAATTATGGTCTTTTATAGGTAAAAATTATAGCACACTGCCAGATTTGCGAGGACAAATCGTAATAATAATAATAACATAATACTGTAACAAGACGAAAACGAGGAGAACACCAGTATTGCAGTTGACAATCAAAACAATGATGAAGTTGAAATTGATGAAATAAACGATTTCATGGCCACAAAAAATAGTTCACGCAATAATACCGTTTGCTATTTTGAGTAACTTACATGTTAATGATAATTCGATGATACCGAAAGATAAAAAGGAGGGCCTTTACAAACTTCACCCTATAACAGATGGCTTGAATAAAAAATTTGGAAAAGTATGCAATGGAACTCGCCCACTTTCCGTGGATGAATCGATGATACTATTTAAAAGACGAAATGTAATGAAACAATATTGTGCAATAAAGCACATTAAAAGAGGATAATGTGTGGTATAGGGATTTGGCTGACCAACATGGTTATGTACTGAAGACAAATGGGGAAAAAATATATTTTTTTTTGATAACTACTTCGCATGAGTTCACCTTCTTGAAAAAGTAAAAACGGAGCGTGTTTTAGCTTATGGTACTATACATACGTGCCAACCAAATGGAAAAAAATTAAAAAAGTAGATAATGATTTTAGATTGTCCTCTACTGGCATAAGTTTCAGAGATATCCAATTTAAATTGATCAGAATCTGCGACCGTTCCAAGAGGAGATCAAAAAGGCTTTGTTAAATGCCGAGCAACTGCGAATTGCATACGGCCTTGACAGGAAATTGGAAAAGTGGTGGCATCAAATTTTTTGCTAGAAATTGCGTTCGTCAATAGCTTTGGGATTTGAGAAATGTCCGTCGTTTGAAAAATGTACGCTTCTACAATTCAGGAGATTTAGGGTTGATGACCCAAAAAGATGTCAACTTGAAGCAGAAAAGCTTGCAATCTAAAGGTAACGATACTTTTCTAGACGGTAAAATCTCGGTGTGCATTGGCCAGTTTTCATAACATACCAGGAAGATGTAAATTCTGTAGTTTAAACAATACTTATGCAATTTAAGTTTATTTACATACATATGTTATATTGATAAAAAGAAATGTTTTTCAAAATACCATGGAATCAACTAGTACCAACTGCTTCAATATATTAATAAATAGTATTATCATATAAAAATAAATTTGTATGGCTTTGTTTGAAATTTTAATAATTTAATCACCAGAGCCTAACAATACTTTAAAGTACCAACTATTTTAAATATAAATACAGATCTCCAAAAATATCTTAACTTGGTATTTTAGTTCTACAAGTAATATAAACAAGATTTTATATTGAACAACTGAATTTTAAATATCCTTCATATCTTCGTCCACAAAGAGTTAATATAAAAATTACATTATATGCAATTGTAATATGAGAACTTACAAATTTTATATATATTATGATTAACACAGGAACACATTGCATGTGTTTCAATAAAAAATAACATAGAGGTTTTTGAAGTAAAATTTTTAATGACGCACAAAATTTATGTTACATAAGCGACTTAAAAGAATAATTTTTATATATTTAAAAAAGGAGTGAGATTCAATAAAACACAGACAAAAAAAAGAAATTGGCACTTAAACTACTTGACTTTAGTTATTTGGAGATCTTACCCCTTCCCAAAAGGGATTCTTTTTTTTTACATATTAGGCGCCGAGAGTTTGAAAGCTTGCCTTTAGAAGTGAGATAGGATCCGCAAAGTTTTATTCCAATATATTCATTGTATTTACCGTCAAACCTATTAGGGTCAAAAATGGTCGAGTCAGAACTTAACTTTTCAAGTACCAAAATACCGGACAGCGCACCTCAGTGCCTATAGGTGATCATTTTCTGAAAATATCGGTAGTTATTGAAATTTAGTCATAAAAATTATCATCCTTTTGCCTTAAATGGAAAAAATGGGGCCAATACTCATTGTCTAACATACGACGTTCAAACTGACAAACTGTTGAATTTATAGTGCATATATTGGTTAATATGTAAGAAGTCTTAGCAAAATTAAGTAAACGTATAATCCTGGATCTCCTACACCCGATGTATTGAATTTCTCTTCTCGATATACGAGTACTACTATATATGTATTTTATATATAAAAATTAAACGCCTTTTTTTATATGTCCGCGCATTACGCCCGAACCAAGCACGGAAAGGCGTGAAAATTTGCATGGGTATTCCTTTAATCCTGGAGAAGGTCCTAACGGCAGTCTTTTTTGCAAAATCACCCTCGATTTCGATTTATATACATATATATTTATAACTCAAAAACGGCTAAACTGATTTGGCTGAAATTGGTGATGAGGTAGCTTGGAACCTCGGGTCGGGCATATCGTTTTATGTTAAAAGCCAAAACAATTCATAAACATACAAAAATATATATTTCAAAACATAAGCATGTGTTCAGTATTCATGGAAGAATCATTTGAATATTTTAGTACTTCAAAAAAAAGAAAATAACATCACACAGGTACTGGCAGGCTACAGTGTTTTTCGTTTACATACACATATGTATATGTAGTATTTGTATTAAAGTTATAGTTGTAACTGAATAAGAAAAAGTTGAATAATAATTTGAGAAGAGTGTGTATTAGCTGACAAATATTCATGAAGCATTGCACAGAACAAGTCAATGTTTAACAAGTAAGGAAGGGCTAAGTTAAGATAAAGTGATAATCGAGATTTCATTATCCGTCATTTACATATTTTTTATTTTGCTGTAAAATTAATTAGATTAGATCAATTTGTGTACTTTGAGTATTGAATTGTATTTTCATTTCCTAATTTATATATTATACAGAAAAGGCATCAGATGGAATTCAAAATAGCGAGATTGTGAACCGATTTCACCCATATTTCGTACATGTCATCAGGGTGTTAAGAAAATATTATATACCGAATTTCATTGAAATCGGTAGAGTAGTTCCTGAGATATGGTTTTTGATCCATAAGTGGGCGACGCCACGCCCGTTTTCAATTTTTAAAAAAAGCCTGGATGCAGTTTCCTTCAATCATTTCTTCCGTAAAATTTAGTGTTTCTGACGTTTTTTGTTAGTTGGTTAACGCACTTTTAGTGATTTTCAACATAACCTTTGTATGGGAGGTGGGCGTGGTTATTATCCGATTTCTTCCATTTTTGAACTGTATATGGAAGTTCCTGAAGGAAACGACTCTATAGAGTTTGGTTGACATAGATATAGTAGTTTCGGAGATATGTACAAAAAACTTAGTAGGGGACGGGGCCACGCCCACTTTTCCAAAAAAATTAAGTCCAAATATGCCCCTTCCTAATGCGATCCTTTGTGTCAAATTTTACTTTAATATCTTTATTTATGGCTTAGTTATGACACTTCATAGGTTTTCGGTTTTCGCCATTTTGTGGGCGTGGCAGTGGGCCGATATAAAGTTTCATCATGATATCTCAATTTTTACTCAAATTACAGCTTGCACGGACGGACGAACAGACGGACGGACAGACAGACATCCGGATTTCAACTCTACTCGTCACCCTGATCACTTTGGTATATGGGTTATATATATGGGTTATATATACCGAAGTGATCAGGGGACGAGTAGAGTTGGAATCCGGATGTCTGTCTGTCCGTCCGTCTCTTCGTCCGTCCATGGGTTATATATACCAAAGTGATCAGGGTGACGAGTAGAGTTGAAATCCGGATGGCTGTCTGTCCGTCCGTCTGTTCGTCCGTCCGTGCAAGCTGTAACTTGAGTAAAAATTGAGATATCATGATGAAACTTTATATCTGACTCTTTTAGTTTTAAGACTTATAAACAACCGTTATGTGAACAAAACTATAATACTCTCCTTAGCAACTTTGTTGCGAGAGTATAAAAGGAACGATCAAGTCTGTGTTTTCTTACGTGTATTATCTGGGTTTTAGTCGTCGATTTTGCAATTAAATTGAACGATGAACGTTGAACAAAATATTACCATATGATTAGATATAGGGCGTGAGACGCGCCCGATGCAGAGACTGTGAAGATGTTGTTACACCATACGTATTTATATATGCACTATTCCTTAAGTGATTTACGAAGTCAAAAAAAATGTATGTAGTCAATTCAACTATTCCATTATATTGTTGTCACGATAAATATCCTTGACAACAAGAAGCGAGCGGAGCCGCGGGCTTAGACTAGTTATATATATATATATTTCTATTAACATAAAACCAAAAATGAATCTTTTATATAGACACAAACAGTTATGTACAATTGCACATTATGTATAGTATTATACTATGATGTATCACTTCATTTACGTCACATCAGTAGGGCCATTTTTTTTAACAAATCATTTGCAGTCTGAAAACTATCTAACTGACAATTTTAATTAGATGACTTCTTAACTCGCATTTATTTTGTGTCTGTTGCGAAAAATTAAAAATTAGTTATAAGTACACCTGTGACAACATTTATAAATTGAAAATTGTGAGCTAAATGTAGACTTTTATGTATGTAATAATACTACTATACTATTTTTGTTTTGTTGCTATCGATATTTCAGCGAATTTTGATGTTTTCAAGTGTCCAGAGTACGATTATATTTTTGAAACGGTTAAGTTTACGAAAAAACCGTAGGAGACCGTTTAGAGTATTAACTATCCTATATCTATCTATGAACTTGGAGAGCGTTTCATAGGGGTATTTATTAACCAATTTTTCAGAGTACCTAACAAAAAAAAAAACAAGTTTTAACTTTTTCTTCTGCATTACAGGATTTGCTCACCAAATGGTTATTTATAACACCTTACCCAAAATGAATTGATATCGTGCTCCTGTCCATCTATGTAAACAGTTAAAACTCGTAAAAACTTTGACTATGTTAACCCAAGACACAATTTGTCCTAGCAACGAATGCTATTTTTTTCAATATACATATTCTCAAACATCTTTTAGTATTTCACACTTTTACAATCTTACAAACAACCGAATAAGAACGTAATTTAAGATTCAGCAAAAACTTAGCAACTTTTTGTTCTGAGTAGTTTTTCATTATCTTAATTTTGCAAGAATTAAATTTGCAGTTTTAAAATTCTGTTTCGCATATTAAATTTTCATATTCGCAACATGTTCAACTGATCGTACTAATACAAAAATATGTTGACTGTTAAGTATGCAAATGTGATTAAAGATAACAATAAGAAAATATATTATATTAGGATGAAATTAAAGTGAACCGAATATTTTCACGATATAAATCAAATTGCTATTATGATGATCGTCCAGCTTATTATTTAGATGTGTTGTGTTATTACACATGCAAATATATTTACAAAGACACCATTTATTCTGTAATACACATGAAAACAGAACGATAACTAATCGTAGCTGTTTGATGTTTATACTCCAAATTTAACTTTACTTATATTTTACTTTATGTACGACAATTAAAAGTTTTCTCGAATAAAATTCGAAGCCTTAGTGTGCCTTAAATAAGAAATAACACTTAAATCAAACTGTATACATAAGAAGAGCACACCTACTAGTAGGCTTTAAACATCCGACGATTTGCGATATGTTGCCATGGCTATTGTTGCATAGTTACTTGCGTAACGCGCGTAAATGTTAATTTTTGTCATACGCGTTGATTACTTTAATTTATATTCGACAAATGTTCGTATATATTATGTTCTGTATGATTACGAGAGCCTTATGAACAGATATATTATATATTTATAATTGGTCCTACCAGAAATAACATTAAGTAATTTATATCTCAACGACGATAGAAATCAATTTCACCTATTATCATCCAACTTTATGTATATACATATGTATAATGAACTTTAGTTTTAGTTGTGCTCGGAGTGATTTAAAGTTCAAGTGAATATTATGCGAATTTTTATACAAGGTTGAATATACATAAGTAGTTTTAATTTAAATTGACTACGATTTAAAAAAAAACAAAACTTCGGGAAGGTTAAAATCGTGTGCAAATGGTTTGATTTTAATTCTCATTCCATCACATTTGATTTATCTGACTCACTTTTCAAATTAAAAACACTTTTTGCTTTCTCACTATATTGCTACAATTTATTATAACGTAACTTGAAATGTTGACATTTTTGTTCCTGTAGCTGAGCAGCTTTAGATCTCGAAGCTTAAAAAACACTCTTGCATCTCGGCTAATTCCGTATGTATGTGGTTTATTATTATTATATATTAAGAGTTAATTTTTTCAATCTATATCATATACGTTAAAAGAAAGAAAAAATACTATTTCAAAGAATCCTGGGGTGAATTTTAAAGCTCTCAACATCAAAGTCTTACTTGGTGATTTGAACACTTGGTAAGTCTGACAAAGACTGGTCGTCAAAGCTGGTAATAATAGCCATGATTTATTTGACCATCACAAGCTAATAGCTAAATCATGGACAAATAAAACGCAATTAACTTATTTCATATATTCGCCTAAAAAAGAATTATGTAGGCAATGCGGACAAGAACAATCAGCTGATATACAATTTAGTTTTAAATTTCAAATTTGTAAACGGAATATTAATATACTATCAAAATATATTTATTTTATTTATTTGAGGTCTAGAATACAAAAAAGTATTCATACAAGGTGGGTTCCAAAGTAAACAGGACTTAAAAAAATGAACCAGAACAAATGATTTCGGCAAAATCAATTTATTTTATTCAACATAGTCTCCTTCTCCTTCAATACAGCTTTTTGCACGGTCCAAAAGCATGTCGAACGAGTAAAAGTTGGCCGGTATGGCCGCCAGTATGCCGGTGTAAGCCTTTTGAATGGCCTCTACGTCTACATAATGCTTTCCTTTCATGGGCAAATGCATTTTTCCGAAAAGGAAGAGGTCGCCACGGTCAGGTAAATACGGGGAGTGGGTAAAATGTGATTTTTGGTCAAATAATCGTACTTCGAATGTTGGATTCTGAGCAATTTTTGGTCGTCAGTCAATTTGTGCGGAACATACCGTGCTCACACCTTTCGTAAGCCTAAATGTTCGGTCAGAATGCGATAAATCGATGTTTTGGAGATGTTCAATTCCATTTCCATGAATTCCAATAATGATTTCGGCTGATTTTTGATGAATTCACGCACAGTTTCTATGGAATTTTCGGTGATCACGGATTGTTGTCATTTATGTCCTCACGACCACTTTGAAAACGTTGAGACCACTCATGCCCTCTGCTACGAGAATCATCGCTATAAACTTGTTTCATCAATTGAAATGTTTCGGTAAAAGTTTTACCAATTTTAAAACAAAATTTAATGTTGTCTCTTTGTACAAAAATTTTCGCACCGATAACACAAAGACGCAAGAACTTCGCTTCCAATCAATGAAATGTCATGAAATTCTCACTGAAAAATCGATAGCAGATTCTAACGCACCGGTGGACACATAGATGGCGCCACCAGGGGCGCTAGATTCAAAATGTCCTGTTTACTTCGGAACGCACCTTCCATTTGCCTCAATTTTAACTCAATACTTATCCAAAAAATCTTTAATTTTGGTTTGTTTACATTATCATCTGTTAAATTGATGTTTCTCGCTTTTGCCAACTACTTTTTTTGGGTAAAAACCTAGCTATTGTGAATGAAAAAAGCGATGAACTGTTCAATATGCAAGCTATGATACTCGTAGCTTATGACAAGCCAACATAATTACAAAACTAATATTTTTAATACTATGCTTCATCATAGAAAATGTGTGCAGCTATTTTCGCACTGAAAGACTCTTAACCTCATCAACGTTTTCAGTGTTCTTGATATGCTCAAAACCAGTGCACCGAAAATCCCCTCATTACTTGAATTCACTTACATATACTCTCTAAAAGCACTGTTTAACTACCGAATGGCATTTCTTGTTCCCTTCAGTCACCGTCAGTGTGATGTGGTTAGACTTCCTTAATTTTGAGAAACATCAATGCGACGAGTACATCAGTGCAACGAAATGAATAACGAAAACTTTGCGGGAAGTTTAAAAAATTAAACATTAACGGAAGGAACAACTTTGTCAGATCAAAAAGACTCTGTACAAACTGCCTGTCCCGTGCACACAATCTTAAAAACTGCAAAATCAAATTTAATTGCTTATATTGTCACAAAAGACACAATTCAATACTTCGTTACAGCAGTTATCCTATCTCATCCCAAAGAAGCGCTTACACCAAAAGTACCACGGGTTTAATTGCAAAAGCAAATCCCGAAAACCACTAAAAATTGCTAGGTGACACCATGTTGCTCAAAGGCACAAAATGCTCAAATGCTCAAATGCTTCACATCTAAGTGGACCAGTTACAGAACTAGTTACCACCATACCAACTCAAGTTGAGTATAATTCAACCAAATACCTTAATTCACAATTAAGGAAGTTTTAAAAATCAAACAAAACTCTAGAAGATCAGTATCGTGAAGACTTCTCTATTGAAGTTGAACGATATGAGATCAGCAGTATCAAATAGTCGATCTGTGAACTACAATAAAGCGCTTTATAGGATATACGTATTTACTTTTGCAGTACATGAAAGTTTTCCGACTGTTGTGCGTCTCGCGGTTCAACTTCATTTAAGTCATTGCGTATTGTGAATGGTACAGTGTGTGCAACTTTTTGAGAAGCAGGCCAGCAGTTGCATTTGCTAGAATATGATAATCACTGGAAACAGAGGAAGGACAATGCGATAGTTATTTCGCATGCCACTGAAGTTTGCATACTTTTCGCGAAGATCATTTCGACATATCAGCCTTCAAATTCGCGTTAATTATGGGATACGAAAAAATTACATTGCCGACGACATTTTACATTGTATTCGCTTAGAATTGGAAATGAGCAAATTTCGGTTAATACTTCCAGTGGTTTGATATCAATTTCACCTCCCTTTTGTCAATTCACTTCAACGGAAGATGAATTCATCACGAATGTTTATCCGAACATTGGTCAAATTATCGTAACTGCAATTGCTTGAGTGCACGCGCAATTTTAGCTGCCAAAAATACCGATGTTAATGACTTAAACTGGAAGATTCAAAGTCAAATTCTGAGAGGTTTGCGCTCATATAAATAGATCGATCGTCTTGAGAAGGAAGACGAAACCGTAAATTATCCAGTGGAATTTTCAAATTGCGTCTCGCAGTTGGATCTGTCATTATTACGTTTCACAATCTTCATGCGCCGAAACTGTGTAATGGAACCCGACTGTTTATGACGCAGTTATCGAATACAAGGGACAACCATTTCAGTTCAAACGTATTCAATTTCCAGGGAAAATTGGCTTTGCGTTGACAATCAACAGGACACAAGGTAATCGGGAAATGCTATGTTTTTCACACGGCCTGATATACGTGGCGTGAATATATAATATAAACTCTGGCAACACTCGTATGTTCGAATATTCTAAGTCAGTACTTTTCTATTTTAATGAATACCGAAAACTCTGTCTATACAAGAAGTAGTTGCTAATAAACTGTCGTTGAATGAACATCGTCGGCTTTCAATTTTATTTCGTCAACAGGTTATGGGCCCAGGCCAAACGCAGGCTGGGCAGTAACAACGCGGATAATTGTAAAACGTTACAAATAGTGCCGCGAAATAAATTAAGCAAACCGTGAACAGTTTTTTGTGAAAAATCGTAAGTGTAGTAATGACTGAAAGAATGAATTTCAATATCGAAAAACTAGACGCAAGCAATTATGACACTTGGTGTCTGCAAATGCGTAGTGTTCTTGTGCATCAAGATTTGTGGCCAGTGGTTTCCGAAGAGTTAACGGAAACAGCGGAGAATAGGGCAGAATGGTTGGTGAAAAACAATAAAGCGATCGCAACTATAATGTTGTGTGTAAAAGCAACCAGCCTTAATCACATAAAAAAGTGTACAACAGCGCCACAAGTGTGGAGAGCGCTAAAAGATTTGAACAAATCAAGTGGTCCCGTACGAAAAGTCTCACTGTTTAAGAGGCTGATTGGTCTACGAATGTCTGAGGGCGAAGATGTGCGCGAGCATATGAATAAATTTTCAAAAATTGTCGACGAGTTGGCAGAAGTAACCATCGAGTTACAAGAAGAACTATTGGTAATCATGCTGTTGGCAAGCTTACCTGGAAGTTACGAGAACCTTGTAGTAGCATTGGAAGCAAGGGATAATTTGCCAAAATTGGACGCGTTGAAAATAAAAGTAGCGGAAGAAGGCGAGCGTCGCAGAGACAACTGTACAGACGCGAGCCATAACGGTTTCGAAAACACACAAGCATGCGCTGCACGCGCAAATTCAAAGAAATACAACGAAACCAAAACGCTTAGTAACAATCGCAGCGAAGGAGAAAGAACGAGTACGCAAACCGAACACAGTAGGAGCAAAGCGAAGCGCAACTTCAAATGCTTCAACTGCGGTAAGAAGGGGCATTATGCGGCACAGTGCAGAGAAGAGAGGGCAAAGGAGAAATCGTTAGCAATTTTTGCGGAGGCAAAGCGGCAGCAGCAGAATTCTAACGTTTGGTGTATCGACAGCGGCGCGACGTCGCATATGTGTACAGATGAACACTTATTTGTGCGAATGAACGAGCATAGCGAAAGGATAGAATTAGCAGGGAAATACTCCGTTGATGCCAAAGGCATTGGCGACGTTGTTGTAAAAACGTCTGGTTGGAATTTTAAACTGACGAAATGTTTGTATGTACCAGATTTGCAAATGAACTTTATATCAATACCAAAAATTGATGAGAAAGGCTTTAAAGCAACATTCGAAAATGGTTGTGCAGTAGTGCGAGATAAAGAAGACAATTCTGTTATATTTAAAGCAAATAAAGAAAATAGTTTGTATGTAATACGAGACAAAATACAGTCGTGTAATATAACTAGAGCCGAAAATACTGTAATGTGGCATAATAGATATGGGCATATTAATTTTCGAAGCCTAAGTGAACTTTCAAATAAAAACATTGTGAATGGAATAGATTCGATATCAAATGCAAACGATATTGTGTGTGTGTCATGCGTTAAGAGCAAAATATGTTCTCAACCGTTTGTAGCTTCAGAAAATCGTGCAAAAAACATTTTAGACTTGGTGCATTCGGATGTTTGTGGTCCGTTTAGTACGCAATCGCACGGTGGGTCACGATATTTTCTGACCTTTATAGACGATAAATCGAGGTCGATGTTTGTATATTTTTTGAAAACAAAAGACCAAGTGTTTGAAAACTTTAAATTATTTAAAGCAATGGTCGAGTTACAAACCGGTAACAAAATAAAAACATTACGCACGGATAATGGCCGTGAATATGTTAATAATAATTTTAAAAGATTTTTGGGTGAATGTGGCATAAGGCACCAGCTCACAGTCCCATATACTCCACAGCAGAATGGTGTGGCAGAACGTGCTAACAGAACGCTGGTAGAGATGGCGCGTTGTATGCTGGTACATTCAGGGCTGAGTGAGAGTTACTGGGCAGAGGCAATAAATTGTGCAGTGTACATTCGAAATCGGTCGCCATCTAAAGCGCTGGATGGTGGTACTCCATACGAAATATGGGTTGAACGAAAGCCTGTGGTAAAGCATTTCAAAGTGTTTGGATGTCTTGCGATAGCCTTGAACAAATCGCAGCATAGCAAATTTCAGCAAAAAGGCAACGAGTACGTCATGGTAGGGTACGACAGTGCATCGAAAGCATATCGCCTCTTTGATACAAAAACGCGAACGGTAATTGTTAAACGCGATGTAAAATTCGACGAAACAATTTTGATGGGGAAAAATAAGGGTGAACATTTTTCGCCAATGGAGGTCGCACAGTTTACATTGGAAGGAGCTGATCCGATTCAAGATGTAGCAGAAGAAGAAGAGCAGTCCGATTATGAAGACGCTGTAGAGAGTAACAGTTCAATCGATGATGAAATGCGCGATTGTCCTGAACATCAGCAGATGCGGCGTGGTAGGCCACGGTTAATTAGAACTGGTTTACCTGGCAGACCAAGAAAACAACAAAGTGCAGTAAACTTAGCATATACTGAAAATTTTAAAGTACCAGTATCAGTTGAAGAAGCAATGAACAGCAAGCAGGCGCATGAATGGTGGTGCGCTATGCAGGAGGAGTATAACGCTTTAGTTAACAACGATACATGGGAGCAAGCAGCGGTACCGAAGGGCCATAAAGTTATTGGCTGCAAGTGGGTATTTGCGGTAAAAACAAACGCAAATGGTGACATCGAGCGGTACAAGGCGAGGCTAGTAGCAAAAGGTTGCGGGCAAACGTATGGCGTTAACTACAACGAGATTTTCTCACCTGTCGTGAGATATGCAACTATAAGAATGGTGTTGGCTATAGCGGCCGAATACGAGTTACATGTTCATCAGCTTGACGTGTCGACGGCTTATTTGAATGGCAAGCTAGAAGATGACATTTATATGAGACAGCCAGAGATGTTTCAGCAAGACAACGACCGCGTTTTGAAGCTAAAAAAATCATTGTACGGCCTTAAGCAGTCAGGCAGAGTTTGGAACTCAAGGCTTGATGAAGTTTTAAAAGAAATGGGGTTTTCTGCATGTAACAGCGAGCCGTGCTTGTATACTAAAAATCAAGGGCGCAAATTGAATATAATTGCAGTATACGTTGACGATCTGATGATTGCTTGTTCAGATCTTGGTGAGTTGATGCAGATAAAACAACAAATTTCTAGTATTTTTCAGATTGTTGACAAGGGTCCCATTAACAAATTCTTGGGTATGGAGATCGAGCGAGTTGGTTCAGTTGGGGCGATATCAATTTGCCAAAAACAACAATTGCAACAACTATTGCATAAATATGACATGGATGTGTGTCGTCCAGTATATACACCACTTGAACCAAGCTTTCAAGTCAATTGTAATGAAAGCAACTGTCAAAAGGTCAACGCAGCTGAGTATCAGAGTCTAATAGGTTCACTAATGTTTATCGCGGTGAACACAAGACCCGACATATTGCACTCGGTGTGCAAATTAGCGCAGCGAAATTCCGATCCACATTGTGAGCATCTTGCAGCGGCAAAGCATGTTTTGCGATACCTGAAAGCGACTATAAATTTGAAGTTGCACTACAGAAAAACTGGCGAGTGGATGAAGGGCTACGTAGATGCCGATTGGGGTGGTGACGCAACAGACCGCAAGTCATATATAGGCTATGCATTTTTCCTTGGTGGCAGCGTTTTTAGTTGGGAGTCAAGAAAGCAACCAACAGTGGCTTTGAGCAGCACGGAAGCCGAGTATATGGCGCTCTCGGCAGCAGCGAAAGAATCTGTTTATCTAAATAAGTTGTGGACAGAAATGAAAATGTACGATAAGGGTGGTTCGATCGTGATCAACGGTGACAATATGAGCGCGATGAGCTTAGTAAAAAATCCTGTTTATCATGCTCGTAGTAAGCACATAGACATTAAATTTCATCATATAAGAGATGTTTACAGTAATAATGAAATTGAATTAAACTATTGTCCAAGTAATGCTATGGTAGCAGATGTATTAACGAAAAATTTAAAAAGGGTTAATCATTGTAAATTTACAGAGATCTTGGGGTTAAAATAGTAATAATAAAGAAATATTTGTGTAAATATGTAAAACATACAATTGTTGAGGAGGAGTGTTGAATATATAATATAAACTCTGGCAACACTCGTATGTTCGAATATTCTAAGTCAGTACTTTTCTATTTTAATGAATACCGAAAACTCTGTCTATACAAGAAGTAGTTGCTAATAAACTGTCGTTGAATGAACATCGTCGGCTTTCAATTTTATTTCGTCAACATTTATTAAGTTGAGCTACATTAAAAAAATGTAGAAAAATCGAAAATAAATCATTTTCGACACAATATAATTTCAACTTTTTTTCATTTCAAAACACATAATTTCACGCAGGACAACGGCTGCGGGGTCAGCTAGTTTTGTATAAATTTAATTATGTACATTAAATTATTGTAAACACATTAAACTACATTCAATGATTGTACATTTTAACCCGTGTGCTTTTTTTATTACAGAAATGATAAAGTGGTTAATACTTTTCTGTGCAAATTTGGGCAGCAAAATAAAGAAAAAGTGAAGGACGATGTGACCAAAGATTCCTTCTATGAGAGCTTGGAGCGCACCTATGAAAGCTACCCCCGCCACGATGTCAAAATCGTGCTTGGCGACTTTAACACCAGGATGGACAAAGAAGGTATCTTTGGCGCAACAGTCGATATATTTAGCCTCCACGAGGAAATATCTCCAAAGGGGTTGATGCTGATCGACTTCGCCGGGGCCCGAAATGTGGACATCTGTAGTATTAGATTCCAGCATAAGAAAATATATCAAGCTACCTGACTGTCTCCGGATCGAAAAGCCACGAACCAGATCGATCATGTTGTGATAGACGGGAGACACGTATCCAGTGTTCTAGACGTGCGTACGCACCGATATCCTAACATCGACTCGGACCACTATCTTGTTGCAGCAAAGATTTCCACCCGACTCTGTGCAGCAAAAAAATAACGACAACAAACACAAGGAAGGTTCGACGTGGAGAATCTGCAATCCCAACAGATAGCTGAACGATTTTCTACTCGACTTGCACTCCTGCTCTCTGAGAGAACTCATCAACAACTCGGTATAATGGAACTGTGGGACGGAGTTTCAAACTCCTTATGTATAGCTGAAACCTAAGCCACTGGTTTTCGGAAAAAGCAAAAGAACAGACGGAAGACGAGGAGTGCCGTGTCGCAGCGGAGAGAAAAAGACTGCCTACCTCGCAACGTTACGATCGACCACAACACGTGCGGGATGGGATAGATACCGAGAGTTGAAGAGGGAAGCGAGACGCATTTGCAGACAGAAAAAGAGAGAGGCCGAAATGCGTGAATATGAAAGGCTTGACAAGCTGGCCGACAGGGATATTGCTCGAAAAATCTACGAAAAAATACAGCTACTAACAGAAGGTTTCAAGACCGGAGCATACTCTTGTAGAACCCTCAGAGGTGATCTAGGAACCGATCTCCAGCCTGCTTAACATCCAGGAGAAGGCGAAGGAGCATGTATAACCTTTTTTGTAAAATATGGTCGAACGAAAGCATGCCCAACGATTGGAATTTAAGTGTGCTCTGCTCAATTCACAAAAAGGGAGACCCCACAATCTACGCCAACTACCATATGATTGGTCTCCTACACATCGCATATAAGTTACTATCGAGCGTATTGTGCGAAAGATTAAAGCCCACCGTCTCAAACTGATTGGACCTTATCTGTGTGTCTTGATACCTAGCAAATCAACAACCGACCAGATATTAACCATGCGCTAAATTTTAGAAAAGACCCGCGAAGAGAGAATCGACGCACACCACCTCTTCGTCGATTTCAAAGCTGCTTTTGACAGCACGAAAAGGAGCTGCCTTTATGCCGCCATGTCAGAATTTGGTATCCCTTCAAAACTAATACGGCTGTATAAACTGACGTTGAGCAGCACCAAAAGTTCCGTCAGGATCGGGAGGGAACAAACAGTCGTCGCACTCGCGACTTGGCTCTCACGTTACGTCTTGGAAACAGCATCAACACCAACAACAATGTCAGCATCGAAATCCAACGCAGAATATCTATTGCCAACATGTGCTAGAATGAGCTAAGTAGGCAATTGAGAAGTAAAGTCCTCTCTCGACAAACAAAAACAAAACTTTATATGTCACTCATTATTCCCGTCCTGAGTCTACGTTGCGAGTTTTCGAGAGAAAAGTTTTGCTTAAGTTTTATGGTCTTTTACGCGTTGGCCAAGGCGAATATCGCATTCGATGTAACGACGAGCTGTATGAGATATACGATGTCATTGACCGGCTACGCTGGCTAGGTCTTGTCGTCTGAATGGACGAAAACACTCCAGCTGTGAAAGTATTCCACGTAGTACCCGTCGGGGGAAAGAGAGGAAGAGGAAGACCTCCACTTCGTTGGAAAGACCAGGTGGAGAAAGACTTGGCTTCGCTTGGAATCTCCAATTGTGTCATTTTCTGTCTCCATTACCACGACATCTTTAAATATCTTTACACACACATTTTACAGTATTTTCGTTATTTGTATCAATTTCGTTTAATATGTGTTGAAACGAATGTTTCAGATAAACACTTTTAAATGCACAAATGTTTTTTTGATTTATTAATGATGTCATATTCTGAGGAAAAAACGTTAACTTCACATTTTCATGAATAATATTTGGATTACCAAGAGTGTTGTAGATTAGCAGCAAAACTTTGAAATCAATTTAGCTTCAACGCAGATACTCTACCACCTCAGGCACAAAATGCTTTAAAAATCATAATTGGAAAATGAAGCTGTGACCCAAGCCTTATTATTTTCCATCCAATCCACCGGATGCTTGGTTTCGTTGATAGCTGAGGAATAGATTATCGAATTAAAAATACATAACAGTGTTAAGAAAACATTCTAACTAATATTTTAAAGCCCTAGGGTTCAGATTTTTGCAAACAAGAAGAAGCATTTTGTCTCCTGAAACATTGCTACATACATACTACATATGTAATAACACGCTCCTTTGCTGCTTTAAATCCTTTCGCAAACTTTTCATGCTTGCCACATAAGTTCGACCAAAGAGTCCGCTTTCTTGCAGCATCTTCATCTGCTGAGACTCTTTTTTCACTAATTTTCACATTATGTAGTGAATTACTTCGCAGAAAGTTTCTTAACCAGCAATTTCTGGCATGAAAATGAGATCGCTTGGCATAGACTGAATTGGTATGCTCTTCACTTTTCTTACTTTTTATTGCTCTATAAAACTGCTGCTTCTTCGCTTTTATAGTTCCGGCTTTCACAGGAATTCTCTTTTGTACGTGGTATTCCACCCAATATAGAAGGGCACGTTCTGCTTTAACAACTGCGACATCTCGAACATGAAACGTACGGGACAGCACCCAGTACTGAGGGCTGAAACCACTTTTCTTATTGAGATTTCCTTTTTTCCAATAGTGTGAATGGTAATTGTTTACGTTTTGAAAGTTTTCTACCCTTTCATCATTTGCATCATCCAAGTTTTTTAATTTTTCGTTTCAACTTAATTTAGATCGGCTTGTCCTGTGTATTGTTTTGACATTTGTTTCCTTGCCTTTTTTATACTCTTGGCACCAGTTGCTACAGAGTATTATATATTACTTGGTACATATGTAGGTTTCTTAGTACAAAAAAAAGTCGAGTTCGTAGATGAGCGTAATCCGTCCACTGCCACGCCCACAAATAGCCATTAACCGAAAACCTATAAAATGCCATAACTAAGCACTTAATTAAGACAAAAAACTGTAATTTGGCACAGGAGAAAGTGGGCGTGGCCCCGCCCCTTAATATGATTAATGTGCATATCTCCTAAGCCACTAAAGCTACAACAACCAAATTCGCCCAGCACGAATATTACAAAAACTCCTACCACTAGTGTAAAAATTGATGAAATCGGATGAAAACCCATATAACGATACTGTTTAAAACTACTTAAAGCGCGATAAATCGATAACTATATGCGCCAGAAACGTAAGAATTTTCTCCAGGGTTGGTATGACAAGGATCTATAGGAACGTGGTAAAAATTGGACGATGAACGTGGCATCACCCTCTTTTTGGTGAAATCCCATATCTCGGGACCCGACTGACCGGTGAAAATAATGAAATCGGACAATAACCACGCCCACCTTTCATGTAGCACATTTTTAAATTTCACTTGATTCGTTCAGTTTTCAGTACATATGTAAATCAAGAAACAATATCATGGTATTAAACTTTGAACGAATAATTCCTTTAGTGTATGCCACTTTATGACCAAAAATTATTCAAATCCAACCAAAACTGTTCAATATCCTAGGTACAGAATATGTGGACCCCAGTGCCTATATTTGACGTTTGCTCGAAAATATTGGTCAATGTGTGAGACATGCAATATAAATTCATATAGAATCCTTCTCCTGCAGTAGTAATTCTTTGTATCCAAAATATACCCATACACTTAATATAAAGATTTTCGAACTTCCTGGTGACTTTATGGTGGATATATCGGCCAATATTTAAGTTAACTCAATAAAAATTTCAGAACGTGTTTGACTCATAACAGTATATAATTGTGCCTAAAATGAATACAATTGGGCGGAAACTTCACCTAAAAAGGAGTTTTGAATATCCGGCTGATTTTGTATAATGATTTTGGTTCTTCTAACAAATCTTATGAAGAATATATACTGAGGTAGGTCATTGTATAAGTTATATATGGTCATCACTCATAATAATTTTTTTTCATTGAGTTATAAAATTCACAAGAAATAAAAAATTTTCCCAAAAATAATCAAACTTTAACTGTTAATATCTTTTAAACGTTTGGGTTTACGAAAAAATCATCATAGACCTTTTTTGTAGAGCATTCAATTTCCTACAAAATCTAAGGAACAAGATATTTTTTCAAGTAGTTGGAAGCGAGATATAAATTTTTCTATCTGATAATAAGAAAAAATAGAAAACTGTATGAAGGAGGACCTTCCCGTTACAATTAAAAACTCATGTTTGGAGAGGCTTCCTTAGAGGTGTCTAGGAACCTATTTTTCCGAGTACCAAACGAAAAAAAAAATTTTTTTTAATCACTCTAACATGCATACATAAAATTGCTTAGATTCCGATCCTCCGGTTGACGTTTTACATCCCAGCAAGTAGCAAGAGTATAAAATGTTCGGTTGCACCCGAACTTTGCCTTTTCATACTTGTTGTCAATTCTTTTGATTGAATTCTATTACCAACAGTTTAGCTCAAGCAGCTCACGTCTTCCGGTCTTTGACCAAGTATTCTCTGGGTAGCCTATGAACATCCGTTTGAAGGCGAGCTAAAGTGATAAGGCGAAACATTTCCTCCACAGGGTTGTGCCGTGGGTTTGGGACTCGCCACGTAAAAAACGCCCACGTGGGTGGGCATTCGTGGTGAGAGAGAGACTCCATCGCCAAGTACTGTCATTCACCCTGGTGGCTGAACTTCGAGCCACAATCCGCATCAAAGCGAGGTTTTTCAAGATATCCCTGAAATGCCCCCACGCCCTGACAAAAGAGAAGGACTGTGTGACCAAAGATGCCTTCTATGAGCGCTTGGAGCGCACCTATAAGAGCTACCCCCGCCACGATATCAAAATCGTGCTTAGCGACTTTAACGCCAAGAAGGTATCTTTGGCACTACGGTCGGTAAATTCAGCCTCTATGATGAAACATCCCCAAATGCGTTAAGGCTGATCGATTTCACCTGGGCCTTACATATGGTTATCTGTAGTACTAGATTCCAGCAAAAAAAAATTCACCAAGCCACCTGGCTGTCTCCGGATCGAAACGCCACCAACCAGATCGATCATGTTGTGATAGACGGAAGACACGTCTCCAGTGTTTTACACGTGCGTACGTTCCGAGGTCCTAACATCGATTCGGATCACTATCTTGTTGCAGCAAAGATTCGCACCTGACTCTGTGCAGCAAAAAACGAACGACAACAAACACAAGGAAGTTTAGACGTCGAGAAGCTGCAATCCCAACAGATAGCCGAACGGTTTTCTACTCGACTTGCACTCCTACTTTCTGAGAGCACTCGTCAACAACTCTGTATAAGGGAACTGTGAGACGGCATTTCAAGCTCCTTATGTACAGCTGCAACTCATACCATTGGTTTTCGGAAAAATCAAACGAACAGCTGGTATGATGAGGAGTGCAATGTCGCAGCGGAGAAAAAGCAGACTGCTTATCTCGCAACGTTATGATCGACCATAACACGTTCGGGATGGGATTGATACCGAGAGGTGAGGAAGGAAGCGAGACGCATATGCAGACAAAAAACGAGAGAGACCGAAATGCGTGAGTATGAAGAGCTTGACAAGCTGGCCGACAGGGGGAATGCTCGAGAATTCTAAAAATTCTATAATATACTTAAATTATTCAGGAAACATTTCTACAACCTGCTAAATCGCAGCGAAAGTATAACGCCAGGAGAAGGTGAACCCTATTCCTCAACCGATGACGATGGAGCAGACGTTCCATTGCCCGACTATGAAGAAGTTTGAATAGAAATTGCCTGAAGAACCCGAAAGTGGCGGGGTCGGTGGATTGTTGGCCGAGCTATTCAAACACGGCAGCCGTGGAAAAAGCCTCCTCAACATCGCATATATGGTTCTATCGATCGTTTTGTGCGAAAAAATAAAGCCCACCGTCAACAAACTGATTGAGTGTTATCAGTGTGGCTTTAGACCGAAAATCTAGTACTGACCAGATATTAACCAAATCTTGGAAAAGACCCATGAAAAGAGAATCGACACACACCACCTCTTCGTCGATTTTAGAGCTACTTTTGACAGCACGGAAAGAAGTTGCTTTTATGCCACTATGTCTAAAATTGGTATCCCCGCAAAAGTAATACGGCTGTGTAAACTGACGTTGAGCAATACCGAAAGCTCCGACAGGATCGACAAAGGACCTCTCCGAGCCGTTCGGTACCAAACGAGGTTTCTAACAAGGCGACTCCCTTTCGTGCGACTCTTGGAGAAAAGAATTCGAGCTGCAGTACTAAATAGAGAAGGTACTATCTTCCATAAGACTTCTATAAAAGTGTACAACTGCTGGTGTGCGCTGATGACATCGATATCATTGGCCTCAACAACCGCGCCGTTAATTCTGCTTTCTCCAGATCTTATAAGAAAGCGAAGAAAATGGGTCTGGTAGTGAACGAGGGCAAGACGACAGTCAGAACTTCGAAGTCGTAGATAATTTCGTTTTTCTTGGAACCAGTATTCACATCAAGAACAATGTCAGCTTCGAAATCCAACGCAGAATAGCTCTTGCCAACCGGTGTTACTTCGGACTGAGTAGGCAATTGAGAAGTAAAGTCCTCTCTCGACGAACAAAAACCAAACTCTATAAGTCACTCATTATTCCCGTCTTGCAATATGGTGCACAGGCATTGACTATGACAACATCTGATGAGTCGGCGTTACGAGACAACGCTGGCTAGGTCATATCGTCCGAATGGACGAAAACACTCCAGCTCTGAAAGTGTTCTGCGTCCCGCGGAGGGAAACAGAGGAAAGGGAAGACTTTCACTTCGTTGGAATCTTCAATTGGTGCGCTGTTGTTGACTCGGCTACAACCGCGTAAGCGGTGTCTACGCCAGTAAAGAGGAAGAAGATATAATTATCACTTAGAAAATGTTGCAACACATTATTATCCTTTACATATTTTCGCCGTTCATATAGAAGTAAACTTTTGAAATATCTGTATTGTGGTAATATGTGACATTTAATTTTACAATATGTAGTACATATGTATTTGCTTGATAGGATGTTTCGTATTAGTTAGTGTGTGGTTGTCCTTGAACAATTGTTGCTTACGATTGGTATTAACTTGTTGTTTACAAGCCACTGTTTTCATTGTTTGAAAATGTTGACCCAAAAAATCCTTTATGACTGATAATTTCTTTTTTTTTTTTTGTTTTTTGACTGTTTGCTCATATGGTTTTAGACTTTCTTTGTCCAATTTACAAACAATTATATGCGCTATGGATCAGCTTTTTCCGTGCTGAGTTCTTGTGACTCTTTAGCGTTAAGATACTCATTTGTAGTATCTAACCATAGTCGCTTTTCATGTTAGGGTAATCTAAGACTCTGTCCCACTATGTTGTGAACAGAATCCTCTTGTTTTCATACTTTTGTTTTAGCATAATCCATGCTGCTTGATAATTTTAAAGCGAAATATGTATGTAGGTGCTGTATTAAGCGTGCAGCTTTACGTTTTGAACAAAGGCGAAGACGTAGCTTTTTTTCCGTACCATATCTTGGAACACATCCAAAATTTACCCATTCTTTATTCTTACCGTATAACATGGGAATTTTTAATTTTTCCGATATCGATAACTTAAATTTCATTTTTTTGCAGTTTTACCTTACCTAAGACTAATACTTAGTTGGATATCCCTTATTACGTAGCACTTCAGTACATCGCTTAGGCATTGTTTGGACTAAACTAGCACATTGAGCGGGACTTATTTTGTACCCTCTGTCTGTATCATTTCCCATAAAGAATCTTTGTTGCGAGGTTTTCGTGCAGCTACGGCTCTTTTTATAATCCCCCATAGGTTTTCTATGGGGTTTAGGTCCGAACTTTGAGCTGGCTAATCCAGAATTTTAATATTTCGACTACGTATCCAAGTTTTAACGACCCGCGAGCAGTGTTTGGGGTCGTTATCGTGCTGGAAAATCCAAGCTAACGGTAAATTGTCCACATAGTCACCGTCTAAATTGTTCTCCAGTATTCCTTTGTACATTTCACCTGTCATTTTCCCGTCTATTTTAACAATCGGGCCAACGCCTGATGACGTAAAGCAACCCCACACCATCACCGACCACCATGCTTCACGGTTTTTTTAGTGTACGTGGGATTGAGTTCTTGTTAAGGGGGTCGTCTTACATATGGTTTCCCATCATTACCAAATACATTAAATTTGGATTCGTCGATCCAAACCACCAAATTCCAAAATTTAGAATCCTCCCAGACATGGTCTTTAGCAAACGCTTTTCGCTTTTCAATATTTTTTTTCGAAACGTTAGGTTTTCGTCTTGCTAAACGGCCATTCAATGAATTTTCTTGTAGTCGTCTTCGTACAGTTTGCGCAGATATTTGTACGCCGTGGTATTCCTCTAATTGGGCCCTAATTGCTGTGGAGGTTAAAAATGGATCAGACTTACTTAGCTTTACTAAGACCCTATCCTCAGGGCGGGTGGTCTTTCTTGGCTTTTCACGCGGTAAATTTTCAAAAGTCTTATTTTTTTTATAAAATTGAACAGCGTTATTAATTTTGCCTCGAGAAAATCCTAAAACATCTACATTTTTAGCAATATTTTGATATTTTTGAAAACATTCCCATAGGACCCTTCTTTCGCTTGAAGTTGTGCTTTTATTCTTGCCCATGACGATGATGACTACAAATTTTGTTAAAAATATCCTAATTTAGTAAAAAAGAACAATGTTGATGTAAATTGTGGCGAAAAAATTTAAATTTACCCGTTTCAAACAGAATGACTTAATTATGTGAGCACACTTTTATTGACAACAAATGGAAAATTGACTAAAACTCTCCCAAACGAAAATACTTGAATGCGATGTAAAGCGGTGGCGTTCTTAAAATAACGAAACTTTTTGCTCGCGCAATATTAGGAATGTTGCATAAAGTAGTATACCTTGTTTTTTTACATGTTGTAAAAAAGTACTCAATGAGTTAATTATATGAGCACAAGTGTATGTATGTGGCTCGCACTTGCTTTCGTAAACATACTGACAAATGTGCCAAAGAAATAATATATGTATATGCCATAGAAATTCTATTGCTACAAATATGGAAATGATAACGAAATAATGCGAATATGCATATTTCATGAAGGTCACTAATTTTTTTGAAGAAATGAAAGGAATGACCCAAGTGTTTATATGATTATTGGAACGAAGTTCCTTACGGCAGGCTTGGAGAAGATAGGGATTTTGCTGCGGGACCTAACTGAAAAAAGTGATAGTAAAACCGTAAGAAAAAACCCGTAAGAAATAACCCGTATGAAATAACCCGTAAGAAATAACCCGTAAGAAAAAGACTGTAAGATCCCTAGTTATAGCCTACCTTTAGGTTTTGCAAAATAATTGGGCATGAAAATCTGTAACATAATTTTGTATGCAAATTAGTTTTGGGTGAGAATTGTGCTTGCACTAAGTATGTTTATGGGGAGTTGAATTGTTGCATATTTTTTGGCGTAAGAAAAAAGTTAGGCTGTTCACGGTAAGGTGGTTATCAGGTTATGTGATTATTAGAATAAAAATAACCTCTATGCTCCGTGAACGTCCTATGTATGGTTAGTTGCTTATTTTTACACAAACAGCTGTTCATTTTTTAGAATTTTAGTTCAATGAAATTCCTACTTATATCGGGTGATTTTTTTAAGAGCTTGATAACTTTTTTTAAAAAAAAACGCATAAAATTTGCAAAATCTCATCGGTTCTTTATTTGAAACGTTAGATTGGTTCATGACATTTACTTTTTGAAGATAATTTCATTTAAATTGTGACCGCGGCTGCGTCTTAGGTGGTCCATTCGGAAAGTCCAATTTTGGGCAACTTTTTCGAGCATTTCGGCCGGAATAGCCCGAATTTCTTCGGAAATGTTGTCTTCCAAAGCTGGAATAGTTGCTGGCTTATTTCTGTAGACTTTAGACTTGACGTAGCCCCACAAAAAATAGTCTAAAGGCGTTAAATCGCATGATCTTGGTGGCCAACTGCCCATGCATCCCGAAAAATGCACTGTTTGGTGTGGTTTGTACGCTGGTGGAATCATTGGACCGTATTTTTTCAAAGATACGCAACGTTACGGTGAATGGCGATCGCTATCGTTCGATGCTAACAAACTTTTTGTTGCCAAAAATGGAAGAACTGAACTTGGTTGACATGTGGTTTCAACAAGATGGCGCTACATGCCACACTGCTCGCGATTCTATGGTCATTTTGAGGGAAAACTTCGGAGAACAATTCATCTCAAGAAATGGACCCGTAAGTTGGCCACCAAGATCATGCGATTTAACGCCTTTAGACTATTTTTTGTGGGGCTACGTCAAGTCTAAAGTCTACAGAAATAAGCCAGCAACTATTCCAGCTTTGGAAGACAACATTTCCGAAGAAATTCGGGCTATTCCGGCCGAAATGCTCGAAAAAGTTGCCCAAAATTGGACTTTCCGAATGGACCACCTAAGACGCAGCCGCGGTCAACATTTAAATGAAATTATCTTCAAAAAGTAAATGTCATGAACCAATCTAACGTTTCAAATAAAGAACCGATGAGATTTTGCAAATTTTATGCGTTTTTTTTTTAAAAAGTTATCAAGCTCTTAAAAAATCACCCGATAAAATGCTTAAACAAAGTTTAAAAAGCAAAATAATCGAATTTAAAATAAGTTTTGCTATTCAGGAAATGGACTTTATTGAAGGTGTGTGCTTGTTAAATAATCCGAATTTTAAGCGTTCAAAAAATTCTTTGTATAAAATTTGCAGGCATCTTGCGCCCTGTTAAGTGTCACAATGCAATGGATGAAGTATTAGAAGAACTGCTAGAGGATATAACTTTAATCCTTTGTAGTAGACGGGGAGATGAACTCCATGTTCCGAAATCTATTCATTGGCGAGAAAATGTTCTGTGTTGCTTTGACGATGGAGATTTTTACAAATGCTGCGCGTCAGCAAATGCCAATTCGCTCATCTCCTATTTTTTGATGCTTTGTGATGCTTTTTGATGCTTTTTATTTCGGTTTTAATTTGCTGATTGTAAACAAAAAACAGAAGTTAATAGCAGATTTTCCAATGAGAAAAAAAATCTAAATGGAAATGCCATTCGCTCAGTTGTATTTATTTTTTGTGCTGCCATTTAGTATAATTCCAACGACTTTCTAACACTGGAAATAAGCAAACAACCACATAATCTGTAAACAAGGGCTTAAGGCCTAACTATAATGTACATAAGCTGCCGTATGTTACTGTCAAAAAATGAACGAAAAGCCTGTCAAATGCATAACGAACGCAGAGTAGACATTTGAATGACTATAATGTGCTTACATGCATAAGAAGAAAGTGTCAATAAGCAATTTGTGTTTTGGTTTTGTTTCGTTTGAATTTTGCAAAAATGAACAGAAAGTTAAAATATTTAAAAACAATAAAAATCCGTCTGTTTTAGACGGAATACGCATATTGACAGAAATTAGTGAAATTGCAAAAAAAAGAGTTCGGTCGTGTTCAGTGAGGGAAATAAACAGAAAGAGGAAGAAGGATGGTTTCTTTGTACGATTCCTGGAAATGAAGAGGGTCAACCCACGCTGATTTTTTTATATACACGCGAATGACGCCACAAGTATATGGGCTTTTGCTTACTCTTGCTAAGCCCCTTTTTAAAAAAGAATTCGTTGAGGGAGTCTGTGCAACCGGAATGTCGATTAGCTTTGACATTACAGTAAGTTTGTTCATTTTAATATATTTTTATTATGTGTTATTCTTTTTTCTTTTTCTTAAAGATATTTGTCACAAGGAACTTCGTTTCAATCGTTGGCATGGTCATTTCAACTGGGGAAGGAAACGGTTAGGCGCATTATTCTGGAGACAGCTGAAGTCCTTTGGACAAAGTTAGGCGCTGTTTATGTATCTGAGCCTAATGAAGAAGATTTCAAGCAAATTTCTCAAGACTTCTGCTAACTGTGGAATATGCCCAACTGTGTTGAATCTATTGATGGGTGCTTCCCATCGCTATTCGATGCCCACCTAAAAGCGGTAGTCAATTTTTCTGCTACAAAAAATTTTTTTCTATTGTGTTGTTAGCAGTGTGTGATGCCCGATATCGGTTTACCTATATAGATATTGGTGCATATGGAAGTCAGAGTGATGGTGGCGAGGACTTTTATAATTGTGCATTTTTTTTTATTAATAATATTGTTTCTCTTTACATGTAAAGGTATTTTTCAAGTGAGTCGATTTGGGAAAGAGGTTGCTAGATCATAAACTTCCCATCCCTCCAGTGAAAAACTTACCAAATACGCAACTAAAAACTCCACACTTCTTCGTTGGTGATGCTGCCTTTCCTTTAGGGATAAATTTAATGCGCCCATATCCTGGGGGAATACTACCAAATGAAAAAGAGGTGTTTAATAAAAGGTTATCAAGAGCTCGTCGCACAATTGAAAACTCTTTTGGAATACTAGTAGCGCGTTGGCGAGTTTTACTAACAACATTACATTAATTTCCTGAAAATGCAGAAAAAATTGTTTTCGCGTTTTATTATGTTTAACAACGTTAATGCATCTTCGTATATTGCATGCAACTATGCTGATTGGGAGGACTCTAATGGTGATTTTCATGACGGTTTATGGCGTAGAGAAGTTGAAAGTAATATCCCATCGATTATGCAATCTTTCAATTTGCATCATTACGGTGGAAGAAGTTCTTTGGAAATTAGAAATAACTTATGCAGTTTTTTAACACTTTTTAAAACATATTCTAAAATCACATATCTAACATCATTTCGAACTTGTTTATTTCTAAGTATTAATTGCATACTTTTAGGCGGGCTCTAAATAAGTGTCCTCTCCCCTGCAGATTTCTTCACCATTGAAAAAGTTTACGTTGCGCTTTTGTGAAAAAGCTTTAGAGCTTTGAATGTGTCATTGTGTTGCCATATTTTTTCAATTCGTTTTCCTTCAAAAATCAGATGCGACAGTCGTATACACCAGCGAGTAGTGCATAATACCTTTCTCTTTCTCCCTCTTTCTTTCGTTCTTTCATTCCTTCTCTCTCTATTTCTATGTAATTTTATGGTGTCAAACAAAAATAAGGAGGCATATATTTTGTTACTTTAGTTATAATTTGAATTATTTTTTATTTTACGTAATTCATTATATTTTAAAATCCTAACTTTTCTTAAAACTTATCTGTACTTAAATAAAAACTAATCAGCAAAATTTGAGAGAAATATCAAGACAACCTACATAAAATTCCTTTTTTTGCAAATCGTATCGATTCTACATTAGCCGAAGGAACTTCGTTCCTACCTGGTGTCCCACGACACCACATTTCTTTTTTATTTTATAATAGTCGAAATTAATATAATTTTTGAAATAATAATTTATTTAAAATTATTTTTAATTTTATTTTTCTCGATTTTGTAAAAAAAATAAAATTTTTACCATTTTTCTGAAAAAATGGTTCATATGATTCAAAATAATCAATATGCGTGAGTTGCTTGTTAGTCCTTTCTTTTATTTGAACTAGTTGCAATGTATAAACAAAAAAAAAAAGAAAAATATGTGACTCAGAGAATGCTTTTTACATTCTCTGTGTGACTTTGTGTATTTTTCTTCAAAGTATTTCTCTTTATTCATTCTCGCATGAATTCAGTCGTTTTACATATATGTATTTCTGCCATTTCACGTGGTCATTTCTGCTAAATAGCAGCGAGAATAGTGAATTCCGTACTACAATTCTATAAGCTCTGTTAGCCGTCCAATCGAACATCATACAGAATTCAATATGCACCTTCTCTATGTCTTCATGTTCTCTGACTCGCTTGTGTATACGACTGTCGAGCCTGCGCACTTTTTTTCTTACGGTTTTACTATCACTTTTTTTCATTTAGGTCCAGCAGCAAAATCCCTATCTCCTCCAAGCCTGCCGTAAGGAACTTCGTACCAAAAGTAATATTCTTTCGTTATATCGTTGTACAGATTATCAATTTCTTCGTTAAAATACTTTGATATTTCTGTTATATAGTATACAGATTTTTCATACCAAATATAGCGTTTCCAAATATTTCAGTTTGTCGCTATTGGTCTCGAAACTGAGATTGTCCATTTCTAATTTGAAATTTTCTATTCTCTTATTAAAAATTGCAATTTTTACGATCGATTCCGATCAGATATCTTCAGTCTATATTGACGATTGTACTGTACTTGTTGCATTTTCTTCTGAAAGGCTATTTTTTAAAGAACTGGTATATTTCATCCCACTTTAGCAGTTGTTTTGCCATATTCGTTATTTTGGAAATAGTCTTCTTCTCCCATGATATCTGCCATTAGCTTCTTGTGATTGACATCGAACTCTTTTTGTAATTTACCGAGAGACTGGATTGTTTCTTAAACTTTTACTACATTTACTACATGTAGTGTTGCAAAATCTGCCTGGATATCAAATACTTTTTTTCCAATTAAAACCAATGTTGACTTCATCTCCAACACGTTAGTTATAACTATTGTGCATTCTTCAAAAAAGTCGTTGAAGGTAATTGTTTAAATCGCCTGGTTAACCTTGCTACGCCTCAATTCACAGTCACTGAATATCTCTTTGGATAACAGTTATGACACTGCACTTAGTTTCATTCTAAAACGGCTTAAGTGATCAATTTAAACTGCTGGAATATACTACCGTCTTTTGAATTAATTATGCAAGTATTTTTAATAGGGTTTTTATTGCCTTTATGTATAACAGGGTTTGTTTTATTTTGCCTGTATTTTATAAATACAAGACTTCTTTTTATTTGATATACCAAAATTTATTCGATAGACCGCCTGGAATGGACTATTGGGCTAACACTAGCCGCCATAATGCTATGCTATGAGAATCAAAGGTCACCTGGGTCGCGATTATCCCCTTTTGACTTCACAAGGGACACAGAACTCCACATTTATCTTTGTATCAACTTAGGAGGACGTCCAGATCTTGGTACCGAAATAATTATTATTCTTTTTTCAAATTTTTTGATAATTGTCTGAACTGATGTGCAGTTTCTACCAATGGTCTATGCTATTTTGAGTTTATTTAAGACCAGGGAAAAAGGGATGTCCAACTTATTCCAGTGTGAGAGCGTCTCAAAATTAGCGTTTCGTAAAACATTGTTCAATATAATATATATAAAATAATAAATTTTGGGCATATAAATCAAAGCACCCAATATTTAATACGATTGAACTTTCAATACTTATTAAAGTCATTTCAGCTTGTTAGCTCTCAATTAACCAATTTTTTAATAATGAAGACATTTTAAGCATATTAGCTGATACGTCACATTACAAAATGTTTCATAAAATAGATTTAAATTTCGTATATTCTTTAATTTTCATTGTTTCACATTTTTTATAAGTGGTCTTGAATGGCGGCAACAAATCCCTCCGATTACATATTGTTTTGCTAGGATTTCAGTCTAGCCGTCTGTCATCTCCAATTTTCAATGAGAGAGCTACCTATTTAATAGCGCAATTAAGTGAGCATTGAGTGTTGAGCTACCAAGCTTTTTTGATAGCTTCGAATCGCGATATAAAACAACGACGATATATATTTACAAAATATTTATTAATATAAACATATATAATACAACGAATGGAAAGTTACGTGGCTGGTGGTTTACCAGGTGAAATGCCCTTGCGCCTGCAGTTAGCGAATATAAGAAACGAACTAGAAAATAATGCGTGTGCAGGTATCGAATGTAAAAAGCGAACTACAACTATGATGCTAGGCTTATGCCGGAATTACATATGCAGAATTCTGCGTGCAGAAAAAAAATTTGTACTGATTTGACAGTTCAAATTCTGCACCTCAATGCAGATCTGCACGGCATGTGAAATTTGAATTTCTCTGCGCAGAGGCAGTGCTGACAACATTCAAATAATTAATTTTTGAGCAAAGTCCGGCAACATTTTAAATTGCGCTCAGCTGTTCAGTGAAAATAAACAAAAGATTAAAAAAAATGGAAGAAAAATTAATTGAGTTTGTGAGTGAAAACCGGTTCCTATATGACAAAAGTCATAGAAATTATAAAAATAGCTACCTGAGGGACGCCAAATTTTAAGAGCTATCGCAGAAATTGAATATTCCAGGTAAATCTTTAATTTTATAACCTAACACAAAATTTATATTTATTCATGTTTTGAATGTTTTTAGGTGAGAAGCTAAAGGCCCGTTGGCGGACCCTACGGGATAAATTTTATAAGGACCTAAAAAAGAAACCGTCAGGAAGCGGCGTGTATTCGCTACACAAAAAGTGGAAGTGGATGGAGAGCCTGAAGTTTTTAAAGGACGTTGAAATGGAAAACTTGAAGTAGGTTTTGTATAATCTTGTTTTATTTATATAATTGTATTATTTATTATATATGCATTTTCAGCACACAAGGCAATTATGGCACCGTGACTACAGAAGGTGACGACTCCTTCCTCAGCGACCTTGGCGAATCCGCCTGTAGCAGTATCAGTTTAAATATGCTTCCTCAATCACCGCAGACGCAGACGCAGGCACAGACACAGACACAGACGCAGACGCAGACACAGACACAGACTGGACGGAAACGTAAAATAGAGGAATTGCTTGAAAGCTCGAATAGAGACTTTCAAAGAGTGACGACGTTAGCAGAGGAAATGTTGGTCGGTGGCACGGAGAGATCCGCCATTCAATTATTTTTTGAAAGCCTTGCCAAGCAGGCGGAGGGAGCTAACTTAAATAGCCTGGAAATGTCCGATTTACAACTCCAAATGTCTCAAACATTCCACCAAATTTTAGTAAATCGCAAAAAATAAGTTTTAAATAAAACTATAAATAAAATAAAAGCTCATTCTTTCCAAGTATATAAAAAAGTACAAAGTTATTTATTTATTTTGTAGTTGTTGTTTTTGTTATTTCAGCGCAAACAATTTTGAGGAATACAAATCCATACAGATTACGTAGAACCAACATATTTATTTTATAATAAATTCATTGAATTATTTACTTATTTATTAAAGAAGAGATAATTTTTAAGAAGATCTCGGGTATCAAAAGCACTTCGTCTTGCGTTAGCGCTTGATAATATCGTACTCTGATGTAATGGCGCTGCAAATTGTCTCCACTGCCCTTCAATTAGAATGCCACTTTCATTTACGTGGTCAACGAAGTTATTGGGACAATAGAATTCGGCGTTATGGAACTTTACAAAATTATGTAAAATTAATGTAGCTCTAACTATGGTATTGTCATTTTCGGGAAACATATCCAAAGAATTATTGAGAACTCGCCATCTAGCCACTAAAATGCCAAATGTATTTTCTATGGTAACCCGCGCTCTGGATAAACATTTATTGAAGTGGTTTTTGTTTGCTTCCAAACACTTTCCCGGATATGGCCTCATCAAATGTTTTGTCAACGGAAAAGCAGCATCTCCCACATAATAAAATGGGAATTTTATCGCACTACGTGGAAGATTTTCTGCATCTGGTAGGTTCATTGTTCCGTTTAATATTCTGTTTCCAAAACCACTGATTTTTAACACTCCGCCATCACTTTGGCTTCCGTAAGCTCCAATGTCTACTGCGGTGAATGTATATTTGCTATCACAAACGGCTGACAACACAATACTAAAATATTGCTTATAATTAAAATACAGTGATCCGGATTTTCGCGGACACTTGATTTGGACATGTTTGCCGTCAACAGCTCCTACAACATGAGGCATTCCTGTCTTGATGTAAAATGAATCGGCTATTTCCCTCCACTCATGTTCATTTGGTTACGCCAAATATATTCCTGAAAGTTCATCCCAAATGGCTGCGGATGTTTCCAATAAAATTTTGCCAATTGTTGATACTCCTACTCGAAAAGCCCAAGCCAACATCTGGCGGCAAACTCCATCTAAGAGTTGATGAACATATGTATTTATTTATTATAAAATTTACAAACGAAATGTACTTACACTAATGTTATTGCCAGGCGACATTCTGCTGGTATTGGACGACGTATATGAAACTGTTTTTCTATACGCCTTTAATTAAGCTTAGAAGAAGCTTAAATTGATCCACTTGCATCCGAGTAGCCTTTTGAAACTGAGAGGAATCATTGTTTTTTATATAGATGAATAAATTATTGAAAAAACTATGCAGCTCTCTCTCATTTTCCGCATATATAGGAATCGTCCACACCCGTGTTTTTTTATCACTTATCGCGCACAAGCTTAAAATATTAATTAATTTCTTTTGGGCAACTAGAAGTAAAAGCAATTGTTGCAATCTTTTTTTCTTTCCACTTCCATTTTAAAATTTTTAAATTTCAATTTATATTATTTATTGCAATCAGCTGATTGTCAAAATTTACTGCACATGTGTTTTGGCTGGAAAAAATAGTGCAGATCTGCACGCAGAATATCTGCACATGTAATTCCGGCATTAGGCAGAGCTAAGCTTAATTGTTCTTACATGTATGTATGTATAAATATATTAAAGGATAAAGGGAAATGAGGAATTAGAATAACGAGTAATGCCGTGGTGGATATGCAAAATTAGAGTGACCAGATAACAATTAATATTAAATATTTACAATGTTTTCTCACCACAGTGGGTGAAATATATGTGTGTGTATAAATTTAGTAAAACTTAAGTATAACTAATAACTTAAGATTAATGCTACTCATTATTGGTAGTTCCATTATGAAAGGAGCTGCTCTGAACATCCTCCACCCGTTGAAAGGTTTAACTTTCAAAAGAATCATTGACAGGTAAAACGCACAGTTTGTTGATGGCTCGACGCGTCATGCCGGTAGAAGTACGAAGAACGGCTACTCTTGCGACCCCGTCTGTCCCAGTGACAATCTTCTGGATTTTCTTAAAGTGGCACAAGAGGTCTTAAATTAATTTCTGCTGAGATTTGACATACTAAGGTACGTAATTCTTCAAAACCGAGAAGTGATGAACCAACGAAAGGAATAGAAGTGCCTTTTTGCCATTTTTACTGCTGCCTCCCACAGGCCACCGAAATGTGGTGATCGAGGAGGCATGAAACGCCAATCTATCATATTATTGAGGCAGTAAGCGTGAACTTGATTGCGATGATTTTCACTAAGAAAGAGCTCTCGTAAATCCTTCAGCTCGTTCTTGGCGCCAACAAAATTTGTAGCATTGTCTGACCAAATGCAACTTGGTATGCCACGAGTAGCTATAAAGCGCTTAAGTGCATCAAGAAAAGAGCCTGTTGAAAGATCTTTCACCAGTTCCATCCACATGGCTTTTGTGGCGAAACAAATGAATACGCTAACATAGCATTTTTGATGTGCTTTCTTACGCGTTTCGGGTTTGAAATAAAATGGTCCACAGTAGCCTATGCCCGTAACGATAAAGGGGCGCGATGCGTGGATGCGTTCCTTAGGCAAGTCAGCCATGATGTGCTCAACGAAGCGTGGTTTCGATCGCCAACAAATAATACATTTTCGTAGAACACTCGCAATAGTTTTTCTTCCACCTATACGCCAAAATTGCATACGAATGGATGCAAGTAGAGACTGAGGTCCTGCGTGGTGATACTTTCGATGAAAATGAGTGATTATTGACGACGTTAATGGATGATTCTTTGGTAGAATCATTGGATGACGTGCCTCAAAGTCTAATGTTGAGTTCTTTAAACGACCTCCAACTCGAATATTTCCAAAATCATCCAAAAATGGCGATAACGAAGCGATTTTATTTGATGTGTGTACAAAGTTGTTCTTCTTCAGGGCGACGATTTCTGACCTCAATTGCGCTCTTTGGACTAGGCGTATGAGCAATTGAGTCCCTTGATGGATATCTGTAGTTGTGAGCTGTGATCTTTTCGCGTTTATAAATTTGTATATGTATCCAAAGATATGCTGCATTGTTCCGAACGAGTTGATATATTTGAACGAAAAAGTTATGTCGGGTCTATCAGATGAGACGTGCAAAACCTTTTGACGAGTTTCTGGTAGAGATATATGAAGTGCGCATGGTTGTGGCCACGAAGATTCTACGTTTTCCAAAAATTGTGGACCATATGTCCAAAGTCTTGACCTTAGGAGCTCCTTTGGTGTAGCGCCCTTTGATAGGATGTCAGCTGGATTCATAGATGTCGGAACGTAACGCCACCGCATGCCTTCAGTTAGTTGTTATATGGCACAAATCCGATTGGCAACAAATTAGTTGAACTTGGAGGGTTCCTCTCGCAGCCATGAGAGAGCCACTGACGAATCCGACCAACAATAATAGGAACAATTAAATATATTCATTTTTTTTTTTTAATTCAGATAATAATTGCGCCAGCAAGGCGGCCGCACAAAGCTCTAATTTGGGCACTGTCAGCGTTTTAAGAGGGGCGACACGAGCCTTGAAGCATAGCAAGTGAACTTTAATGTCGTCATCCTTAATTGAGCGAACGTAAACACAAGCGCCGTAGGCTTCCAGACTGGCATCACAAAATGCATGTATTTGAACAGTGGCGCCCGGCTGAAGAACATAGCGCGGAAATGATGTGTGTTGAAGATCAACAAAATCGTTGCAAAATGCTAACCATGCTGTGCATATGGAATGTGGTAAACTTTCATCCCAATCGAGCTTGTCTCTCCACATCCTTTGCAACAGAATTTTAGCTCTAGTAAGTGTGGGGCCCATCAGACCTAATGGGTCGTAGAAACGAGCTATGGTAGACAATACGGAACGCTTGGAACATTTTTCCGATGTTTTCTGAGTCTTGTATTTAAACAAAAAGACGTCTTTCGATGGATTCCAAACAAGTCCGAGGGTTTTGACAATATCGCTGGATTCATCGAAACGAAGAAAACTTTCTCTATCAGCAACAGGAATTTCGCTGAGAACATCTGAGTTGTTAGAGCACCCCTTTCTTAACTGAAAACGACCGTTAGAAAGTAGGTTTGTAGTTTGTTGCCTGATTTGTTGTGCTTCCTCTACTGAACTTCCTGCGGAAATAAGATCATCTACATAGAAATCACGAAGAATGATTTCTGAGCTCAGCGGGTAGGATGAGGATTCATCTAATGCTAGCTGATGCATAGTACGTATAGCGAAGAACGCAGCAGGCTTGGTGCCGTATGTGACAGTGTCTAACTTGTATATACGTAATTTTTCTTCTGGGGAATCTCGCCAAAGTATGCACTGAAGCATATTATCTGGAGGTGTTGCGCGAACACATCGATACATTTTGCAAATGTCCCCAGTGAGTGCAATTGGAAAGGTACGAAAACGAATAAGAATGTTGAAAAGTTTAGGTTGAATGGTAGGGCCAGTCATGAGTATGTCATTTAGTGATAACCCTGAAGTTGTGGCCGCAGAACCGTCAAAAACAACTCGCAACTTCGTTGACGTACTATCATCCTTAATAACGCAATGATGAGGTAGAAAGTACCTGCACTTGGAAATCATTCTTTCAGAAACTAATGACATATGACCAAGGTGCTCATATTTCTTTATGAATGAGCTATATTTCGCCTTTAAATTAGGATTTCTACTAAGTTTGCGTTCGAAATTCTCAAATCTGCGTCTAGCAGCTATATATAAATCACCAAGTGAATCTAAGCTGCGCTTAATGGGTAAGCAAACCGAATACTCGCCCGATGATAGACGCGAGTAATTATTTTTGAAATGTTCCTCACACTCGAGGTCTTCTTTAGAAGTTTTGGTGATTGGTTCATGAACATGTTCAATTTCCTAAAAGCGGCGAACTAATTTGTCTAACTGGATATCTTTATCAATTCCAATAGAAGATCTCTGGCTTACAATAAATGTTGATAGTTGAGGGGTTTGCTGCCAACCACCAGATAAAACCCATCCCAGTCGAGTTTTTTGAAGAATGGATAACCCAGGTGCCCTACACAAATGAGTTCGAAGAAAAGTCCTGCTCCGATGAGCATATCGATGCGCTGTGATATATTGAAAGCAGGATCAGCTAGTTGAATATTCGAAGGAACATTCCAATCATCGGTCATGACTGAAGTTCCAGGTTGATTATCAGTAATCGTTTGAGCGACAAGAGCAGTAATGTTTGTTGAGTAATCTGAAGTCTACGACTTTAGTACGAGATTGACTGAGTATCCATCTGTAAGAAAATTTGCATCTCCAATTCCAGAAACCGGAGCGAAAGATTTAGATTTATGCAGTTGAAGTTGGTTTGCGAAGCGACTTATGACGAAGTGAATCTGTGAGCCAGAGTCCAAAAGTGAGCGACAAGGAACGAAAGTTCCGGCACGATTCTTTACTAAAACGATTGCAGTAGCTAAGAGCACAACATCAGATGGAGATCGGGAAGCAGAGATGTCAGGCAGCGTTGGCAGCGTTGCAGTCATGGCTTTAGCTTGGACAGAGTTTGGTATTAATGATAATTCGTGACCATTAGCTGATGGTAAACGATTAAAATGTAAAAGCATGTGATGCTTTGAATGACATTTTCGACAAGAACTAGATTTGCAATCTCGCATCTGATGGCATTTCTTTGAACAGTTTAGACATAGTAAAAGTTTCTTAACTTCTTTCTGGCGAATGTTAGGCGAAAGATTTAAAAACCGTTGACAATTATAAATTCAATGTTCAGCCTTTCCACAAAATACACAAACACCCAGTAAGCTTTCGAAGCAACAAAGGATTTTCTTTGAGGTGTACTCACAGTTTTTCCGGTTTTACCAAATGTTTCAGCTTGTGTTTGTAATGCATGCTCTACGTTCTCGAGGGTACGACATCGATGTTCTGAAAATGCAGCTAATGGTTCCCACGATGGTAACTCGTTTATTGACCAACTTTCTTCCCATTTTGCTTGAGTTACTTTGTCCAACTTTTGAGTTAAAAATTGTACCACTATGCAGTCCGCTATTTGCTCTTTTGAACCAAGTGACTGCAACGCACATATATGCGAATTGACCTTGTCAGTCAACGCTCGCAGCTTGCCGACGGTACCATCTGCTTTGTCCATCCCGAAAATCTCCCTGATATGTGCCTGAAAAATAAGACGTTTATTATCAAATCGTTTAATGAGGAGATCTAATGCGATTTTATAATTAGCCTCATTTATTTCCAACGATCGTATGGTGTCAAGAGCAGCACCACTCAAGAAGGAACGCAAATGTTGCAATTTGTCCACATCGATTAGGTCGCTGTCCTTATCGATGACTGATGTGAATTATTGTAAGAAATTTGTCCACTCTACATATATAGGATCCACTGAATTTAGGCAACGTTAATTGAGGCAAACGTGAACGATTAGTTTTCACTATAATAGGCTGGAATTCATTGCTGTTCATCTTGAATGTGGAACAATGTTGAGAAGAGCTACGCTTTCCAATTTCACGTTGTCCTTCAACTGAACCAAATTCGTATCAAATTGGATAAGTAAATCACTTCCAATAGATTTAAAGTCATGCTCTTCCAAACTTGTGTGTGCAGCCAAGAAGTTAGATTCCAGTTTGTTAACTGAATCCATTATTGCTGCTAAAGCATATTCGTCAATGCTTTGGAACCGCTCCGAGTCCATATCAACACATATGCATTCAAGCCGCTTAAACATGGCCTGCGTCCTCAATTTTAAAAATGTCGCCCTGCCCATTGGTGAATGTTGACTTATGGGACTCTCATTTGCAGGAATGTCTGCAGCTGGAGTACCACCGATTGATTGGTTTAACGACATATACAATAAAATTAACCAATTAAAAATTAACGAAGTTGGGTGATCAGCGCGGCAAAGTATAACCGTACTGAACCGTTGAAGAAACTAGCGGCACCCGATAAACAGTGCCTATGGTTTTAAGTTACGTTAGAAATGACCGGTCAATTTTACTTTAATTTCCAAATTTACCGTAGAAGCGCTTTCTAGAAATCACGCCACTATTTTGCCACAAATCAAATAGGTTTTAAACCACGAGTTTGATTTATCGATTGTTCACCTTAAAATATGTCCTCTAATTTATACTAGCACGGTGGCGCACGAACTAATAGTTTGATATTTAATGTTAAGATTTACTTTATCACCAATAAACGCACGCAGCGATCACGCCGGGGTCACCAAATGTTGAGCTACCAAGCTTTTTTGATAGCTTCGAATCGCGATATAAAACAACGACGATATATATTTACAAAATATTTATTAATATAAACATATATAATACAACGAATAGAAAGTTACGTGGCTGGTGGTTTACCAGGTGAAATGCCCTTGCGCCTGCAGTTAGCGAATATAAGAAACGAACTAGAAAATAATGCGTGTGCAGGTATCGAATGTAAAAAGCGAACTATAACTATGATGCTAAGTTTAGGCAGAGCTAAGCTTAATTGTTCTTACATGTATGTATGTATAAATATATTAAAGGATAAAGGGAAATGAGGAATTAGAATAACGAGTAATGCCGTGGTGGATATGCAAAATTAGAGTGACCAGATAACAATTAATATTAAATATTTACAATGTTTTCTCACCACAGTGGGTGAAATATATGTGTGTGTATAAATTTAGTAAAACGTAAGTATAAATAATAACTTAAGATTATTGCTACTCATTATTGTTAGTTCCATTGTGAAAGGAGCTGCTCCGAACAGTCACTATTTGAGATATTCTGAAGCAAAATATCAATTTGTAACAAGTTCCTATTCTCAAAATGGTATCTAGATTTTCGTCACTAAATATTGTCTCAAATTTGTCACCTGATAGTTAGCAGGTCACAAAACTAAAAAGAATTGTTGTTTGCCATTTTCAATATACAAGACATGTAATTTATAGAGATCATCATAGATATCAATCGATTGCCGTTTTTATACATTTTGTAAGCAACTCATACTATATTTGGACCGACTCTGAAAACACAATTGTGGATTGTGGAATCTAAATCGGTCGGACCTACAATGTGTTTTCGAGTAGTTTTTACTGACAATTCGCAAGTTTATTTATTTGTTAAGCAACGAGAATGGTAAGTTTTGGAACCCTTAATATTTGATTATAATTATAATTAAAGATCGTGTTTTTCAGAATTCCGACAAAAAAAATATTAATTATGAAAGTATTGGCTTTGAGAAGCCAGATAAATACCTTGCTCAACGACAATTCTTCAAGAGAACTGTTAGAAACTCTTACTACCCAGCCCTTGCAAAAAAGACAGCGGAGTTAAAAAAACATCGTTTAATTCTATTAGATACAATAAACGACCTTGGGACGCCAATTAATTCGTGTTGGACAAAGATGTGTATAGGTTTCTACTGATACAGAAGTTGTTAATTATATATTATTAATTTCAACAACGTAGGAGTTAGTGATGAGCGAAATAGCGATTTTTTAGTTTCAGTGAAAAGAGTGATTGCGATTTTTAAATCACTGTGATTTTTTATAGCTATTGCGATCGCTACTTTTCTTAATAACATAGATATTTTCAGTAGTTCTAACCTGCAATTAGGCCAAAACAAAAATATTCTATCTGAAATAAAAGGAATTAATTTTAATGCAATACCTTAAATTTTCCATAAATTAAAACAGAATAATTTGTATATTCAACAAAATTCAATAAACAAGATTTTTTTATTTATTAATACTGATTAATATTAATAATAGTCATGAAAATAAGTGCTCAAATGGCACGATTCCGATTACTTTGGCGGAGGGGTAAAAAAACCGAATTTCCGTATAAATGGGGTATGTACGGATAGGGGAGCTTCTCCAGAGGAGGAATATCCAAAAATAATGTAAAAATTACTAATATTTTTTAAAATATTCACGATTAAAAGTTCAAAAATTTGCAATAAGAAAACATGTTGTTTCTCTATGTTTCACAAAATTTTTCACATTTTTTACTTTGTATATTTAAGTACACACTCTAAGCTTTGAAATAAGCTTACATTTCACTTTTATTTTGCTATATTTTACCTAAATTTATTAATTTAAAAATCACTTAGCACACTCATTGTTGAAAAGGTTAGATTGTTTACAATTATGAGGAAAACGAGCCTTGCCACATCTTAAACAGTAAATATGTAGGATTTTTAACAAATTTTCTTTGTTTGTTTTGTCGCGTGATTCTTTTTTCTATATTAACTATAAAAAAATACTTTCTAGATGTGTATATGTGTAATACGTAATTTATGTGACTGAAGTACTTTCGCGAATTACTCCTTTCTGCGATGGCGGCCTTCGGCCGCGCTCTAAAAAAATAACTCTGGCCGAGCGAAAACCTGGGGTGACTGAAGTACTTTCGCGTAGTACTCCTTTCTGCGTTGGCGGCCTTCGGCCGCGCTCTAAAAAAATAACTCTGGCCGAGCGAATACTCGGGGTGACTGAAGTACTTTCGCGTAGTACTCCTTTCTGCGTTGGCGGCCTTCGGCCGCGCTCTAAAAAAAATAACCCTGGTCGAGCGAATACCCGGGGTGACTGAAGTACTATCGCGTAGTACTCCTTTCTGCGTTGGCGGCTTTCGGCCGCGCTCTAAAAAAATAACTCTGGCAGAGCGAATACCCGGGGTGACTGAAGTACTTTCGCGTAGTACTCCTTTCTGCGTTAAAAATAAAAAAATATATATAGTTTTTGTTATAAAGTGGTGAAAGTGGTTATATTCTTTGGTTATTATGCACTCATATTCAAACAAAATTTAAGTTTTCGTTATAAAATTGATAAATTTTGATTATTATTTCTGTCAGCGATTTCCATTTATTTTTATGATACATTGGTTTGTATATTAGGTGACGATATAAGTATATATTATTATATTTAAAATATGTGTTTTGGATATAAAGTGGTTATATTTTGGGGTTATCATGCACTCATATTGAAACAAAATTTGAGTTTTCGTACTGTACTCTAACCTTACACTTTATTACGTAACGTTATTATATAATACTAGCTGCGGCTGCGGGGCCACCGTTGTTCTAAGTGAAATTATATATTTTGAAATGAAACTAGAGTTGAATTTATCATTTAATTTTTTTTTTTTTCATTGTAACGCAGCTTGATAAAAACATTTTTTGGTTTCGGTTCCTGTGTACAGAAAAGATGGTTTTCCAACTTGTGAGCGCGCCTCGTATATCTGGCCGTGTGTAAAACATAGCGTTTCCAAATTTATGCCACGCACTATGCGACTATCCTTGTGTCCTGTTGATTGTCATCTCAAATTCCATTTTCACTGGAGACGGAATCAAACATTCTTCCTCCTTGTATTCGATAGCTGCGCCACAATCAGTCGGGTTCTATTACACAGTTTCGGGACGAATTTGCGAAATATAATAACGACAGATCCTACTTTGAGACGGAAATGATCCGGTGGCACACCAAGCCTTTCCAATAAATTTAGAAACTCCACTGGATAATTCTTCATTGTCAAGACGATCGATCGATTTGTATGAGCGGAAGTCTCCCAGAATTTGACTTTGAATCTTTCAGTTTAAGTCAACAACATCAGTATTTTTGTCAGCTAACATTGTGCGTGCACTTAAGGAATCATAGTTACGATAATTTGTCCAATGTCCGAACATTCGCGCTGAGTTCATCTTTCGTGAACTGATAAACGGCAGATGGAATTTATATCAAACCATCGGAAGTATTAACCGGAATTGACCCACTTCCAATTCTTAGCGAAAGCGATATACTATAAAATGTCTTCGGCAATATCATTATTGCACGTATCCCATAATTAACGCG
>NW_026089624.1:17370534-17390069 GCF_024586455.1 Bactrocera neohumeralis
CACTCAACATAAAAAATAGGAAACAATTAGACCAAATAAATACAGATTCCTCTTCGAACCGTATAGCTATAATTTTTCTATCGGCCATTATTATAGCAATAGTTGTAATACAAAAATTTTGTATAAAGCCAAAGGAAAACCTAATCCTACAAATTGGAAAAGTTCCGGCACAAATCATGAATGAAACAAACAATTTTACTAGATCTGTACAACCACAATTCAATAATATACCATACTTTTAAAGCTACTTGAGGACAAGTAGGAATTTGAGGAGGGAGAGTTAATACAACAAATATTTATTTCAACAACATTCATTGCAACTATGTAGATATTAAAGTTGAATAACATAAACAAACATCGTCTGCAACTCCCAGAATTGATCGACATTAATGCTGATCAATAAATAATAATATAAACAACAATAATCAACTTCAAATTCTGCTGACCATTCAACATCCGCTAAACTCTGCCGTTAAGAACGCCGACGCCGCTGCCGTTAAACCACAGCTAGCTTAGAGTATTTTTAAGATTCTATGTTCAGTTTTATTTTAAACTCACAATAAAGACGAACTTAACTTATATGTACATAAAAATAAAAAAAAAAAAAATACTTCTTATTTTATTACCGTGTTCAATCTCTCTCTCTAAAAAATAAATATTATAACATTTATTTACAAATATACGGCAAAGAATCTGCCTGCGACACTAAATAAAGTCTCAACATATTACATATTAACACACATTAGTATATATTCAAAGTCCACATTGGCAATTATTCGGCAATACCTCTTGTTATTTGGCAAACAGAAACAAGCAGGATTGTATACAAAAAGCGAGTTGATCTCTCTAACGAGCTCTCAATTGCTTAAGAATATAAGAAAAAGCATAATCATAAGCACACAAACAATTCGTGCATACTTATGTAAATAGCGCATTGATCTCTTCAGCGAGCTCTCAATTGCTTAAAACATAAGCACATAAAAAGTGTTAATAAATTAAAGGTGAGGTATTAATAAAACAAAAACTCGTTTTTATACTTAAAAAAAAGGAATTCAGTTTAGACTGAAAAATACTTCTACATAAAACTAAAATAATGAACAATAACAAAAATCAAAGTACACCTGGAGCTACACGCTCAAAACAGGTTGCTAGACTTATTTCAGAAAGTGACAGTTTAACAAGATACTGCACTAGATTTGCCTCTTCACCGATTCACGAAAACTCGGAATCGTTATTAGAAATAAAGACTCAAAATCTTAAAAATTTTTGGACTCGCCTCCAAGCGGCTCATGACGCCATAGTAGATTCTGACAATTCAGATCTACCACAAGATTTTAAATCATCGGCTTACGATATTTACGAAAACTGCTTAGACCAATATGAAGAAACGAAAGCGATGATCTCCGATCAATTAAAGCTAATAAAAGCAATTGCACCTACTCCCCACAGTAGAGTAGAGCTGCCACAAATGCAACAATATCAAGAGGCAAGTTCAGGCATCCACCTCGAGGTGCCTGCATGTGACACAGAAACCTTTTACGGAGGTTATGAAGAATGGCCGACCTTCCGACCGACATGTTCACGGCCGTGTACATAAAATCCTCCATTATCACATGCGCAAAAATTGTATCACCTCAGATACAATACTAAAGGTCAAGCAGGCGAAATAGTCAAACAGTTCGCATTAAATGACGACAATTTCAATTTGGCTTGGGAAACTCTAAAAGCGAGATATGAAAACGACAGAATACTGGTCGATAAGCAAGTAACGATACTAACGAACTTGCCAAAAATTAAGAAAGGAACAAGTGTAGAATTCATCAAACTAGAATCCACTGTTTCAAATTGTTTGTCGATTCTATCGACACTAAATATTCCCACAGACAGCTGGGACCCAATTCTGGTAAATATTTGCACCGCCGCATTACCAGACAAGTCGTTACTTCTATGGGAGCAATCGCTCTCATCACGAAAAAAGTGCCCAACGTGGCAACAAATGAAAGATTTTCTCACCACCCAATATGAAATTGCGGAAAGGTTAGAAGAAAAAATAATCAAAACTAAGAACATTAAACACGACCAAAATAAAAGCTTCAATAGACCCCAAGCTAGAAGCAACAAAAATTTAAACAAAAGTTTTCACAAAACGCACACGTTCATATCCGAACAGAAAAAATACACGTCATGCGAACTATGCACAAGAGGGCATAAGCTTAAAACTTGCGATAAGTTTAAAAAATTAAATATTAACGAAAGGAACAACTTTGTCGGATAAAAAATACTCTGTACAAACTGCTTGTCCCATACACACAATTTTAAAAATTGCAAAAGCAAATATAATTGCTTCTATTGTCACAAAAGACACAACTCAATGCTTCATTATAGCAGATATCCCATCTCAAATATTAAACAAAACTAAAGAAGATCAGTATTGTGAGGACTTTTCTAAAGCCACAACTACTCGATCAAATAATGGCCGGTACGTCGTACGACAACCACTAGAGCCACAATTTTGCAATACCCCACATAAAGGTAGAAAAAGCAAGGTCAGATTCCCTATGACAACCTCTTCTAAAAACACAAATATATGTTCGTAACCTTTCGACCCCGCAAGATGACTTTCGCAAATAATGAAAACAAAAAAAAACCATTTCTAAACAAATCTTAGAGCGTTGGCGGGCTACTACTTGTCAAATTAGTGCATACACACTTAAATATTATCAATATTTATAGTATAATAAAATTATCTACATCTACATAAGCGCTCCTCACATTGGTGATTAATGGGAATGACCTATACAAAGCATTAATAAATTATGAAAAATTTTCTCACTATGAATCGAAGCCGTTCTCCATTCACGGTCACTCTCTCGCAAGATCCCTCTATTATCACAGTCCTAACTCCAGGGCTAAGGAGTACCCATTCTGGCCATACCTGAGCCAGGCGTGGTGTTACTATCCTTCATAAGCCGAGAATAAATAAAATGCACACTATTGCCGATCAAACAAAAAAGGCAACTAATAAACAACCGGTGTATCAAACCGATAAAATAAGAAATTGTAAATAACCGCTAATAAATTAATACACAAAAACAATTTTTTTTGCTATAATAATACAATAAGTCGTCAAAACACGCAAAAGCAATTACTACCTCAAGCACCAATATTTACAAAAAATACAATTTTCTATTAAAACCAAAATCGCTTCTTACAGCAAATGCGCAGAGCAGAGTCGGCTGCAGTACGCCAAATTACATATTATACCTACATATATAAAACTAGGCAAAATATTCGCCTAGGGGGCCCAGGATGTTTAAATGAGCTAAGCATACACCCACTCTACCCAGTAAAACTGGCGCATCCTAATGCTACAGTGTAATTCACCACACCTGATAACACTATACTACAAGTCACCACACCTGTCCCGCTAACCACTAAACAAAAAGGATGGACAACAGGATAGAAAACACAATTCGCTATCAACATTCGTTCTACACAAGCCGCCCATCCACATTCGTTTTGATACTTTCCGTTCTGCATTACGCTGCGTGAACAGCTTTTTGATTGGATATTCGCAACCACAAAGTTCGTGTCAATCCAGGTCCTGCGAGCGGCATCCTGTCTCAACTGAACAACACAACACCGTTCTAAATTCATCCATATGTACATATATTTATATTTCATTTAATTGTATTTTAAATATACAAAACATGAAAGCAATTGTACACCAAATTACCCGCGCATTTTCATTTATAATGTGTATTAATCGCGGGTATAAGTGAATTTTAAATACCCTAGCATTGAGGGGTTTAAAAATGGTCCTTCGAGCCGGATGACAGGCACTATGGATTTTTAAACAAAATAAAATTAAACAAAATTAAGTGCAATGCGTTGAAGAGCAGTGGCGAACCATCAAACAAAAAAACCAAAATAGAAAGAAAACAGTGTGCAGTGAAAAAATCAGCAACTTCACTTCATTTGCGACTTCCACAGCGACTTGAACCACCTGTGCGATAACCTTTTTTCGGCCTCTTCGATCGGTGTGCATTTTGCTTTTTTTCTCGCGAGTTCTTCGCTCCATGCTCGACCGGAATTTTACGTCATCTTATATAAATTAATACATATACAGATTATTTATATTGTTCGTACATCATTTTTAATAAACCCTATAGGGACGTTGACGATTTTGTACAACCCTACGCGTGTGCATAGACACTAACCTTATTTTGTGAGGAAAACTAGTGGTGGTGTAAAAGGTGAGTGCAGAGACAATATTCGTTAATTTCAGGTTCTGGCTTACAACTGCTTCAGAAAAGATAATAGACTACTCTAGGTCGTTCTATATACCTATAGAGGATGGAAAAGTCGCAACTTATAATGACACAAAATTTCTCATACACAAAACGTAGCTAAATAATTTTGAACAAATGACCTATGAAAATCTCCACATAGCAGAACGTTTCTCATATCCAGAACTACAGAAAACAATAGAAATAGAGTCGCAACAAGTAATAAGACTAGTAAATATGTTGACTTTACATCATAGGTATTCACGCAGTATAAACTTACTAGGATCGGCACTTAAATTTGTCGCCGGTACACCGGATTTTTATGATTTCAACAAAGTAAAAATAAAAACTGAGGCACTAATAGAATCCAATAACGATCAGTTAATAATATATGCAGAAATCACTAATAAAATCAATCAGATAACGGAAAGAATAAATGAACTAAAAAATGATAATGGAATAACAAAAGAGGATAACATTTTTGAACTTATTTCACATAGAAATAATATTATCATATTAGAATTAGAAATATTATTTATTCAATAATAATTAAAATGGATGTAGTAAACCCACTTTTATTAACAGACAATGAACTAATAGATATAAATGCAAGCTTAAGAGATAAAATTAGCATAACAAATATACTAAGTAATTCTAAACTTAAGGTAATGCAGAATAACGAAACGATATACTTCATAATACAGTATCCTATAGTAAATGATTTTTATCAGAAATTTCTTATTGAGCCTGTAATTCGAAAAGACAAGATACTACAGTTAGACTACAGAACCGCTGGAAAGAGAGGAGGACACTTTAAATTATTAAAAAATTGTAATAATAAAACAGTCATTAATTTTTGTCAAATAGAAGATAAACCAAATTGTTTATTAGATCTGCTCAACAAAAACACAGCGCATTGTAACATTAGTTATGCTAAAAACTATAAAAAAATCTACAATGTAAGAGAGGGCATACTAATATTAAATAATGATAAATTTATAATACAAGATGGATTTAATGAAAAAATAACTATAAATGGAACACATTTAGTAATATTTGAGGATAAAGTAACAATCAAAAATACAATTTTCGAAAACAAGGAACACAGAGCTTATGACAACATAGAGCACCCCGGTTTACAGAAATTAAACATAGTAAAAGAGTTGGAAGAACTAACCTTGGAAAACATTGACTAAATTGATATTAAAAACATTAAAAGAATATCAAACATAAACCAAAAGATATAAACAAACCACAGTAGCATTAAGATAATTTTACGCGTTGTCACAATGATTCTATTCATCATAATTGTTGCAAAATTTTGTAAACGTACAACGATTAAACTTATAATGAGGAGGCAAACTCAACAAAGTAATGACCTAGTCATTGAAGAAATATTGAGGCACGTCAATGCAAATGATACAAATAACAGCGAATAATCGCGGACGATTATACTTAAGAGAGGGAGGAGTTAACACATGACTCCCACGCCATGACTTCCACTCTAAACATCACATCGCTACGCTAAATCCATTCGCAGGGAACATGCGACATCAGCAGTTCTGGATGATTCCCATCAACCTTGAAGTCATTATGCTCCCACGCCAGTTGGCAGCGCTCGCAATCAGATGCTAGCTGCCAATAGACTAAACAAACAAAGTCGGCAATAAAAGGAACCACAACGTATGAATAGCTGCGGTTCCAGTTTCCTACATGTTTTGTGATTAATAGAATTAAGTACATAGAATAAGGTATATGAACTAACACATAGGTAGCTGTTAGTTCAATTTTAAGTTAAGCTACAAAATTATATTCTCAATAAAGCTAGTAAGTCTTTAGCAGCCAAGCAATCAAGTTTGATTTTATTCAAAGTATACTTTATTAAGTTTTCAACCAACAACAGCCCACTTGGAACTGTTTGAGCTTGTTCACCAAGTCGAGCGAATAGCAAGTACAAACGCAACTGGCACCCAAGGACTTATTCAACTTGTACATATATCGTTTTTAAATTAGTGTTATTAGTTAAGCGAAAATTGTGTACCTGTAATTATAGTAAATTACTGCCCTTTTTGTTATTGAAACAAATCTCCTTTCCACTTTTACTTACTATGTAATAAGTGTCGCATCAAAACCTTTGAGTGGAGTGCGCTTCAAATTGAATTCGGTACAAAAATGCTCATGGTCCTTCAAGCCTCAAGTGGTGAACACAATGACAGCGACAGACTGCAGCAGCACGACAGTGAACTGAAAATGGCGTTGTGCATCTTACTACATGAACATTCGTAGGAAGGCAGCAACATAACAATGGCCGGCATGTACACAAGACAGCACAGCTGTCCATTTTGCATGTACACAATTTCGTTGTGGCCATACTAATTTCTTTCTTTTCAATGAAATTTTAATATTTTGTTCAAAGTGAAATTTTTTATGCAAAAAATTAGTAAATAGGTAAATAGTTTTGCTTTAAATTATCAATTGTTATTACAAATGATATAATAGAGCTATTTTATGCTTTTATTTGTAAAATAACGTCAAGTTTGTTAGAGCTATTTATAATTTTACATTTTATATAATAGTGGCATCACCACTCTACCTCCTCTTTCTATCTTCCATTCTACTGTCGTCCTACTGTCGTTGGCAAATATAGGAGGATATTGAAGTTAGCGAGAACGACAACTGTCGGCCTGCAGTCGTGTAGTCGGGCAGCTGTCAAAATAACAGTGTCCATAAGAACGTGTGTATTTTACTATTTGACAGATATAGTTTGCAGTCTGTCGCGCTCTATGTGTTCCGCACTTTAGTTTGCAGATACAAATATACAAAATAAGCGCGAGTGAACTGAAGATACATTGATACACGTCAAAAAATTTTCAGTCACATTAAAAAAAAAAAAAATTATCGAACTTTTACATAAAAAACTTTTACAAAAAAAAAAACTTCAATCTTTTTATGAGGTAGCGAGAATTAATTTTGAATCATACTACATCTATTAGGAAAAACTTTAAACTAAAAGCTTAAACCCCTTTCCAAATAAATGCAATCTGACAAATCAAGAGATGTTAAGCCAAAAACACCTCTATCATTAGAAATTCCGAAAATGGCTGATGAAGATAAACCAAAAGGCATACCTGCAGAAGCTACATGCTCAAAGCAGAGTATAAAACGAAAAAGATCAAAAGATCAGACAATTTATAGATTTATCACTGAAAGTGATAGTTTTATAAGATATTGTACAAGATTTCAAGCTTCCCCTATTACTGACATCACAGAAGCAGTTTTGAATATTAAACTAGAAAGTGTTAACAATCTCTGGGCACACCTTCTGGCAGCGTATGATACAGTACTAGATGCTGACGACGCAGAACTCCGAGAAAACGCAAAAGCTTCTTCGACAGCCAAGTGTGATAACTGCCGCGATCAGTATGAGTTAACAAAGGAAATGATAATTGAACAAATAAGTTTAGTAAGGCCAAATAGAGCCACTACTCTCCCTCCCAATAGTTACAATACCAAAAGAAGACCTAGATAAAGGCATATAAGTATCTAAAAGTACCAGCTTGTGATACTGAAGTTTTTAATGGAATCAATAGCACTCCTTCCGGGACATGTTCACTGCCAAAAATTCCAAAAGAAACCAGCCAGGAATTTCAAAATTTATACTCGAGAGTGACTAATTGCATATCAACACAAAATATCTCCACAGAATCGTGGGACCCTGTGATAGTAACTCTTTGTGCAGAAACACTCCCTGATGCTGCGTTACTATGATGGGAACAATCACTTGTGGAAAGAAAAAAAATGCCCACATGGGAACAAATGAAAGCATTCCTCACTGCTCAATACGAGATAGCTGAGCGAATTGACAACAAAAATATAAACCTAAAAAGTCATCAAAATGACTCAAGTAAAAACTTGTTTAAACCTCAAGCCAGCAATAATATGGAATACAATAGACACGTTAATAAAAGTCACACTTTCATGTCAAACCAAACAAATAAATGGCAACCGTTATGTGAAATTTGTAAAGGAGGTCATATCATAAGATTTTGCGAGAAATTTAAAAAATTATCCGTTTCTGACAGGAACAATAATGTCAGACAACATAAACCTTGCATCAACTGTCCGTCGAATGCTCATACGACAAAAAAATGTGAGAACAAATTTAATTGTGTGTACTGTCAACGAAGACATCACTCACTGCTTCATATTACTAACTTTCAAAATATTTTTTTTTTCTCAAATTCTTTATTTACAATCTGTCTGTATTCAAGACAATAAGCAAATGTTCTAAAATATACATAACTTTATACTGTTGGACCCCAGTGGGCGCAAAAGTAATATTTTATTCTATACTTAGCTTAAGCTAATGATTATTTATTTCCTGTACGGGAGGTCTAGAATATGAAATCGTTTCAGTCGAAACGTTTCATCTGTTTCATCCAATAACGCAATAGCTAAAGGGTTGGAATGATTGCTCAGCCTTTCAAGATATCTAGAACTAAATTTCCTAATTTTGTCTTTGACACTTGGTATATTTAGGTCGTTGTTAATTGTGATATTTGAAACAAACCAAGGAGCATCCAGAATCTTCCTGAGGGTTAAGTTCTGATAACGCTGTAATATTTCAATATTTGAGTTGCTGCAAGAGCCCCAAAGCTGGATTCCATACGTCCAGACCGGCTTTAGTATGGCTTTATAAAGTAAAATTTTGTTTTCAAAACTTAATTCAGATTTGGGTCCAATAAGCCAGTACATTTTATTAGTCTTTACTTTAAGCTCTTTTCGTTTTGCCTTAACGTGATTTTTCCACGTTAATCTTCTATCAAGATGGAGGCCTAAGTACTTCACTGTATTGCTGTTAGGAATCTCTTCATTGTTCAAAATAATATTTGGACAGGAGTCTTTTTTCATTGTAAATGTGATATGTATAGATTTTTCTGTATTAATGGCCATATTCCATTTTTTAAACCATGCCTCAGTAATTCGTACCTGATCCTGAATCATTTTCGACGCTTCGATCCCAGAACTGCTTGCCGCAAGCATTGCAGTGTCATCCGCATAGGTGGCGACTAAGACATTTTTAAGGACAGGCATATCTGAGGTATATATTGTATACAGGATCGGACCAAGAACGCTTCCCTGTGGAATTCCAGCACTAATAGGATGTATTTTCGAATATTCGTCTTTCACTCTTACGTAAAAGTGTCTATCTAGAATGTAGTTTTTCAGAACAAGGAAGCAGGGAGCATTTTTTTTAGTTTATAAATCAACCCAATATGCCAGACTCGATCAAAAGCTTGTTGAATATCTAAAAACACTGCGGAACAGTAATCTTTACTTTCCAGCGTATTACTAATAAAACAAACAATGCGATGGCATTGTTCAGGAGTACCGTGTTTGTGACGAAATCCGAATTGATGCTGCGGAATAATGGAATTTTTTTCTAAAACTGGTAACAGTCGTCGCAAAAGGATTTTCTCAAATAATTTGAAGAAAGTTACCAGTAATCTTATCGGTCTGTGCGACTTCAGCATGCTTTCAGGTTTGCCTGGTTTGCTGATCATAATGATTTCCGCGCACTTCCATTGAGACGGAAAGTGGTGAAGCCGTAGTATTGCATTGAATAAAAGCGTTAAAAGGTTATGTGCTTTTTTCGTTAGCAATTTAACCACTCTTGCGTTTATTTGATCATAACCAGGGGATTTGGCATTATTGAGCATTTCTATCTGCTTACCAACCTCACATAGTCTTATAGGTCTTACAGGAAGATCCATTTGACAAGGGCTTTCAATAAAATTATTTATTTCTTTAATGACAGAAGGGCAGCTAAACTCAAATGGCTGGAAAGTGCCTTCTAAATGCTCGGCAAAAGCTTCTGCTTTGGCAAAATCGGACCTACACCATGCTCCGTTAATATCTTTTACCGGATGGTTTCTTGTTTTTGGGCGTTTTATGTACTTCGTTGCTTTCCAAAAAGAGTGATCGCTGGGTCGTGTACCTAGACTTTTTAAAAAGTTAGCTGTACATTTATTTTTGAAATCTGAGAGTCGTTGCTTTAGCTGTTTTGTTGCCCTGTTTAAATTTCTTTTGTCAGAGGGGTACCAACTTGTCTGCCATATCTTCCTTAACTGTCGCTTGGTCTGAACCAGTTTTCTTATGTCAGCTGAAAGGAAATCGCTATACGATCTTTGGTCAAGTTGTCGTTAAGGAGTGGAGATGGCGGCTGCTTCATGGATTCAATTGGTCAAACTTTCCACTGCCTCATCCAAATCGCTACCAGATTTTAAGCAAATATTGACGTTGATATTTTCGTCCAGGCAGTGTTGAAATTTATGTATACTGGTTGTTTTAGAAATGATACTGCTCTTTTTCATATAAGTGTGCAAAAAAGTGTTATAGTGAAGAATGAGTGGAGAATGGTCCGAGCTTAAATCATTGGAATCTGTTATATGGAGGCAATTTTTAGGAATTCCATTATATACGACAAAATCTAGCAAGTCAGGAGTTTTACAAGGATCAGAAGGCCAATATGTCGGGTTTCCAGTGGACAGTATTGAAAATTTCTTATTGCTAATACACTTATGCAACTCTTTGCCTTTTGGGTTGGTTAGCCTGGAACCCCACTATGGATGCTTAGCGTTAAAGTCACCACCTACTAAGAATCTAGGTCCCAACGACTCAAAGAAAGCATCAAATTCATGAGCCCTGACGTTATGGCGAGGGGGTAGATATATTGAGGATACAAGCACCTCGGAAGAGTCACATTTTATTTTTATACATACTGCCTGAATATAATCTTTTGTGATGGGCTCTTCAACAGTATACTTCATATTTGCCTTAACCAAAATAGCAGATCCTGCATGAGCTCTGTCGTTTGGATGGTTTGCGCTTATCAAATCATAACCTCTTATCTTGAAAAAAGATTTCGATGTGAAGTGGGTCTCAGAAATTAAAAATATGTCAATGGACATGGTCTTAAGAAATTGTTCTACTTCTAGTACATGATTTGAAAGGCCGTTGGCATTCCATATAGCTAGTTTTAAATTTAAGAACATAATTTTGCTATAATTAATCTCATCATTTGCATCATAGTGTTCATTAATTCGCTTTTTTTGTTAATCATTTGTTCTATCTTAGTTATTAGAGAATTTTCTTTGGCTAAGTTAATGCTAATATTATCACTAACGCTATTTATATTATTGTTGTTATTAATGAACTGAGACCGGGTAGCATCTGCATATGACAAATTTGTGTTGTTGTCTTTAACTTGAGTTTCCCGTTCCCTATTATTTTTAACATTATTTCTTTTAATTAATTTTTGGTATACCAGGCATCCTCTGTAATTCGCTGTGTGTATCTGTTCACAATGGACACATTTCGGTGGGGTCTCTTTCTGTTTTGAGCATTCTGCTGTCGGATGACCTAGGGCGCATTTAACACATCTATAGGCCTTTCTGCAGTAATTTTGTGTATGACCATACTCTTGGCATCTGTAGCACTGAACCAAATTATTTGTCTTTCTTACAGGCTCAATCGTAACAACCGCGTTGCACAAATGTTCAATTCCATATATTTCCTTGTTATTAGTGTCGGGGTCCAAGTCTACCAAAAACATATTCAATGGTCTCTTGTCCATGCTGCTTGTAGTATTCCTAACACTTCTGACGCTATGACCAAGAATTATAAGCTCAGCTTTTATTGATGAAATGTCAGTGGAGTGATGAAGCCCTTTAATGACAATCCTAAACGAACGTTCTTCCTTCAATTGGTATGTATGATAGTTAACTTTAGTTGCATTCAGTTGTTTAATTAATTTGCGGTAGCTTTCAACGTTCTTTACCATCAGCCGAACTTCATTATTTTTAACAGTTTTGTAATAGAAATCATTCATAGATATTACTTTTGAATGTTAGCTATCATGTTGTTTACCTCAGGTTACATCTGGAAAGAATATTGGCGGCGGTTTTGGTATTTTTTCCTTGGCTGTAGTATTTTCATTAATGTCACAGCTGTTATTGCAGTCCATAACATTATTGTCATTGTTGTTCGTGCTAATGGCATTGTCAAGAAGACTGAATCTATTGTGGCTTGGCAAATCTTTACTAGTTCCCTAACTCTTTTGCTGGTTTCCGGAGTTGGTGACGTTGATTCTCTAGGTCGCTTGCTGGTCACAGTTTGCCACGATGAGTCCATGCTGCAGCAGCATGTATTTTTATTTTAATTAGATTTGCTAATAATAATTTATAGTTTTTATTGATATTTACTTAATTTAATGAATGTTTGATGTTGTTTGTAATATTGTATTAGTTGCACTTTGCACTTATTTATGTAAATCAATCATATGATGTACATATATGGTTGTTAGTGTCTTAGCACTGCACTCAGCTGCACTAGCACATAGTTGTTAGTGCGTTAGCACGAATGATACTGTGTTAACAGTATTTTGTCTTACACTCTCGTTTGTTTTTAACGGTGGTTTGCTTTGCATTGATCGCAAAAATATTCACTTGATTGAATGTTAATCAGCTTCACTTCACATGTCTGTTCTACTCAAGAGTTGGATAGCTACTAACTTTAAAAATATGAAGCAAAATCAATTTCAAAAAACCACGGGGTTAGTCGCTACAACTACATCAAGTAGTCCCGAAGCCTCAAATCCCGAAAAAAGGGAAGATAACCATGTTGCTCTAATGCAGCAAAAATTCAAGCGCTTCATTCAGAAAATGAAAGCAAAATTCTTTTACCCACTGCGGTCATCACCATAGAAAATAAGGGTGATTTATTCAAACTAAGAGCACTAATAGATCAAGGATCTCAAAGATCCTTTATATCATCAAAGGCTTCAAATCGGCTCAAATTGCCAATAAAACATTCAAATTTCCAAATTTCGGGAATGGGCGGAAGAATTATCCAAAATTCGAACAAAATATGCCCAATTACCATAGTATCTCCAAATGCGGATATTAGAAGAGATGCACAAGCCATCGTTCTACCGCTACTTACAAATTTGCTTCCAAGCTATGAAGTAAATAAAATACACTGGGAAAAATGCTCACATCTCAAACTAACAGATCCAAATTGTCATACCCCATCACAAATCGACATTTTATTAGGCAGTGACTTAATACCTCAAATAATTCTTGAAGGTATAGAGAAAATCTCCAATAAATTGTTAGCCCTAAATGCAATCTTTGGGTGGATTATAAGTGGAAAAAATCCCCTGAAAAAATCAATTATTTCACCACACAAGTAGAAAATATCTCAAACGAGTTCTTAAATAATGAACTTAAAAATTCTGGGAAATAGAAGAATTACCCCAAATCACACAGCTTTCAGAAGAAGACCAGGCATGCGAAGCTTATTACTTATTATTATTATGATAATGTGATGGACGAATATCTTGACCTCAAGCATATGGAAGAAGTTGTACCATATGAAAAGGTATCTAAAGGTAGATATTTGTCTTTTTATCTGACACATCATGGGGTAATAAGACCTGATAAAATTACAACAAAAGTACGGTGGTTTTCAATGCCTCAAAACGTACGAGCTCAGTCAAATCACTTAATGTACTATACACATACACATACACAGGGCCAACATTACAACCTGATCTCAAGTTGCTAATTCTAAATTGGCGCATGCTTAAATACGTTTTCAATGGGGATGTAGAAAAAATGTACAGACAAATTATATGTATAGCCTTCCGCAAATCAAATAATAGTCCAATCAGTGACTACAAACTTAAAACCGTCACCTTTGGCATCAATTGTGCACCCTATTTGGCCATTAGAACATTACACGAAGTGGCAAAAACAAATGCAACAAATTTGCCTTTAGCATCTTCTGTGTTGCAAACACAACATACGTGGATGATATTCAGTATCGCATTAGCATGCGAATCACTATCGCAAGTGATCAAAGCATTAAATTCAGCAGGTTTCCCTCTAAAGAAGATAACATCACATCACCCTGAAATAATAATGAGCATTAAAAAGGAATACTTATAAGATACAGATTTCCTTAAATTTGAAAAAGCTGGTACAATCAAAACCCTAGGGATTCAATGGAATGCGATAACAGATCAAATCTCATATACAATTGAGTATCTGCTATATTACAAAACGCCAAATACTTTCCTCGGCGGCAAAACTTTTCGACCCCGCAGGATGGCTTTCGCCAATAATGATTCAAGCTAAAATTCTCATTCAAGAATTGTGGCAAGATGGCACTGAATGGGATGAACAGATAAAACCTTTACGTTTAGCGATATGGGTAAATTTCGATGGGTAAATTTCACCCCTAATATTAACGCAGAATTACACGGTTTCAGTGATACCTCTGAAAATACTTATTGCGCAACAGTTTACGTACGCACTCGGTACGATAACAAAATAACCTCACACCTCTTGGTAGCCAAAGCCAAAGTTGAACCTTTGAAGACACTCAGTCTGCCACGGCTTGAAATGAATGGTGCTCTTCTGTTAGCGAAATTAATTTCAATAGTCCAAACCCATCTCAAATTAAACGATCATAAAATGTATCTTTGGTCAGACTCAGAAATAGTTTTAGCATGGTTAGAAAAACCACCCTATACCTGGAAGACCTATGTACCTAACCGAATATCTCAAATCTTAGACTTAGTTGGCCCAGCAGAATGGCAACATGTTGCAAGTGCAGATAACCCAGCGGATCTTGGGACAAGAGGTTGCAAGCACCTGCACCTCACCAGCACTACACTCTGGTGGAATGGTCCAACATGGCTAACAGAATCACCAGAATTCTGGCCAAAGTCTCCTGCTTGGAATATCATACCTCCGGAAAGTCGGAAATTAGAAAGTTTTCATATCACTCCAGAAGAGGATGTTATTCTCCACAGATTTTCAGTCAGAAGGTCAGTCTAATATTATATACGCAAACTCGCTATTTCAGCAAAGTGAAATCAAAGTTGCTGGAAAAGCGACCTCTCGAAAAGGGGGTCACAGGGGCCTCCGTGTCGCAGCCTGTGCCATCGCCCACACGCCCTGAAAAGATGTACCACTTTTAAGAGCATGAAGCCCGCTCAACGACAGCAGGTTGCAAGAGCACACGGGCATTGCACGACCTGATGACCACGCCACCATAGAGTGCTGGGCCGACGGCGCCTGTCAATATTGTCAAAGGCCGCATCACACTCTATTTCATCGATTTCCCAGCCGAGCGAATCCGTGGGAAAATCCCACTAACACCCGGTCTGGCCACGCGCCGATCCTATCCGGCGACGACGAAGCAGCCAATCAACCACCATACGTTCACGGCCATCTCCGCCACGCCACGCTCATCGCCAGCAACAACGACGCTCAACAGGTTTGAGCGCTGTACTCAGTACACTGCAACAGCTGCAGAGGCTCCTAGCCGATTACTTCGTCTAGGGGGGCCGGGATGTTCACATGAGTTATGAGCGTTCTGCAACGTCCCACATCACATCACATCACGTCACAACACCTCATCAGATTACAACACAACAACCACACGTTCAGCATCGAGATGACTCGGAATAACATAGTATTCACCACCCAAACTATCAAAAGGGATAGATCCGAACGGGATCTTTCTCTTATCTTAAGTAAGAAGCTCGACCGTATTTATTAATTTTTTCACCGCAACAACCACCGCACTTTCCTTTTTCATAAACCACCAAGTGACGGAGTGACGTGATCAGCGAGTTCGCCAACAGTGTCCGGCAGTGGATTTTCTTTAAAAACAACGTGTTTTACATACGATAAATAAATATTAGATAGTGAAAAGAAAAGTTCTTTGCGTTGTATTTTCCTTTATTAAGATCAGTGTCTTCCCATTTCAGTAAGTACATATATCTAGTAAACAACCACCTTTCCATCTTTTGCCACTTATTGCACTTTTCGCAGTGTCGACAACTTCTTTCAGTGCATCGATAGTACACCTTTATTTTCTGAAGCCGTATTGTCTTTCTGATAGTCCGCCGGCTTCCTGAATTGCAATTTCACAGAGGTCGATACGAAAAAGGTTCATCTGGTGTTTTTTGATTTTGGGAATAAAATCAAGCGCTGGACTTTCCTGGGATCAGGGACCATCCCTTATTTTATACATGCCTTGTACATTTTTGCGAAAAGAGTGGGCTTTGAAATTATGGCTACCTTTAGGCCTATGTTTGGTATGTCATCGATACATGGCGCTTTGTTGTTTTTTAGCTATGTCCAATAGTTCTTCTTCTGTAACCAGGGGGGGTGATTCAGCAGATTCGTTTCGTTGCACATCGCTAGTAATAATGCCTCGATGACTTTCTTCATAAACGGAGCGCATTTGGGTTTCTGTCTCTTATTTTGGAATTTGGACATACAGATTTTATAAGCAGTCCCCAGGGGTCTATATCTATATATCTATATCTTTTGCCACGGGTTATAGCTGACTTTAAAAGCTTCTTGTGACTTTTAAAAGTTTCTTTGAGACGGTTTTTGTTTTTGCCACTTTGATTGTGTTGTAGGCGACGTCGGGCTGAGTGACAGAGCTTTCTCAGGGTGGCAATTTCTTCATTCCACTAGTATACAGGTCTTCGTTTATTGTAGCATTTCCTTTCGCAATGCGGCTACTAAGTGGACGCCACCTTCGCCAGGTGCTATTGGTGCATTCCAGACTGTCTCGAAAACGTCAATATTAAAATCTGTTTGCTTCCAGCTTCCTTTTGGTAGAGTATTACTGTGTGCGGGTTCCTGGTCTCGAGAAAACAAAACTTCTGCAATGATAGCATTGTGGTCACTAGTTGTAAAATTGGCTGACACCTCCCACTTAATGTGTCTGTTTATTGCGTCATTTGCAAACATCAGGTCTATTATACAGCCTTTATTTCCTCTTTGCTAAGTTTTTTTCTAGCCACTATTAATTATTTGAGGTTGGTTTGGCTCAGAAATTGTACAACTAGGCACCCACGCTGGTTTAAACTTCTGCTACCCCAGGCAGTAGACCATGTGTTAAAATCGCCTGCCATTATTATCGGCGACTTGCATCTGCTTAGGCTAATTCTAGGAGGAAGTCTTCAAATTCTCTAATGGGCGCTCTGGGACGAGCATAGCAGCTTACGAAAAATATTCCTCCTATTTGCGCCCACGTTAAACCATTTTTTTGCTTCTCTGCAGCAGGATGTAAATGTGTGTCCATTGCAGAAACATATTGCTGTTTTGCCACTTACATCTGTTATCCAAGTACTTTCGGAACATTGGGAATATTGCTTACTCAGTAAGGCGACATCAATGTTGCTTTCTATTACGATTTGTTGCAGCAGGGCTTGTGCTGCAGCGCAGTGGTTTAAGTTCAGCTGCAATATTCTCATTTCTCCATTGTTTTTAGCAACTCCACGTATTTGGGGCAAGTCGTACTTAGAACCGAATGTTCTCCTTTGCAGAGCATGCAACTCGGTGTGTTAGTGCATTCTTTTGCAACATGTCCCGCGCTTCCACAACGTGTGCAAAGGGAGGACCTGTTGGTCAGACTGCAACATTTATGCGCCATGCGGCCTGGATAGAAACATCTGTAACAGGGGGAAACAGAGGAGTACTCTCGGAGGCGACAGATCGACCACCCGATCTTTACTTTGCCAACTTTCCAGTCTTGGCATCTTCAGCACGCACGGATATAAGGGCTATTTGAGTGCCGCTTCTTGTTTTCCGCATATTTTTAACATTAGCTGGCCCTATGTTGTGTATTCCGCACTCGTTTGGTAATGCGCAGCAAATTTCTTCAGGAGTAGTTATCTCATCCAGATCTTTGCACATTATAGTGACGTTGTGTGTCTTTGGTTGTCCTACAGCCATCTCGCCAACCACTCCCTCTTGGGCGCTCTGAAAAGTTTTGAGCTCATTTGTCTCCTTGGCTTTTTAGCTCTATGAGTACGTCTCCTTTGAGAGTTTTCCTGATGTAGGTCACGTTTCAACCCAGTTCCTCGCGGCCACTGTCACCTTTATTTTACCGGGGATGTCTGCATACGAGGCTCCGTCATTTTTTGTTAGAATTTTAGCGTCTGGTTTCGACCTAATTCTCTTCTCCATAGGCCTCTTCTTTTTTTCCCACTTCTACCTATTTCTCGCGTACTGGTTTATTTGCTGTGGTGTCTTTAGTATTTGTTTTGATGACTTCACAAAAACTTTCTTGCACTTTTTGAGTCATGTTTCTTGGCTTCTTCGTATGTAGTAAGAAGCCTGATGTCTCCCATGCCCTTTTTGGGGTATTTTGGGGCAATACTTTTGACGCTTTCCCTACCATCACTATTTTCGAATGGATTTCGGGATTATCTGTTTTGCCACACAAGTACGTTATGCTGCTTGCAAGCTCTCGCATGGCTTGGTTTATGTGTCTCTGTCCGGACATCATATTTTCGAGCTCCTTTATTTTTCTGCCCAATTTGCAAAAAAATATTAGTGGATTCTTTACTTTGCGCTCTATCGGATTTGCTACTCTTGTTCTCGTTGTCAGCAGATTCACTATTTTTTATCGGTCCAACAACGGTGGACTCCTCATTTTTGCCATTTGACGACGTTCTTGCAATTTTTGAAATCCTCCGAAAAGGATTTTCTGGTGTACACCCAGAACTATTCTTAGGCCCATACCTCACTAGAAAATAGTTAGGAACACCTGCCAACTAGTCTGTTCAGTCCCTTCTTCCTAAGAATAATTTCAATTTTCGGTGCATTGCAACGCTAAAACCAAAAGGGAATGCAAAAAAGAAAACAAAGTGAAAAGGAAAAGGAGAAAAAAGGGGAAAACAGCTGATGTCTCCAACCACACCAGCAAAACGAAATGTATAATAATGTATGTAAAAAACAATTTTTGTTTAAAACAGCCCTCGCAGTGCTAGTATTATGGAAAAACAAATGTGTGTTTTATATGTTTAAAGCGGCCTGCGCAGTACTAAAATATGTCAAAACAAGTTTCTGTTTCATATGTTTTTAAATTGGCCTGTACAGTGCTTAAATTATGTAAAAACAAATGTTTGTTTTATATGTTTTAAAGCGGCCTGCGCAGTGATAGAATTTTGTAAAAAAAATTTTTGTTTTATTTGTTACAAGCGGCCTTCGCAGTGTTAAAATTATTAAATTATGTAAAACTAAATCTCTGTTTAAATGAGTTAACCATCCACCAACTCTACCCGGAAAATCTGGCGCACTCTAATAAAAGACAGCTCAATTCACTACAGCAGAAGACACTACAACACATCTGCACACCAACCCACTTATC
>NW_026089624.1:17390169-17426405 GCF_024586455.1 Bactrocera neohumeralis
GAAGAAAACTTGTGGCACATCACTGAATTACGCATACGAACGATTGCTACACCACTAGTAACCGCAGTAATTTGTGCCACAATCGCCGTAATCCTTGCTGGATCAATCATCTTACTAAAGTGTTGGCGGCGAAGAGAAACTTCTAAGGCGGTGCGTCAAGTGGTGGAAATGTTGGGTATGGCCGAGGACGACCATGTTTTGAAGGAGGGTGTAGTTAACAATAGTTAACATACTGAAGTTCCCATGCTGCCAAAACTTGCAATGCATGCAGTCTGCATCGTTCACTTCATGCGCGATCAAATTAAATGTTTGGTCAGCCGTTGTAATTCGATGTTCGGCTCGTTGCATGAGCATGGCACATGAGCGTGGGAAATGCTTATGCAAGAAATTAGAGACCGACGCCAACGACAGCAGCGACGGTAAGAATAGTAGGCTAGCAGTAAGCTTACGAATTATTAAATAAACAGTTTTAGAATGAAACTCAACGTGTTAATACATTTCAAAGTAACTTTGGGTAGTCGACAACACCGTCGCTACCGCAGAAGGAGTTATAGAAAGTTTATCAAAAATAACTAACACATTTCAAAGTAACTTTGAGTAGTCGCTACCGCAGAAGGAGTTATAGAAAGTGATCAAAACTAACTTACATGCAAGAAAATCGGTTTTATACCTAAATGTGAAGTTCTGAAATTTTTCCAAATGCACAGCTTTATGCCAACTTCAGTAAAATGGAGAAGGTTAATTAACTTTAATATGTAAAGTTAAGTATTTGGAGCAACTTCATATGGATTTCTAAATGTGTACATGCAAGAAAATCGGTTTTATACCTAAATGTTAAATTCTGGAATTTTCCAAATGCACTGCCATTTTGGCTTTATGCCAACTTATGTTAGATGATGAAGGTTTATAAACTTTAATCTGTGAAGCTAATGATTTGAAGCTATTCGAGATAGATTGCCAAATGTGTATATGTAAGATGTAAGAAAATCGGTTTTATACCTAAATGTAAAATTGTGGAATTTTTCCAAATGCACTGCCGTTTTGGCTTTATGCGAACTTCTGTAAGATGATGAGGGTTAATTGACTTTAATCTGTGAAGCTAATGATTTGAAGCCATTCTGCATAGATTGCCAAATGTGCAAGTTTGTTTTGATTACTTTCTATAACTCCTTCTGCGTTAGCGACGGTGTAGTTATTTTTGATCACCTTTCTATAACTCCTTCTGCGGTAGCGACGGTGTTGTCGACTACCCAAAATTACTTTGAAATGTGTTCGTTATTTTTAATAAACTTTCTATAACTCCTTCTGCGGTAGCGACGGTGTTGTCGACTACCCAAAGTTACTTTGAAATGTATTAACACGTTGAGTTTCATTCTAAAACTGTTTATTTAATAATTCGTAAGCTTACTGCTAGCCTACTATTCTTACCGTCGCTGCTGTCGTTAGCGTCGATCTCTAATTTCTTGCATAAGCATTTCCCACGCTCATGTGCCATGCTCATGCAACGAGCTGAACATCGAATTACAACGGCTGACCAAACATTTAATTTGATCGCGCATGAAGTGAACGATGCAGACTGCATTCATTGCAATTTTTGGCAGCATGGAACTTCAGTACGTTAACTATTGTAATCTTGTATATGCAAGAAAATCGGTTTTATACCTTAATGTAAAATTGTGGAATTTTTCCAAATGCACTGCCGTTATGGTCTTTATGTCAGCTTGAGTAAGATGATGAGGGTTAATTTACTTTAATATGTTTAGCTATAGATTTGAAGCAACTTGATATGGATTTCTAAATGTGTACATCCAAGAAAGTCGGTTTTATACCTATGTAAATGTAAAATTCTGAAATTTTTTTTTCAGTAAAATGGAGAAGGTTAATTAACTTTAATATGTAAAGTTATGTATTTGAAGCAACTTGATATGCATTTCTAAATGTGTACATGCAAGAAAGTCGGTTTTATACTTAAATGTAAAATTATGGAATTTTTTCCAAATGCACTGCCGTTATGGTCTTATGTCAACTTGAGTAAGATGATGAGGGTTAATTAACTTTAATATGTAAAGCTAATGATTTAAAGCAATTCGGTGTGGATTTCTAAATGTGTGTATGTAAGAAAATGTAAAATTGTGGAATGTTTCCAAATTCACTGCCGCTTTGGCTTTATGCCAACTTCTGTAAGATGACGAAGGTTAATTAACTTGAATATGTGAAGTTAATGAGCTGAATCAACTCGATATGGATTGCTAACTGTTTAAATGCAGGAAAATCGGTTTAATACTAAAATGTAAAATTGTGGAATTTTTCCATATGCACTGTCGTGTTGGTTTTATGCCAACTTGAGTAAGATGATAAGGGTTAATTAACTTTTATCTGTGAAGCTAATGATTTGAAGCAACTGATATAGATTTCTTAAAGTATACATGCAAGAAAATCGGTTTATACCTAAATGTAAAATTATGGAATTTTTTTCCAAATGCACTGCCGTTATGGCTTTATGTCAACTTGAGTAAGATGATGAGGGTTAATTAACTTAACCCTGGTCGAGACCAACGGTCTTATACACTTAGTCGAGACCAATGGTGCTTGGCTAGGCCAAGTGGTGTTTACATACATTTGTATGCAAATACGTGTTGTATTTACGCTCATATATGTACAATATGGATACATTTTTGAAATTTCTTACCTCTTGATTTTATTGAAATCAAATAGACTGCCTTGTTCACGCTTGGCGTGGCAATAGCGTTCACAAAAAATGTAACATTTTGAGAAAAATTACATTTTTTCTTAACCTTTTAAATCGCTCTCAAGTATTTGACCTAGGTGGGTCAAATAAATTGAGGTAAGTTAAAGAGCTTTCAGGAAATGTATAATTCGCCCCCAGGTTCCATCGGGGGCGTGGCAATAGGCGAAAATGGGTTTTCACCATGTCCCCCCTTTTGTTTCACTACAGTTTGGGGGGTATGGGGTCGGGGGGATTTGGTTGGGTTGGGCTTGGGAGGAACCCGAAGAGCAGCCACTTCCACGCGGTGGGTTCTGGGTGACCAATACAGGTTAGCTGAGAGCTGCAACAATTTTCACCTTGCGCTGTGGCGCGCCGCCTTTTCGCTCGCATCTCGGGAACGGTTCGTCCTACGGCCATGATCACATATACCATTTCGGTAGCAAATGACGTGACAAATAACTTTTGTTTTGTACATTTTGCCATGAGATGCGTATTTCAGGAGCTAGGTAGACAATTTAACGATTTTAGGCGAATTTCCGAAATTTCAAGGCCGGAGTTGGGGTTGAAGATGCAATCCGATCTCAAAACAAAAAGTTGCATTGGAATCAGGAAGTACTAAGGCAATTTTTCCGCACTATTAGAAATCCCTAATCGAAAAAAGTCCGGAATCGACCCACTCTACTGCGGAATACCCTTTCAAGAGCTTCGATGTGCTCTTGAAGTGAAGTGCTAAAGACGATAATATCATCCAAGTAGAGCATGCAAATTTTTTCGATCAAGCCATCTAATACCGTATTCATTAGTCTTTGGAAGGCCGACGGTGCATTTTTAAGCCCGAACGGCATACGCAAAAATTCAAAATGGCCGCTCTGAGTGGTAAAAGCTGTTTTTATTCTATCATCTGGATCCATTTTTATCTGATGGAATCCCTTTGTTAGATCGATAGTGCTAAAATACATGCATTTACCAAGCTTATCAAGTACTTCATCCATGATCGGAATTGGATACTTGTCGCTTACAGTGGTATCGTTCAACTTACGATAATCTACTACTATTTGCCATTTTTGAACATTAGAAGCATCAATCTTCTTCGGCACAACCCAGATTGGTGCAGAATAAGGTGATTTGCTGTCGCAAATTATACCCTGTTGCAACATTTCTTTTATTTGTTCGTCTACTTCTAATTTGTGTATTTGAGGATACCTATAGGATCTGACGTATATAGGATCTTCAGGTATCGTCTTAACTTTATGTTTAATCTTATTTGTGAACGTTAGATTGTCACCTTCCCTATAAAATATACTATTGTATTTATTTAAAAGTTGTTTTATAATGGTAATGGTTCGAGTCGAAATCTAAAATCTTTGGAATTACTAGTTATACTTAAATTTTCGAAAAATTGGCATGGCTTTGTAGCAATATTATCTACAAACTTATATACTACATCGTTTAAAATAATAGATTTGCGAACAATATCAATTTTAGCGTTTAGTTTTTGGAGTACATCGAACCCTAACAAACCATTATATTTTGACGAAAAATCGAAAACGTAAAATATTAAATCAATTTTTCCGCTCTTATTATGCAATTTTTGAATTTTATTTAATGTTATCTCCCCTGTAACTGTTGTGAGGGTAATTGATTTCGTTTCTAAAACTTTTGATTTGAAAAGGTTAGGTCTAATTAAGCTTACTGAGGAGCCTGCATCAATTAGAAACTTTAAAGGGCGGTTATCGAATTTTAATTCAACTTTAGTAAGTATCCAAGGCCTCTAATGAAAATTTTCGCTATCCTGCTCCATAGGTTCAGGATTTCCGAAACGCTTAATTCTAGACTGATTTTAATTACTTATCCGATTATTGTACATTTGTTGTGGATTCACTATTGGGTTATTATGTGAGGACTGCGGGTTACTAAAATTGTTACGAATATTAAATTGTGGGTGATATGTTTAAGTTTGTGCATTATTACTACAACGGGCATTGTAGTACGGCGTTTGTTGAACATTAGAAAAATTATGATTAGTTGGATAATACCGCTGCATATCGGTAAAACTATTATTATTAGGAGTATATTGTTGAGCATTCACAAAAGTATTGCCAGCATTAACTAACGCTACTAAATGAAATGGCAATTCTCTCTTATGAATTTTTAAACTAATTTGCTTTAACTCAGAACTAAGAAAATTTATGGTTGAAGTATTTGACTCTCTTAATTTTATGTTATCTTTTATTTTACAAGCCCCTGTGTTTCTTTCGTCGCAAAGTAGCTTTATACTATCTTTACACCTTATGTTATTAATTAATAATGTTGCAGTTGTGACTGGTGTAGGATCTGCAAACTCATCAATTAAAAGAGCTTTCAACGTTTCCCATGTTGCAGGTAGCTCTCTTCTTACTACGTCCAATGCCGGGCCACGAAGAGTACTTACTATGCATTGAAAATAAAATGGTTTCTCTTCCTCACTAAGAGTATGCGATGCTGGAATCAGCGCATATAGGCAATCAATAAACATCGCTAAATAATTTCTATCCCCATCAAATGGAGCGACCAACTTAATGCTTTGTGCGGTTCGCGCTCTAGCTTCAGCCATTGTTAGTGATGTTGTTGTCAATAAGCTTGTTGAAGTTGTTGCTAATTCAGCTATCGACTGTGCTGCTATTGCACTCGCCTGTGTTACTTTTCCTAGGCTAACTATTGTTGTCTGTGAAGTAGTTGGTGTAGCTTTGACGTTCATACAAACTAACTGCTGACAAAGCTCATTAACTTCGTCGTCACACAAACGTATATTAACTCACTCGTGAGAACGAAATTTACGAATATCGCCCAGTGGTTGATTGATGTACTCTCTATACCAATAGAGGTTATTAAAGGTAAACTTGTGCAAATTATTTGCAGTTATTAATATGTATTTTATTTATTAATTTGCAACAGTTAAATAATTTTTGGTTTTATTGTTCTTTTATTCTCTAAACAATTTTGCGTATATGTTGATTTATATACATACATATGTACTCTCTATATAGAGGTCATTTAATGTTAACTTTTGTACTTCACGTAACTACAGTTAATGCAAATTTTATATCCACACAAAATTTTTAAACAGTTGAATAGTTTTTGGTCTTATTGTTCTTTTATACTAATATAACTTTATTTTTTAATTTCAAATAGCTTATGTATACTTATTTAGAAAGCAAAATGTAAGTTCTTTAAAAGGACTGCGCCAGTAATATTTTACACATTTATTTTTATTTAGTAACCAATTTATTAATGTCTTATAATTTTGGCTATTGACTAACGACTGACTTGAGCTTCGCTCAGGACAGCGAGTCGAAATCTTAGCTCTAAGAAGAGAAGGTACATAAAAAGCATGTATAAATAATAAGTACATACTTGCATATGTCACTTGTGTATATGCAAGAAAATCGGTTTTATACCTAAATGTAAAATTACGGAATTTTTCCAAATGCACTGCCGTTATGGTCTTATGTCAATTTGAGGTAGATGGCGAAGGTTAATTAACTTGAATATGTTAAGCTAATGATTTGAAGCACTTTGATATGGATTTCTAAATGTGTATATGCAAGAAATTCGGTTTTATACCTAAATGTAAAATTCTGGAATTTTTCCAAATGCACTGTCGTTATGGCTTTATGTCAACTTTGGTAAGATGAAGAAGGTTAACTAACTTTAATATGTTAAGCTAATGACTTGAAGCAACTTGATATGGACTTCTATATGTGTACATACAAGAAACTCGGTTTTACACCTAAATATAAAATTATGGAATATTTTCCAAATGCGCTGCCGTTAGGGCTTTATGTCAACTTGCGAAAGATGGTGAGGGTTAATTAACTTTAATATGTGAAGCTAACGATTTAAAGCAATTTGGTGTGGATTTCTAAATGTGCATATGTAAGAAAATCGGTTTTATACCTAAATGTAAAATTCTGGAATTTTTCCAAATGCACTGCCGCTTTGGCTTTATGTCAACTTGAGTAAGATGAAGAAGGTTAATTAATTTTAATATATGAAGCTAATGATTTGAAGCAATTCGTTGCCGACTTCTGAATGTGTATATGCAAGAAAATCGGTTTTGCATTTAGGTATAAACCCGATTTTCTTGCATATACACATTTGGTAATTATGCCGAATTGCCTCAAATCATTAGCTTCACATATTAAAGTTAATTAACCCTCATCATCTTACTCAAGTTGACATGAAGCCATAACGGCAGTGCATTTGAAAAAAAAATTCAGAATTTTACATTTAGGTATAAAACCGATTTTCCTGCATTTAAACATTTAGCAATCCATATCGAGTTGGTTCAAATCATTAACGTCACATATTCAAGTTAATTAACCTTCGCCATCTTGCAGAAGTTGGCATAAGGCCATAACGGCAGAGCATTTGGAAAAATTACGCAATTTTGCATTTAGGTATAAAACCGATTTTCTTGCATGTACACATTGAGAAATCCATATCAAGTTGCTTCAAATCATTAGCTTAGCATATTAAAGTTAATTAACCCTCATCATCTTACTGTAGTTGGCATAAAGCAAAAACGTCAGTGCATTTAAAAAAATTCCACACTTTTACACTTAGGTATAAAACCGATTTTCCTGCATTTAAACATATAGCAATCCATATCGAGTTGGTTCAAATCATTAACATCACATATTCAAGTTAACCCTTTGACGACCACGGGAACACCGGTGTCCCAAATAGAAATAATACAATAAAACAGTAATTAAAAAACTTATTTTATCTTTTTGTTATTTTATCTTATAGTTTTTGAACGTACGTTTTTCATTTTATATGCTGGCAACACAAAAAAAATATTGTTCTTTGTCTATGGCTATCGAAAACTGAGACTTCGTTAAGCGCGCGAATCGAGTATTTTGTAACAGTACAGAAAAGGTGTAAAACTATTTTTTAAGAATTTACAGTGTGAAATAATCATAGCCTGGTAAGTCAATTTTTATTTTATATATTTATAAAACTATTATTTATGTTGTGTATAACGATAAGTCATAATAAACATAAAGGACTCCGATGTCCCTATGGCCGTAGAGAGATACTATTTATGAGGAATAATTATGTTGTCGTACTGATGTTTTTCGTCAATTACCCTTCATTTTCTTATTCGTGTCGTTACAGATTATGTTTCGCAAAGGACGCGGCCTTTTCGAACTTAAAGAAAATGAAGTGCAACAGATTTTGATGGCTGATAACAGAGACGAAGAGGACAATTTACTGCTTGACGAAGATCAAAGGCTTTTGACTCAGGATGATGATCAAGGGATTGTGGACGTGGAAATTGACGGTACGATAACTGAACATACTGACTCAACAAGACCTGAGCCTTCCACATCAGCACCTGTAAACGAAGCACAGCATCAACCCGTCTTCAAGTGGAATTCGAGAACATACGCACCAAATGTTTTTCGTGATGTGGAATACGACTTCGGGAAAGTGCAAATCTGTCAAGAAGCTGAAAATGGACTATTGACTCCCTTTGATATATTTTGTTCAGCGACAAATTTTTATAATTTAGTGCAATATATAGTACCGGAGTCAATACAATATGCTCATCAAAATGGACGGGAGTTTACTATTGATCTCGAAGAAATGAAAGCATTTCTTGGGATGAATGTAGTCATGGGCTATCATATCTTGCCATCATTGAGGGACTACTGGTCTACAGAACCAGACATGGCAGTGCAATTCATATCGAATGTTATGCCAAGGGCTCGATTTGAAGACATTCGCCGGAACCTACATTTCTGTAACAACGAAGCGGTAAGAGACACAACTAGCTCTAATTATGATAGGGCATACAAAGTTCGGCCAATAATAGAGCATTTCAATGTATCGTTTCAAAATGCCCTCAATAACACAGTAAAACAATCAATCGACGAGCAAATGATAAAATTTAAGGGTCATAATGTAATGAAGCAATACATAAAAAATAAGCCTGTCAAATGGGGCTTCAAATTATGGTGCCGATGTGATGCTGCGACCGGTTATCTATTTGAATTTGATCTATATACGGGCAAACGAACTTCTGGAATCGAGTAAGGATTAGGTGAATCAATAGAACTACAGCTAACGAAAAACGTTGAAGGCTTAGGATGTGAAATTTATATGGACAACTTCTTGAATTCACCTTTACTACAATATAAGCTGATTGATCAGAATACTAAGGCGTGTGGAACAATTCGAACTAACAGGAAACAACTTCCAAAAACTGCACCTGCTGACAAAACAATGAAGAGTGGCGATATTTACTCAACGAGTTTCCATGGCATAAGTTATGTCAAATGGATGGATAATAAAGGAGTACATTTGTTGACCAACTTTTTGTCGCCTGTAGAAACGGACATCGTAAAGCGCCGCAAAGCTGATTCAGCCGACAAAATTGATGTCAAATGTCCTAGGATTGTGTCACATTTAATAAAAATATGGGTGGAGTAGATCTTATGGATCAACGTAAGGTGTGCTATGAAATAGATCGAAGATCGAAGATAGAGTACTACCTTCGCCTTTTCTTCGATTTGTTCGATATATCGGTAAATAATGCGCATACCATATATACTAAGCTGCACAGTGAAAAGCAATTAGAGGGAAGCCTGCTGTCCACCTTACAGTTCAGACAGGTAGTCGCCAGGAGTTTGGTAAACGGCTACAGTACTAGACAACGTGGAGTACAAAAAATAGTGCAGTGAGCAAATATGTGAAGCGGCAATTATCGATGCACCCCATGGAAAAATCCTCCACCAGAAAGAGGTGCGCAAATTGTGCGAAATATAAAAAAGAAAATCGAACAAACAATATGTGTGTTCTGTAACGTTCACCTATGTTATACCAATGAGAGAAATTGTTTTGCTGATTATCATAACTAATAAACAGTATTTCTATAATATAAGCGTATTTATTAACCTATTACCCCATTCTCACAAGCAAACTTAATAAAAGTAAAATTGAGATTGTTTGAGTGAAACGTATCTCTTATCGACCATAGGGACATCGGTGTCTAAAAAAATTCAAAACACTATAATAGTTTAGTGTGTTTTGATTTGAAAATTTATTTTTTATAGACCTAATGAGTCAATATAAATAGCTAAAATACTTGCATAAGGTCCCATAACCTTATGGTCCTGAAAGGGTTAAATAACCTTCGCCATCTTACAGAAGTTGGCATAAAGCCAAAACGGCAGTGCATTTGGAAAAATTCCACAATTTTTCATTTAGGTATAAAACCGATTTTCCTGCATTTAAACATTTAGCAATCCATATCGAGTTGATTCAAATCATTAACGTCACATATTCAAGTTAATTAACCTTCGTCATCTTGCAGAAGTTGGCATAAGGCCATAACGGCAGTGCATTTGGAAAAATTCCACATTTTTGCATTTAGGTATAAAACCGATTTTCTTGCATGTACACATTGAGAAATCCATATCAAGTTGCTTCAAAATCATTAGCCTTAACATATTAAAGTTAATTAACCCTCATCATCTTACTGTAGTTGGCATAAAGCAAAAACGTCAGTGCATTTAAAAAAATTCCACACTTTTACACTTAGGTATAAAACCGATTTTCCTGCATTTAAACATATAGCAATCCATATCGAGTTGAATCAAATCATTAACATCACATATTTATGTTAACTAACCTTCTTCATCTTACTAAAGTTGGCATAAAACCAAAACGGCAGTGCATTTGGAAAATTCCAGAATTTCATATTTAGGTATAAGACCGACTTTTTTGCATATATACACATTTGGCACTCTATGTCGAATGGTTTCAAATCATTAGCTTCACATATTAAAGTTAATTAACCCTCATCATCTTGCTCAAGTTGATATAAAGCCATAACGGCAGTGTATTTGGAAAAAATGCCATAATTTTACATTAAGGTATAAAACCGATTTTGTTGCATGTACACATTTAGAAATACATATCATATTAAAGTTAATTAACTTTCTTCATCTTACTAAAGTTGGCATAAAGCCATAACGGCAGTGCATTTGGAAAAATTCCACAAGTTTTGCATTTAGGTATAAAACCGATTTTCTTGCGTGTACACATTTAGAAATACATATCAAGTTGCTTCAAATCATTAGCTTCACATATTAAAGTTAATAAACTTTCTTCATCTTACTAAAGTTGGCATTAACCCAAATGGGCAGTGCATTTGGAAAAATTCCACAAATTTTACATTTAGGTATAAAACCTATTTTCTTGCGTGTACACATTTAGAAATACATATCAAGTTGCTTCAAATCATTAGCTTAACATATTAAAGTTAATTAACTTTCTTCGTCTTTCTAAAGTTGGCATAAAGCCACAACAGCAGTGCATTTGGAAAAATTCCACAAATTTTACATTTAGGTATAAAACTGATTTTCTTGCGTGTACAAGTTAACATAAGCTGCCCTTTAACAACAATAAAGTCCGCGCGTGGCCTGAGTCAGCGAATCCACATTCTCACGCTCTCAGCTAGCAGTTAACATAAGCAGCACTTTGTCAACAACAAAGTCCGTGCGTGGCCTGAGTCAGCGAATTCACATTCCCACGCTGACGGGTAAGGCACAGCGGTAGCGGCAAGCTGCCAACGCAAGCGTCGGTGTCGTATCCGCTGCAATAACTCTACAACTACTACTAACAACGAATTGCGGGTTACAACAACTAAGACAAGGTGCAGGGAATTATTTAAGACATTAGCTTTAGAATGTAATGGTCAGTTTGTAACAGAGAACTCATCAGACAGCATGATCTGATTAATAAAGTGATAATAATAAAGAAACAAGACGGTTATTCGTAATTGGCGCCCAACTATATTGGAATAAAAATATAAAAGTTCGACAAAAAATAGTCAAAACTATTCGGGAACAAAAATTAAAGTTCGATAAAAAATAGTAAAAACTATTCGGAAATAAAAATCTCGATAAAAAATAGTAAAAAAACTATTCGGGAATAATTGTACGGACCCATCAAGGAGGAGACGTCACAAAAAAAGAAATCACGGACCAAAAGGGGATCGAAAATTTCTACAAAAAATTAAACAATAGAATTAAGTTTCAAAAATATGTAAGTAGAGTGCAAAAATATAGTATGTTGAATTGCTCTAATAAAAAAAGTAGCTAAAAAAGAAAACTTGTGTTAAATATAACTGTAAATCTTTGCACGAGTTTTTGAGAAATAAATTTTGCGCAGGCCAGCTTATTGGTATCGGTTTTACTTCAAGCTCATGAGTGATCAGGACCTGGACAAAATATTTGAGCGCCTTAACTGAATAGAAGTTAGTAAGAGACAGTGCAACAATAGGGATAATACAGAAAATTGGTGTACAGAATATAGAGTGGCAGACAAAAGACAAGAAATGGCGCTGGAACCAGACCAATTAAGGGCATTAGTGGAAAGTGAAGTTTGTAGTGCACTTGCCACTCAAAGAGAAAATTTCGAACAAAAGCTTGCAAGTATTAATCAACGACTAAATGACGTTAAAATCGACACACCGAACATAGAAACGTAAAGGGAAACAGAAATTGTACTCGGGATTAGATGTGAGGAGCCCCTCGATATGTTAAAGTCCTTACCGGACTTCGACGGTAAGCAGGAGAATTATGTATCGTGGCGGCAGGCGGCACACACCACCTACAAAGTTTTTGAAGGCTATGAGGGTAGCAGCAAACATTATCAGGCTGTTGCCATCATTAGAAATAAAGTTAAAGGCCCGGCCGACAAAGTTCTGGCCTCATTTAATACCGTTCTAAATTTTAAGGCCATAATTAATCGACTCGATTTTAGTTATTCCGACAAACGACCAATTTACTTGATCGAGCAGGAGATGTCAACTCTCCGCCAAGGAAGTTTGTCACTACTACAATATTACGACGAGGTAGAGAAAAAGTTAACCCTTTTAACTAACAAAACGATAATGACTTACGAAAAATCAATTGCTGCATCACTAAACGAAAAATACAGAATGGATGCATTACGCGTATTTATTTCAGGGACTAAGAAACCCCTTAGTGATGTGTTATTCTCAGCCCGGCTTAAAGATCTACCTTCGGCTCTTGCGTTAGCACAGGAGGTGGAATCTAACCATGAGCGATACCAGTTCGCAAGCACATATGCCAGGAGCCTGGAAGACAAATCCCAAAGACTAAATATAGAGCAATCTAGGCAAAAAGGTACAAGTAGTAGATATCAGACAAATGACACGTATCTTGCGAAAAGTCCCCATTTTAACAGAACGCGGGACTTCAACAGCAGGACTCCGCCGAAACTAGAGCCAGTACAGCCAATGGACGTTGATACCTCGCAACGCTTCAGGGAACCTACAGCACAACAGAAAAATAGTGGATACTCATCTCGATATCCTAATAATCAAAATCAAAAATACGGACAGACAGTGAAGAGGCCAAGTAATGCAAAATTCGCAGGACCAAAACAACAACGGGTTAACTACCTGCCAAACGTAAATTCTACTTCTAATCAAGAAGATATGACGTATCATGAGGTAGCAAACTCAGAGGCCTCATCAATCGAAGATGACCTTACTGAACCTAACCAGTTAAATTTTTTAGACAGGACTCCCTGCTACCGTTCATTAAAAGAACAATTGCAGGGAGAAAACTAAAATTATTGATTGATACGGTGGCATCAATGAACTATATAAAGCCTCTAAAAGTGCTTAAGCACATAGCGCCTGTCGAAAATTCTTTCTTGGTAAAGTCAATCCATGGCTTTACTCACATTAAAGAAAAATGCACGGTAAACCTTTTCGACACAAACAGTACCTTTTTTATTCTCCCGTCTCTTTCAACGTTCGACGGAATAGTAGGTCTGGATTTGCTAACGCAAACAAACGCAACAATAGATCTAAAATCAAAAAAAATAATAACTAATAATGGCTGAGAAAAAATAAAGTTTTTAAAGTGTGCAAATGTGAATTTCACACGAGTAGGGGACATAGAAGTCCCCGAGGTTGTAAGGGGCAAATTTCAGAAAATGGTGAAAAATTTATTACGCGTTTTTTCTGATCCTAATGAGGCCCTACCATTTAACACAAATATTGTCGCCACTATTCGCACCGAAAGTGACGACCCGGTGTATTCTAAGCTATACCCTTATCCAATGGGTGTAGCGGAATTCGTGAATACTGAAATTCGCGATTTACTAAAAAATGGTATTATTCGACCGTCTAGGTCACCATACAACAACCCAATATGGGTTGTAGATAAAAAAGGAATGGACGAACAAGGCAATGTGAAGAAACTTCTTGTAATAGACTTCAGAAAATTAAACGAAAAAACCATCGATGACAAATATCCCATCCCCAATGTAACCGTAATACTATCAAATCTAGGAAAGGCCAAGTATTTCACAACACTCGACCTAAAATCGGGCTTCCACCAAATAACTCTCGCAGAATCCGATAGGGAAAAGACCGCTTTCTCCGTAGGCAACGGAAAATACGAAATAGAAAATAATATGAGAATTTCGCGCGAGAAATCACAATTTTTTAAGGAAAGCGTTGAACACTTAGGCTTTGTTGTGTCTAGGGGAGGCATTAAAACGAGCCGCATCAAAGTAGATGCTATACGTACATAACTACGAGAAACCCGCCACTCTTTTCAATGTCAGATCCTTTCTAGGTTTAGCAAGCTACTATCGTTGCTTTATTAAGGACTTTGCAGCAATAGCAAAGCCTTTAACAGATATTTTGAAAGGAGAAAACGGCAAGGTGGAGGATGGGGTCATGTGTAGAAGTTCACGCAAGTGAGGAAAGTTCTCTGATCGCCATTCACTTGGGAGTGGCCAGAAACGATTCTTTTACATATGACTCAAGCAGCTCATGACTTCCGGTCTTTGACCAAGTATCCTCTGGGTAGCCTAAGAACATCCGTTCGAAGGTGAGCTAAAGTGAGAAGGCGAAACATCCCCTGCATAGGGTTGTGCGCTGGGTTTGGGACCCGCCACGTAAAAAGCCTACCTCAATGAACAGTAACAACCAGCCTCGGATGAGAGACCCCCCTTTTGATGACGTCCACGGCAAACGAAATAAGGACTCCGATTTAAGGGCATGCACCTGGAATGTCCGGTCCCTTAATTGGGAAGGTGCCGCTGCCCAGCTGGTTGATGTCCTCGTGAAAATAAAGGCTGACATCACCGCCGTCCAAGAAATGCGATGGACGGGACAAGGACAAAGACGAGTAGGTCCTTGTGACATTTACTACAGTGGCCATATAAAGGAGCGCAAGTTTGGTGTGGGATTCGTGGTGGGAGAGAGACTCCGTCGCCGAGTACTATCATTCACTCCGGTGAATGAACGTCTAGCCACAATCCGCATCAAAGCGAGGTTCTTCAACATATCGCTGATCTGCGCCCACGCTCCGACGGATGAGAAGGACGATGTGACCAAAGATGCCTTTTATGAGTGCTTGGAACGCACTTATGAGAGATGCCCCCGCCACGATGTCAAAATCGTGCTTGGCGACTTTAACGCCAGGGTGGGCAAAGAAGGTATCTTTGGCACTATGGTTGGTAAATTCAGCCTCCACGAGGAAACATCCCCAAATGGGTTGAGGCTGATCGACTTCGCCGGGGCCCGAAATATGGTTATCTGTAGTACCAGATTCCAGCACAAAAAATTCATCAAGCTACCTGGCTGTCTCCGGATCGAAAAACTACCAACCAGATCGATCATGTTGTGATAGACGGAAGACACGTCTCCAGTGTTTTAGATGTGCGTGCGCTCCGAGGTCCTAACATCGACTCGGACCACTATCTTGTTGCAGCCAAGATTCGCACCCACCTCTGTGCAGCAAAAAACGCACGCCAACAAACACAAGGAAGGTTCCACGTCGAAAAGCTGCAATCACAACAGACTGCCGAACGATTTTCTACTCGGCTTGCACTCCTGCTCTCTGAGAGCACTCATCAACAACTCGGTATAAGGGAACTGTGGGACGGCATTTCAAACTCCTTACGTATAGCTGCATCCGAAACCCTTGGTTTTCGGAAAGTGCAAAAGAACAACTGGTACGACGAGGAGTGCCGCGCCGCAGCGGAGAGAAAACAGGCTGCCTACCTCGCAACGTTACGATCGACCACAACACGTGCGGGATGGGATAGATACCGAGAATTGAAGAAGGAAACGAGACGCATCTGCAGACAGAAAAAGAAAGAGGCCGAAATGCGTGAGTATGAAGAGCTTGATAAGTTGGCCGACAGGGGTAATGCTCGAAAATTCTACGAAAAAATGCGGCGGCTTACAGAAGGTTTCAAGACCGGAGCATATTCTTGTAGAACCCCCAAAGGTGATCTAGTGACCGATGCCCAGAGCATACTTAAATTATGGAGGGAACACTTCTCCAGCCTGCTGAATGGCAGAGAATGCACAACGCCAGGAGAAGGCGAACCCGATTCCCCAATCGATGACAATGGAGCAGACGTCCCATTGCCCGACCATGAAGAAGTTCGAATAGCAATTACCCGCCTGAAGAACAACAAAGCGGCGGGGCCGATGGATTACCGGCCGAGCTATTCAAACACGGCGGCGAAGAACTGATAAGGAGCATGCATCAGCTTCTTTTTAAAATATGGTCGGACGAAAGCATGCCCAACGATTAGAATTGGAGCACGAAAAGGAACCGCCTTTATGCAGCAATGTGTGAATTTGGTATCCCCGCAAAACTAATACGGCTGTGTAAACTGACGCTGAGCAACACGAAGAGCTCCGTCAGAATCGGAAAGGACCTCTCCGAGCCGTTCGATACCAAGCGAGGTTTCAGACAAGGCGATTCCCTATCGTGTGACTTTTTCAACCTGCTTCTGGAGAAAATAGTTCGAGCTGCAGAACTTAGTAGAGAAGGTACCATCTTTTATAAGAGTGTACAGCTGCTGGCGTATGCCGACGATATTGATATCATCGGCCTTAACACCCGCGCCGTTAGTTCTGCTTTCTCCAGACTAGATAAGGAAGCACAGAAAATGGGTCTGGCAGTGAACGAGGGCAAGACGAAATATCTCCTGTCATCAAACAAACAGTCGTCGCACTCGCGACTTGGCACTCACGTCACTGTTGACAGTCATAACTTTGAAGTTGTAGATAATTTCGTCTATTTAGGAACCAGTATTAACACCACCAACAATGTCAGCCTGGAAATCCAACGCAGGATTGCTCTTGCCAACAGGTGCTACTTCGGACTGAGTAGGCAATTGAAAAGTAAAGTCCTCTCTCGACGAACAAAAGCCAAACTCTATAAGTCGCTCATAATTCCCGTCCTGCTATATGGTGCAGAGGCTTGGACGATGTCAACAACTGATGAGTCGACGTTGCGAGTTTTCGAGAGAAAAGTTCTGCGAAAGATTTATGGTCCTTTGCACATTGGCCACGGCGAATACCGCATTCGATGGAACGATGAGCTGTTCGAGATATACGACGAGATTGACATAGTTCAGCGAATTAAAAGACAGCGGCTACGCTGGCTAGGTCATGTTGTCCGAATGGACGAAAACACTCCAGCTCTGAAAGTATTCGACGCTGTACCCGCCGGGGGAAGCAGAGGAAGAGGAAGACCTCCACTCCGTTGGAAGGACCAAGTGGAGAAGGACCTGGCTACGCTTGGAATATCCAATTGGCGCCACGTAGCGAAAAGGAGAAACGACTGGCGCGCTGTTGTTAACTCGGCTATAATCGCGTTAGTGGTGTCTACGCCAATTAAGAAGAAGAAGAAAACGGCAAGGTTAGCGCCACACAATCGAAAAAGAGTAAATTTTAACAAATTGAAGGAAGCTCTTACATCGGAGGATGTTATGTTACTCTACCCAGACTTCAGGAAGCCATTTGATCTAACGACAGACGCTTCATCTTTGGGTATAGGGGCAGTACTGTCACAAGACAATAGGCCAATCACCTTTATTTCAAGGACTTTGAAAGATCGTGAGCAAAATTTCGCTACTAACGAACGCGAGTTACTTGCCATAGTCTGGGCCCTAAAAAGCCTTAGAATCTATCTCTATGGCGTAAAAAATTTAAAAATTTTTACAGACCATCAGCCACTTACGTTTGCGGTTTTAGACCGAAACCCTAATGCCAAAATTAAATGCTGGAAAGCGTTTATCGACGAGCACAACGCTAAAATGTTTTACAAACCGGGCAAGGAAAATCATGTTGCTGACGCGCTATCACGACAGAACATCCACACTCTAGAGGAGGATGCCCAATAAGATTTGGCTACAGTCCACAGCGAAATGTCACTATCCTATACGATAGAAGAAACTGAGAAACCATTAAATTGCTTCCGAAACCAAACCGTTTTAGAAGAAGCAGACATGACTTTAAGACGGAATTTCATATACTTCGGCAATAAAACTCGTCACATAATTCAATTTACAAATACGAAGCACCTTATTGAGGAGATAAAAATAGCTGTAAACCCAAATGTGGTAAATGCCATACATTGCGATCTAACAACATTGGCCAGCATACAACATGAATTGGTAAGGAGTTTTCCGTCAACAAAGTTTTGGCACTGCAAAAACATGGTGTCTGATATTGTCAACAAAAACGAGCAGAGGGAGATTGTTGTTGCTGAGCACAATCGAGCTCACAGAGCAGCCCAGGAGAATATTAAACAAATCCTCTGCGATTACTATTTCCCAAAGGCGACAAATTTGGCGAATGAAGTTGTCGCGAATTGTAGGATCTGTGGTAAGGCCAAATACGACAAACACCCACGTAAGCAGGAACATGGTGTAACTCCAATTCCCTCCTATACCGAGGAAATGTTGCACATTGATATCTTTTCGACAGATAACAGGTACATTCTTACCTGTCTGGACAAATTCTCAAAATTTATTGTGATAATGAAGCTTCTCTAAATTCTGAAACGATAACCACATTGTTGAAGAATAGTTTTGGTGTAGACATCGTAAACGCACCACCCCTTCATAGCACGTCGAACGGGCATGTTGAATGCCTCCATAGTACACTTTTGGAGATAGCCAGATGTTTGAAACTGGACAGGAAAATTAACGAGACGACAGACCTCATATTAATGGCAACAACTGAATACCACCGAACGATTCACTCGGTGACCAATATGAAACCAATCGAAATACTTCACGCCAACCCACCCGAACTGACGAATGAGATAACCATGAAAATAATCAAGGCTCAACAAGCACAAATGGATAGGAATAACCCTTCCAGACGGAATAGAGTATTCGACGTGGGGGAAAGAGTATTGGTAAAGACTAACAGACGACTCGGAAATAAATTATCCCCTTTATATGTTGAGGAGAAAGTTGAAGCAGACTTGGGTTCTCATAAAAGGGAGGGTGGTCCACAAGGACAACCTAAAGTAAGGGAAAATTCTTAAGCTTCTTTCACACCATCTTTCAGGATACTGATTGCGATACTCCTTATTCAAACGACGACGACAAAATTGACCGACTATTCGACTTCCGACTACATACCGATTCAGGATGGTGACGCGACGATTTGGGAAGAATTTGGCTATCTAAGGCATACAACTAATCTTACAGTATACAAGGGAATAGTTGAGGAAACCAAAGGCTTAGCAACACAATTCCCTCTATCCCATATGAGAATGTTACTCGACGCAGACATTGCACATATAAAGGTGCTTCTGACAACACTGGACATCCATCACAGGCAGGCTAGGAGCATTAACGTTTTGGGTACTGCCCTAAAGGTTATCGCAGGTACGCCTGACTTTGACGATTTCGAAAACTTAAAGTTCCGACAACAGGAACTCGTAGACTCAGTGCGACATCAGGTAGAAATAAACACAAGGATACAAGAAAAGATAAATGAACTGACGGAAACGGTTAACCACATCATTAAAAACTCAAAAGCTGGACAGATCGACACTGGTCACTTGTATGAAATGTTGCTTGCAAGAAATAGGATCATTATAAATGAAATTGAAACTTTAATTTCAACTACTACCCTTGCAAAGACAGGGATAATAAATCCCATCCAAATTATATAAAATATATTATTCAAATGCACTCTACAAACACAACTATCACTGATTTAATGGAGGTATCATATATTAAGGTTTTATTAGACGGTAATCTTCTACATTTTATTATCAAATATCCCAAGCCAGTACTAGTCTGTAAGAAAATTATTATCTTTCCTGTCCAACACAACGAAACAATCCTGCACCTTGGGAATGACAACAATGTTGCTGATTGTCATAATCAAGTTCTGGCGATTGGAAATTGCAGCGCAACGCTCACATCAACGTTTTGCAAAAAATTACAACATCCAACGCGCGCGCAGCAGCTTCATTCTGGTAATGTTGCCCACTGCAGCACTCGCCCTAGCCACCTTGAACCAATTGTGGTGGTCGATGATGGCATAATCATCATTAACGATAATACCGCTTTAGTCAAGACTACCGCAGACACTGAGAAGACCATAAAGGGAACTTATTTACTTTCCTTCGAAAATGAGATTCAAATTAATGGATCCTACTACAAAAACGTAAACGGCATGTTTAAAACATTACCAGGATCAGCAACGACGGCGCTCCTTAATATCACCAGTCATCAAGAGATTTTGAGTCTTCCATACCTTCACAAGATAAGTATGGAAAACGTGCGTTTTATCAGGAAAATAGAAGGGAGGACTATGATAGGACCAACGATATCAGGTCTTACTAGCATTGTCATACTAATTTCCTGTTACGGTCTAATTAAACTATACCGAGAGCGAAAAAGAAGACGCAAATCCCAGAATCTTCAGAACGTCATAAACAATCTTAAGAAGTCCGTGGACGGCCTTCATTTAGAAGGGGAGAAGTTTATATAAGCTGCCCTTTGTCAACAATAAAGTCCGCGCGTGGCCTGAGTCAGCGAATCCACATTCTCACGCTGGCAGCTAGCAGTTAACATAAGCAGCACTTTGTCAACAACAAAGTCCGCGCGTGGCCTGAGTCAGCGAATTCACATTCCCACGCTGACGGGTAAGGCACAGCAGTAGCGGCAAATCGCCAACGCCAGCGTCGGTGTAGTATCCGCTGCAATAACTCTACAACTACTACTAACAACGAATTGCGAGACACAACAACTAAGACAAGGTGCACGGACTTATTTAAGACATTAGCTTTAGAATGTAACGGTCAGTTTGTAACAGAGAACTCATCAGACAGCATGATCTGATTAATAAAGTGATAATAATAAAGAAACAAGACGGTTATTCGTAATTTGTACACATCTAGAAATCCACAACAAATTTTTTCAAATCATTAGCTTTACGTAATAAAGTTAATAAACTTTCTCTATCTTACTAAAGTTGGCATAAAGCCATAACGGCTGTGCATTTGCAAAAATTCCACAATTTTACATTTAAGTATAAAACCGTTTTTCCTGCATTTAAACTCTTATCAATCCATATCCAGTTTAATCAAATAATCAACGTCACATATTCAAGTTAATTAATTTTCTTCATCTTCCTAAAGTTGGCATAAAGCCATAACGTCAGAGCATTTGGAAAAATTCCACAATTTTACATTTAGGTATAAAACCGATTTTCTTGCATGTACACATTTAGCAATCCATATCGAGTTGATTCAAATCATTAACGTCACATATTCAAGTTAATTAACCTTCGTCATCTTACAGAAGTTGGCATAAAGCCAAAACGGCAGAGCATTTGGAAAAATTCCACAATTTTACATTTAGGTATAAAACCGATTTTTTGCATGTACACATTTAGAAATCCATATCAAGTTAATTCAAATCATTAACGTCACATATTAAAGTTACTTAACCTTCTTCATCTTACTAAAGTTGGCATAAAGCCAAACGGCAGTGCATTTGGAAAAATTCCACAATTTTACATTTAGGTATAAAACCGATTTTCTTGCATGTACACATTAAGAAATACATATCAAGTTGCTTGAAATCATTAGCTTCACATATTAAAGTTAATTAACCTTCTTCATCTTACTGAAGTTAGCATAAAGCCAAAACGGCAGTGCATTTGGAAAATTCCAGAATTTTACATTTAGGTATAAAACCGGTTTTCTTGCATTTACACATTTAGAAATACATATCATATTTAAGTTAATTAACTTTCTTCATCTTACTAAAGTTGGCATAAAGCCATAACGGCAGTGCATTTGGAAAAATTCCACAATTTTACATTTAGGTATAAACCCGACTTTCTTGCATACATATATTTAGAAATACATATCAAGTTGCTTCAAATCATTAGCTTAACATAATAAAGTTAATTAACCCTCATCATCTTACTCAAGTTGACATAAAGCCATAACGGCAGTGCATTTGGAAAAATTCCGCAATTTTACATTTAGGTATAAAACCGATTTTCTTGCATGTACACATTTAGAAATAAATATCAAATTACCTTAAATCATTAGCTTAACATATTAAAGTTAATTAACCCAAGGAAAAAATTCCACAATTTTTCATTTAGGTATAAAACCGATTTTCTTGCATATGCACATTTAGAAATACATATCAAGTTGCTTCAAATCATTAGCTTAACATATTAAAGTTAGTTAACCTTCTTCATCTTACTGAAGTGTACATAGAACCATAACGACAGTGCTTTTGGAAAAAATTCCATAGCTTTTCATTTAGCTATTAAACCGATTTTCTTGCATGTACGCATGTAGAAATCAACAACAAATTGTTTCAAATCATTAGCTTTACATATTAAAGACAATAAACTTTCTTCATTCTACTAAAGTTGGCATAAAGCCACAACAGCTGTGCATTTGCAAAAAATTCCATAATTTTACATTTAGGTGTTAAGCCGATTTTCGTGCATGTACACATCGAGAAATAAACAACAAATTGTTTCAAATCATTAGCTTTACATATTAAAGTTAATTAACATTCTTCATCTTACTGAAGTTGGCATAAAGCCAAAACGGCAGTGATTTGGAAAATTCCATAATTTTACATTTAGGTATAAAACCGATTTTCTTGCATGTACGCATTTAGAATACAGGAAGCGGAATCACGGGCCAGCGCGATATTTTTTTCCCTAGTATAGGTTGACAGCTGCAACCAACTGTCATCGGCTCGTCTTATACTAAGCTCAGTTTCTATATACCACTCGAGCTGTGAACATGTGTTATAACCTCTCTGCGACAACAAAAAGAAATTCGACACTCCGAAAGTTTTTTTCAACTCTGTGTACAGTTGATTTTTTTCACATTTTTCAATAAATTCATCCAGGTAAATATGTTTATAATATTAGTTGAGCCTTTAGCCTTCGACACACAAAAGAAATTTTGCACGAATTTACATTGTGTTCATTATTCACCGCCATTTTGCAAATGTGAGCGTTTGGGGAATGTTGACATGCTAACTTCATATATTTGACGTGTATATGTGATTTTTCGTTCAGAATTTCAACAACACAATAGTTTTTCAACATTTCCTGATAGTTTCGTGGTCCGAAAAATTTTTTTTAGGCATTATGCCGCGGTACTATCCCAAACAGGAGAAAATTGTTGATTTCGACAACATTTTGGAGGCGATCAAGTCGGTGAAAATACATCACAACAGCGTTCGACAATCTGCGACGGCACACAAAATTCCGAGGACCAACCTGATGCGTTATATTGCAGCATTTGATGGTGCGAGCATCGACGTTACTACTGCCAATGCCGATGTAATGAAGAATTTGCTGGCTGAAAGCACGACGATGGGCACAAAAACGGTGAGTTCTGCTGGTTTCTTTCTTTTTCTTTCATCGAATAATAAATAATTTTTTTTTTTATTTCAGATCTTCAACATCGAACAAGAGAAGGCGCTGATAAGCTACATTCTCCAGGCCAGCGTCATCAACAATGGAATTAGTTTGATGGAGCTTCGTAAGCCCGCGTATGAATTTGCTCGGAAAGTTGGCGCGAGTAAGGATTGGCAGTTGGCGTTCATGAAACGCCACAAATTTTGTCACTGCGAACACCAGAGCAAGTAAGCCAGAACCGTGTGAAGCGATTCAACAAAGAGAATGTCGATGCATTCTTTGCCAACCTTTCATCCGTTCTCGGTAAGACGCCGTTTGAACCTCACCGAATATGGAACATGGATGAAACCGGTTGCCCGACCGTGCCAAACAGACCTGTCAAAACCATCGCGCGCAAAGGACAAAAGCAGGTCGGCTCATCAACATCTGCCGAAAAAGGCACCAATGTGTCTTTGGCTTTGGCCGTCAGCGCTAGTGGCCAGTCTATACCGCCATTCTTCCTCTTTCCCCGAGTCAACATGAAAGAGATTTTTATGACTCATGCGAGTCATGGCGCTGTTGGTGTTGCGAACGGTTCTGGTTACATGAACTCTGACGTATTCCCTCAATTCATGCGTCATTTCATCAAGCACACCGGTGCTAATGCCGATTCGCCAACCATGTTGCTGCTGGACAACCACGGTTCGCATTTATCGATCGAGGTGATAGATTTGGCGTTGGATCATGGCATCACGTTGCTGTCTTTTCCGCTGAAATGCACGCACAAAATGCAGCCGCTAGATGTTGCGGTATTTGCACCATTTAAAGGCATGATGACCGTGAAGCATGATGCATGGAAAAAGTCCAACATTGGTGTCACTTTCGATCTGCATCATGTGCCGCTCCTTGTCGATCAGTGCCTCGATGTTATGTTAACGCCAAAAACCATCAAATCCGGCTTCCGAACAACTGGCATCTACCCGTTCAACCCGCAAATTTTCACTGAAGTTGACTTTGTCGCTTCGGAACTGAGCGGCGAAAATTTGTTCGGTGACGAAGAGAAAGACGCCGACAATCAACGTCGAGTTCTTGCCTCTGGTGATGCCATTGTGACTGCTGCGAATGAGGAGATGTCAACGTCGGAGGCATCGACAAGTGCCCCAGCTTCAACAAGTAGTGCTGCATCATCGTCGTTGTCTCTTGTTTCGGCTCCACAGCTCCGTGATGCATTGAAATCGGTTGGCCCGTTGAAATTGGGCACACCTGCGCCGAAATCAAAACGTGGCCGCAAGACAATGGAGTCAACGATTTTGACATCGCCTGAGGTTGTCGCAGATCTGCGTGACAAGGCCGAAAAAAGCGGCAAAAATTGACGAAGGCAGCCGATGAACCAGCAGCCAAGAATCAAAAAGGCCGTGGCAAATCGAAGACGCCACGGAAGAGAAGCCCGTCTCCGACCGAAACCGACATCGAAGAGGAACGATTTTTGCACGATTTGCCAAAAAAGATGCCGAAGCACGAGAATCGTCAAAACACGGCCCATTGCATCGTTTGCGATCGAGGGGTTCACTTGAAATGTGCCGGACCGAACCCGAACACTTACACCTGCATCCACTGCGAGTCGGAATAATTGTTTTCGCCATTTCCTATTTTTCTTATTATTTATGAATCTCTCTTTCATTTCCATTGATAAATAAACGTTTTTCATCGGTAACAATCATGTTTTAACCCGACATTCCCCACTTTTCAAAATCGCAACATCAGGTTTTTTGCGCCAATGGCTATAAATTTTAAATTTTTGTAGAATTTTATCAAGCCAATGTTATCAAAAGGAAGGTTACGACTCGCACTACAAATCCATGCTTTGGAATTTTCACAAAAAATAACTTTTATGTGACTTTTTAACCGAAATCAAAACGTGGCCCAACATTCCCCACCTTTCCCCTTAATTAACTTTTTCATCTTACTAAATTTGGCATAAAGCCATAACGGCAGCGCATTTGGAAAAGTTCCACAATTTTACATTTAGTTATAAAACCGATTTTCTGCATGTACACATTTAGAAATCCATATCAAGTTGTTTCAAATTATTAAATTCACATATTACAGTTAATTAACCCTATTCATTTTACAGAAGCTGGCATTGAGCCATAACGGCAGTGCATTTGGAAAAATTCCATAATTTTACATTTAGGTATAAAACCGATCTTGCTGGCATTTACACATTTAGCAATCCATATCGAGTTAATTCAAATCATTAACGTCACATATTCAAGTTAATTAACCTTCGTCATCTTACAGAAGTTGGCATAAAGCCAAAACGTCAGTGCATTTGGAAAAATTCCAGAATTTTACATTTAGGTATAAAACCGATTTTCCTGCATATACACATTTAGAAATCCACATCGAATTGCTTCAAATTATCAACTTAACAAATTAGAGTTAGTTAATCTTCTTCAATTTACTGAAGGTGGCATAAAGCCATTATGGCAGTGCATTTGGAAAAATTCCATAATTTTTACATTTAGGTATAAAACCGATTTGCCTGCATGTACACATTTAGAAATCCACATAAAGTTATTTCAAATCGTTAGCTTCACATATTACAGTTATTTAACCTTTTTCATCTTACTAAAGTTGGCATAAAGCCATAACGGCAAAGCATTTGGGAAAATTCCACAATTTTATATTTAGGTATAAAACCTATTCTTGCTGCATTTAAACATTTAGCAATTCATATTAAGTTGCTTCAAATCATTAGCTTCACATTTTAAAGTTAATTAACCTTCTTCATCTTACCAAAGTTGGCATAAAGCCAAACGGCAGTGCATTTGGAAAAATTCCCAATTTTACATTTAGGTATAAAACCGATTTTCTTGCATGTACACATTTTAGAAATCCATCAAATTGCTTCAAATCATTAGCTTCACATATTAAAGTTATTAAACCTTCTTCATCTTACTCAAGTTGACATAAAGCCATAACGGCAGTGCATTTGGAAAATTCCAGAATTTTACATTTAGGTATAAAACCGATTTTCTTGCATATACATACAAATTTAGAAATCCATATCAAGTTGCTTTAAATCATAAGCTTCACATATTAAAGTTAATTAACCTTCTTCATCTTACTGAAGTTGGCATAAAGCCAAAACGGCAGTGCATTTGGAAAAATTCCACAATTTTACATGTAGGTATAAAACCGATTTTCTTGCATATACACATTTAGAAATCCATATCAAATTGCTTTAAATCATTAGCTTTACATATTAAAGGTAATTAACCTTCACCATCTTACTGAATTTGGCATAAAGCCAAGTCAGCAGTGCATTTGGAAAATTCCACATTTTTACATTTAGGTATAAAACCGATTTTCCTGCATGTACACATTTAGAAATCCATATCAAGTTGCTTCAAATCATTAACGTGACATATTCAAGTTAATTAACCTTCTTCATCTTACTGAATTTGGCATAAAGCCAAAACGGCAGTGCATTTGGAAAATTCCCTAATTTTACATTTAGGTATAAAACCGATTTTCTTGCATATACACATTTAGAAATCCATATCAAATTGCTTTGAATCATTAGCTTCACATATTAACGGTAATTAATCTTCCTCATCTTACTGAAGTTGGCATTAAGCCAAAAGGGCAGTGCATTTGGAGAAATTCCACAATTTTACATTTAGGTATAAAACCGACTTTCGTGCATGTACACATTTAGAAATCCATATCAAGTTGTTTCAAATTATTAAATTCACATATTAAAGTTAACTAACCCTCATCATCTTACCCAAAATGACATAAGACCATAACGGCAGTGCATTTGAAAAAATTCCAGAATTTAACAATTAGGTATAAAACCGATGTGCATGTACACATTTAGAAATCCATATCAAGTTGCTTTTAATCATTAGCTAAACATATTAAAGATAATTAACCTCCTTCATCTTACTGAAGTTGGCATAAAGCCAAAACGGCAGTGCATTTGGAAAAAATTCCATCACTTTACATTTAGGTATAAAACCGATTTTCTCTCATGAACAAATTTAGAAATCCATATCAATTTGCTTCAAATCGTTAGCTTCATATAAAGTTAATTAATCTTATTCATCTTACAGAAGTTGGCATAAAACCAAAACGGCAGTGCATTTGGAAAAATTCCACAATTTTACATTTAGGTATGAAACCGATTTTCTTGCATATAAACATTTAGAAATCCATATCGATTTGCTTCAAATCATGAGCTTCACATTTTATAGTTAAATTAACCTTCTTCATCTTATTGAAGTTGGTATAAAGCCAAAACGGCAGTGCCTTTGGAAAAATTCCACATTTTTACATTTAGGTATAAAACCGATTTTCTTGCATATACATACACATTTAGAACTCCATACCATATTAAGTTGTCTCAAATCATTGGCTTAACATACTAAATTAATTAACCTTCTTCATCTTACAGAAGTTGGCATAAAACCAAAACGACAGTGCATTTGGAAAAATTCCACAATTTTTCATTTATTTATAAAACCGATTTCCTTCCATATACACATTTAGAAATCCATATTAAGTTGCTATTAAATCCATATTAAGTTAATTAACCTTCTTCATTTTATTGAAGTTGGCATAAAGCCAAAACGGCAGTGCATTTGAAAAAATTCCAGAATTTTACATTTAGGTATAAAACCGATTTTCTTGCATGTACACATTTAGAAATCCATATCAAATTGCTTCAAATTATTAGCTTCACATATTAAAGTTAATTAATCTTATTCATCTTACAGAAGTTGGCATAAAGCCAAAACGACAGTGCATTTGGAAAAATTCCACAATTTTACATTTAGGTATAAAACCGATTTTCTTGCAGATGCACATTTGGCAATCCATGTCGAATGGCTTCATATCATTAGCTTAACATATTAAAGTTAATAACCCTCACATTCATGTTAATTAACCTTCTTCATCTTACTAAGTTGGCATAAAGCCAAAACGGCAGTGCTTTTGGAAAACTTGCATAATTTTACATTTAGGTATAAAACCGATTTTCTTGCATGTACACATTTAGAAATCCATATCAAGTTGCTTCTTAAAATCATTAGCTTCATCTTACTCAATTATTAAAGTTTTAATTAAACCGATTTTCTTGTATGTACCCATCTAGAAATCCACAACAATTTGTTTCATATCATTAGCTTTACATAATAAAGTTAATAAACTTCATCCATAAAGTTGGCATAAAACCATAACGGCACCGCATTTGGAAAAATTCCACAATTTTACATTTAGGTATAAAACCGATTTTCTTGCCTGTACACATTTAAAAATCCATATCAAGTTGCTTCAAATCATAAGCTTCACATTTAAAGTTAATTAACCTCGTCATCTTACTAAAGTTGGCATAAAGCCATAACGGCAGTGCATTTGGAAAAATTCCACAATTTTTCATATAAGTATAAAACCGATTTTCTTGCATACACATATTTAGAAATACAATATATATTTAGAAATACATATAAAGTTGCTTCAAATCGTTAACTTCATATATTAAAGTTAATTTACCTTCTTCATATTACAGAAGTTGGCATAAAGCCATAACGGCAGTGCATTTGGAAAAAATTCCACAATTTTTACATTTAGGTATAAAACCGATTTTCTTGCATATACACAATTAGAAATCCACAACGAATTGCTTCAAATCACCAGCTTGACATATTCAAGTTAATTAACCTTCACCATCTACCTCAAGTTGACATAAGACCATAACGGCAGTGCATTTGGAAAAATTCCACAATTTTTCATTTAGGTATAAAACCGATTTTCTTTCATATACACATTTAGAAATCCATTTCAAGTTGCTTCAAATCATTAAATTCACATATTAAAGTTAATTAAATTTCTTCGTCTTACTAAAGTTGGCATAAAGCCAAAACGGCAGTGCATTTGGAAAATTCAAGAATTTTACATTTAGTTATAAAACCGACTTTCTTGCATGTACACATTTAGAAATCCATATCATGTTGCTTCAAATCATTAATTCACATATTCAAGTTTAATTACCTTTCTTCATCTTACTGAAGTTGGCATAAAGCCATAACGGCAGTGCATTTGAAAAAAATTCCACAATTTTACATTTGAAAAAACTAGAAAATTCCATAATTTTACATTTAGGTATTATCAAGTTTACATATTAAAGTAGCCTTACATTTTAAAGTTAAAAACTTTCTTCATCTTACTAAAGTTGGCATTACAGCGGCTTGATTTTTTTGCATTTACACATTTAGAAATCCATATCAAGTTACCTCAAATCATAAGCTTAAAATATTAAAGTTATTTAACCCTCATCATCTTACTGTAGTTGGCATAAAGCCATAACGGCAGTGCATTTAGAAAAAATTCCATAATTTTACATTTAGGTGTTAAGCCGATTCGTGCATGTGCATAAAAAAAAATTGTTTCAAATCATTAATTTACATATTAAAGTTAATAACTTTCTTTTTAAAGTTTTACTTTTACATTTATAAAACCAATTTTCTTGCATGTGCATATACATTTAGAAATACATATCAAGTTGCTTCAAATCATTAGCTTAACATATTAAAGTTAATTAACCCTCATCATCTTACTGTAGTTGGCATAAAGCCATAACGGCAGTGCATTTAGAAAAATTCCACAATTTTACATTTAGGAATAAAACCGATTTTCCTTGCTTCAAATCATTAGCTTTACATATTAAAGTTAATAAACTTTCTTCATCTTACCAAAGTTTGCATAAAGCCACAGCGGCTGTGCATTTGCAAAAAATTCCATAATTTTACATTTAGGTATAAAACCGATTTTCTTTCATGCACACATTTAAAAATACATATCAAGTTTCTTCAAATAATTAGCTTAACATATTAAAGTTAATTAACTCTCATCATCTTACTAAAGTTGATATAAGACCATAACGGCATTGCATTTGGAAAAAAATCCATAATTTTACATTTAGGTATTAAACCGATTTCTTCCATGTACGCATCTAGAATTCCACAACAAATTATTTCATATCATTAGCTTTACATATTAAAGTTAATTAACTTTCTTCATCTTACTAAAGTTGGCATAAATCCAAAACGGCAGTGCATTTGGAAAATTTCAGAATTTTACATTTTGGTATAAAACCGACTTTCTTGCATTCAAACATTAAGCAATCCATATCGAGTTGATGCAAATCATTAACGTCACATATTCGTGTTAATTAACCTTCTTCATCTTACTAAAGTTGGCATAAAGCCAAAACGGCAGTGCATTTAGAAAATTTCAGAATTTTACACTTAGGTATAAAACCGATTTTCCTGCATGTACACATTTAGAAATCCATATCAAGTTGTTTCAAATCATTAATGTCACATATTCAAGTAATTTAACCTTCGTCATTTTACAGAAGTTTGCAAAAAGCCATTACGGCAGTGAATATACACATTTAGAAATGCAGACCGAATTGCTTTAAATCATTAGCTTCACATATTAAAGTAAATTAATCTTCTTCATCTTACTTAAGTTGACATAAAGCCATAAAGGCAAAGCATTTGGAAAAATTCCACAATTTTACATTTAGGTATAAAACCGATTTTCTTGCATATACATATTTAGAAATACATATCAAGTTGCTTCAAATCATTAGCTTCACATATTAAAGTTAATTAACCCTCATCATCTTACTTAAGTTGATATAAAGCCATAAAGGCAGTGCATTTAAAAAAATTCCATAATTTTACATTTAGGTATTAAGCCTATTTTCGTGCATGTACACATCTAGAAATCCATATTAGGGTGTTTCAAATCATTAGCTTTACATATTAAAGTTAATAAACTTTCTTCATCTTACTAAAGTTGGCATAAAGCCATAACGGCAGTGCATTTGCAAAAATTCCATAATTTTACATTTAAGTATAAAACCGATTTTCTTTCATGTACACATTTAGAAAAACATATCAAGTTGCTTCAATTCTTAATGTGTGCTTAGTGAGTGCAGCCGTACGTACTAAGCTCTGGATTTATTAACTAAAACAAGCGAATAATAATAATCCGTACGCGTGTGAACTAAAATAGAAGAAAAAAAAAACAATAAGAACATATTGATTTAATGATCGATGACACTGACAGCGATGGGAGGTGTGTGGACAGCGAAGTCTGGCAAACCACATACCTACCTAAAGCAAGAAAGCGTATGAGCATTGACTCTCCAAAAATAACTAAAAAACATCAAAGGATGAGCGAAGGGTCAAACAACTCAAACCGGTTTTCTGTGCTAGATTTGGACGTGCAAAGTAATAAACACAACTCTAAGGAAAAAGAGGACTCAATGTTAACTGCTGTAGTTTCTCACAAGCCTCCACCAATTTTTGTACCTCAAGTGAGTGATACATATAAATAAAATGTTGAAAAGCTTTTCAATTGTTATTGGTAAAGAAAACTTCACCTACAAGTCAGGCAGGGACGGACAAGGGAGAGTAATGACCTCAAACAGTGATTGCTACAGAAAACTTGTTAGCTATTTATATACCAATAATATTACTTTTCATACATATCAATTGAAAGAAGATAAGCCATATCGAATAGTTATAAAAAATATTCACTTATCAACTCCTGTCGATGATATCAAGCATGACTTAGAAAAAAACGGGCATACTGTGCGAAATATTGTAAATGCAAAAAGCAAAATTTCAAAATTGCCGATGTCAATATTCTTTGTTGATCTTGAACCTTCGACAAACAATAAAAAAGTATTTGACGTAAATCGCTTATGCAATGCCATAGTAAAGATTGAGCCACCTAGAAAATTTAACGATTTGGTACAATGCCACCGCTGTCAATAGTTCGGCCATACCAAGCAATATTGCAAAAAGCCTTATAGATGTGTAAAGCGTGCACTAGACCATCCTTCGTCTCTTTGTTCAAAAGATAGAGAAACTTCACCGAAATGCTTCCATTGCCTTCAAAATTATACCGCCAATTACAAAGGTTGTAAAATTTATCAAGAGTTAGTTTCAAAAAAAGACTCGCTTAATAATAAGACAAGGCCTTCCTTGTTCAAACTTGCAAATGCCGAATATCAAGTTCCCCATAAAAACGTTAGCTATGCTGATGTAACAAGAGGACAACTTAGTTCTACTACAACCACAGTACGCCATGAAAAAATTGACAAACTCAAAGAATTGAAGTTAATTAACCCTCATCATTTTACTGTAGTTGGCATAAAGCAAAAACGGCAGTGCATTTGGAAAAATTCCATAATTTTACATTTAGGTATAAAACCGACTTTCTTGCATGTACACATTTAGAAATACATATCAAGTTGCTTCAAATCATTAGCTTCACATATTCGTGTTATTAACCTTCTTCATCTTACAGAAGTTGGCATAAAGCCAAAACAGCATTTGGAAAATTTCAGAATTTTACATTTAGGTATAAAACCGATTTTCCTGTATTCAAATATTTAGAAATCCATACCTAGTTGTTTCAAATCATTAACGTCACATATTCAAGTTATTTAACCTTCGTCATTTTACAGAAGTTTGCATAAAGCCATAACGGCAGTGCATATACACATTTAGAAATCAACGTCGAATTGCTTTATATCATTAGCTTCACATATTAAAGTAAATTAACCCTCATCATCTTACTTAAGTTGACATAAAGCCATAAAAGCAGTGCATTTGGAAAAATTTCATAATTTTACATTTAGGTATAAAACCGATTTTCTTGCACATACACATTTAGAAATACATATCAAGTTGCTTCAAATCAGTAGCTTCACATATTAAAGTTATTTAACCCTCACCATCTTACTCAAGTTGACATAAAGCCATAACGGCGGTGCATTTCGAAAAAATTCCACAATTTTACATTTAGGTATAAAACCGACCTTCTTGCATTCAAACATTTAGCAATCCATATCGAGTTGTTTCAAATCATTAACGTCACATATTCAAGTTAATTAACCTTCGTCATCTTACAGAAGTTGGCATAAAGCCATAACGGCAGTGAATATACACATTTAGATATCCACACCGAATTGCTTTAAATCATTAGCTTCACATATTAAAGATAATTAACCTTCTTTATCTTACAGAAGTTGGCATAAAGCCATAACGGCAGTGCATTTGGAAAAATTCCACAATTTTACAATTAGGTATAAAACCGATTTTCCTGCATTTAAACATTTAGCAATCCATATCGAGTTGATTCAAATCATTAACGTCACATATTCAAGTTATTTAACGTTCGTCATCTAACAGAAGTTGGCATAAAGCCATAACGGCAGTGCATGTACACATTTAGAAATCCGCGCCGAATTGCTTTATATCATTAGCTTCACATATTAAAGTTAATTAACCCTCATCATCTTACTTAAGTTGACATAAAGCCATAAAGGCAGTGCATTTGGAAAAATTCCACTCTTTTACATTTAGGTATAAAACCAATTTTCTTGCACATACATATTTAAAAATTCATACCAAGTTGCTTCAAATCAGTAGCTTCACATATTAAAGTTATTTAACCCTCATCATCTTACTCAAGTTGACATAAAGCCATAACGGCGGTGCATTTGGAAAAAATTCCACAATTTTTCTTTTAGGTATAAAACCGATTTTCTTGCATGTACACATTTAGATATCCATATCAAGTTGCCTCAAATCATTAGCTTAGAATATTAAAGTTAATTAACCCTCATCATATTACTGTAGGTGGCATACAGCAAAAACGGCAGTGCATTTGCAAAAATTTCACAATTTTGTATTTAGGTATAAAACCGTTTTTCTTGCATATGCACATTTGGCAATCTATGTCGAATGGTTTCAAATCATTAGCTTCACATATTAAAGTTAATTAACCTTCTTCATCTCACTGAAGTTGACACAAAGCCAAAACGGCAGTGCATTTGGAAAATTCCACAATTTTACATTTAGGTATAAAACCGATTTTCTTGCATATGCACATTTGGCAATCTATGTCGAATGGTTTCAAATCATTAGATTCACATATTAAAGTTAATTAACCTTCTTTAGCTTACTGAAGTTGGCATAAAGCCAAAAGGCAGTGCGTTTGGAAAATTCCAGAATTTTACATTTGGGTATAAAACCGGTTTTCAGCTCACCAAAGTTGACATAAAGCCATAACGGCAGTGATTTAGGAAAAATTCCACAATCTTATATTTAGGTATTAAATCGAATTTTTTGTATATTCTCATTTAACAATCTATGTGGAGTTGTTTCAAATCAGTATTTTCACATATGTAAGATGATTAACTTTCTTCACCTCACCATTCCAGAATTTTGCATTTAGGTAAAAAACGGAATTTTTTGCATGTACGCATCTAAAAATACATATGAAGAATTGCTTTAAATCACTAGCTTCACATATTAAAGTTAATTAACCTTCTTCATCTTACTGTAGTTGGTATTGAGCCAAAACGGCAGTGCGTTTGGAAAAATTCCACAATTTTACATTTAGTTATAAAACCGATTTTTCTGCATTTAAACAGTTAGCAGTCCATATCGAGTTGATTCAAGTCATTAACGTCACATATTTAAGTTAATTAACCTTTGTTATCTTACAGATGTTGGCCTAAAGCCAAAACGGCAGTGCATTTGGAAAAATTCCACACTTTTACATTTAGGTAAAAAACCGATTTTCTTGCATACACATATTTAGAAATACATATGAAGTTGCTTTAAATCATTAGCTTAACATATTAACATCATCTTACTCAAGTTGGCATAAAGCCATAACGGCAGTGCATTTGGAAAAATTCCACAATTTTACATTTAGGTGTAAATCGATTTACTTGCATGTACACATTTAGAAATCGATATCAAGTTGCTCCAAATCATTCTTTTTCTTCTTAATTGGCGTAGACACCACTTACGCGATTATAGCCGAGTTAACAACAGCGTGCCAGTCGTTTCTTCTTTTCGCTACGTGGCGTCAATTGGATATTCCAAGCGAAGCCAGGTCCTTCTCCACTTGGTACTTTTAACGGAGTGGAGGTCTTCCTCTTCCTCTGCTTCGCCCGGCGGGTACTGCATCGAATATTTTCAGAGCTGGAGTGTTTTCGTCCATCCGGACAACATGACCTAGCCAGCGCAGCCGCTGTCTTTTAATTCGCTGAACTATGTCAATCTCGTCGTATATCTCGAACAGCTCATCGTTCCATCGAATGCGGTATTCGCCGTGGCCAATGTGCAAAGGACCATAAATCTTTCGCAGAATTTTTCTCTCGAAAACTCGTAACGTCGACTCATCGGTTGCCGTCATCGCCCAAGCCTCTGCACCATATAGCAGGACGGGAATTATGAGCGACTTATAGAGTTTAGCTTTTGTTCGTCGAGAGAGGACTTTACTTTTCAATTGCCTACTCAGTCCGAAGTAGCACCTGTTGGCAAGAGCAATCCTGCTTTGGATTTCCAGGCTGACATTGTTGGTGGTGTTAATGCTGGTTCCTAAATAGACGAAATTATCTACGACTTCAAAGTTATGACTGTCAACAGTGACGTGAGAGCCTAGTCGCGAGTGCGACGACTGATTGTTTGATGACAGGAGATATTTCGTTTTGCCCTCGTTCACTACCAGACCCATTTTCTGTTTCCTTGTCCAGCCTGGAGACAGCAGAACTAACGGCGCGGGTGTTGAGGCCGATGATATCAATATCGTCGGCATACGCCAGCAGTTGTACACTCTTGTAGAAGATGGCACCTTCTCTATTTA
>NW_026089624.1:17426505-17442590 GCF_024586455.1 Bactrocera neohumeralis
TTCCCTTAATGAAAAATTATGGTTTTTTCCAAAATCATCCTTTTTTAAACGGTAAACCAGAGTAGGAGATCAGGGAAATTTAAAACCTTTTAATTTTTAATTAATGATTTGAAGCCTTTCCAAATATGAGTTTTAAAGGGATATAAAAAAATCGGGTTTTTAAATTTGAAGAAAATCGGGAAATTCCCAAAGGAAACTCCCTTTTCTTATGCTAACTTCAAAAAATTGAAAAAAGTTAATTTTTTTTTAAACCCCAACCCAATGATTTAAAATCCACCCCAGTTGACATTTATAGGGAAAAAAGGGTTTTTCTTAAAATGAAAAATTTTGGGGAAATTTTTTTTCCAAATGCCCCGCCGTTATTTTTTCAACTTTGGGAAGATCGGGGGGAATTTTTTTTAAGAAAAAAACGGGTTTTTTTATAGCTTTAAGGGAAAATAAAGGTTAATTAATTTTAAAAAAGGTAAAATTAATGACTTAACCCATTCAACATAGTTTTCCCAAAATTTTTGTATATGCAAGAAAATCGGGGTTTCATACCTGAATGAAAAATTTTGGGGAATTTTTTTCCAAAAATGAATTGGTTAGGGTTTTATGAAAAACTTTGATAAGTTTTAAAAATTAATTTATTTTTTAAATAAAAAAACCGTTTTTTTTATCCCAATTTCCCATTAGTTTGAAAAAGGGTTTAAATTCTTTAATATGTGAAGTAAATGACTTAAAGCCTTTCCAACATGGGATTAAATGTGTAAATAAGAAAAGGGGGTTTTTAATAATTAAAAACCGGGAATTTTTTCCCAAAAACGGGTTTTTTTTGGTTTTATGCTAATTAGTAAGATGAAAGAAGGTTAATTAATTTTAATATGTGAATTTTAATGTTTAAAAAGCCATTCAACATAGATTAAAGGTTTTATATGAAAAGAAAATCTTTTTTAATACCTAAATGTAAAATCCTAGAAATTTTTCCCAAAAGCACCCCCGGTTATTTTAGTCAATTTTTTGGTGAGAAAAAAGAAAAATTTTTTTTAAATTAAAATTAATTTGTTTTAAAAAACTTTGATAGGTTTTTAAAGTAAACGAAAGAAAAATGTTTTTTTTAACAACCCGAAAAACTAAAATTTTCAAAAAACCGTTTTTGGTTTTATCCAACTTTAGTAAGAAAAACCCCGAAAAATGGGTTAAAAGACGAAAAAAAAAGAAAGGCCGATGGAGAAGAGAATTAGGTCAAAACCGGGACGCAAATTCAAAAAAAAGGATTTACCCTTTCGAAAACGGACATCCCCAAAATTGCGGCGGGCCCTGGGGTTGGGTTCCCCTGTGACCCTTTGGAAAATATAAAAGGGAAACCCGCCATAAAGATTTAAAAAAATCGGGGAATAAAAGAGCTGTTTCTTTTTCCAGAGCCCCCCCAAGAGGGGGAATTTAGATGGCAGTAAAAACCAAGAACACAAAACGTCCCCATAAGGGAAAAAGATCGGGATGAGATTATTCCCCAAAAAACCCGGGGAGCGAAAAAAGGGGGGATTCAGAACATTGGGCCACCAAAATATTAAAAATATGAGAAAAAAAAGGGGGGTTTACCAGCCCTAATCCCCCCAAGATGCCTTTTTTGCCCAAAAAAAAATTAAAAATCGGGTTGATCGGGTTCCCCCCCGGGGAGTTTTTCCCTGCCTCCCGCGGGGACAGATTTTTTCCCCCGGGCCACATGGCGCGAAATATTAGTGTTAAAAGTCCCCCCAAAATCCCCAAAGGGAAGCGGGGGACATGGAAAAAAGCATTGAACAAGGGCCCACCCCTTTTGAAGGGGAAACTTTTCATTTTCAAGTTTTTTTCCCATTTTTAAAAATAGGGGCGCAAAACAATAAAAAAATGAAAATTTTTGTTTTTGAATTTTAAACCCAATGGGAAAAAAAAGCCCCCTTTTGCAAAAAAATCAAATTAGAAAGAAAAATTGATGTCCCTTACTGATGAAAAATTTTCCCAAAACTTCAAAGTCCCGGGGATTACAGATATAAGTCAAAAACAATATGGTCCTGCAATGGACAAACATTCACGTCTTGCTGCAGAGTAGCAAAAAATGGTTTTACCTGGGCGCAAATAGGAGGAATCTACTACGTAAGCTGTTATGCTCGCCCCAGCGCGCCTGTTAGAGAATTTGAAAACTTCCTCCTGGAATTATCGTTAGAAAGCAGAGGCAAATCCCCGGTAATAATGGCAGGCGATTTTAACGCATGGTCTACTGCCTGGGGTAGCAGAAGCTCGAACCATCGTGGGCGCCTAGTTCTAGAATTCCTGAGCCAAACCAACCTCACAATAATGAATAGCGGCACAAAAAATACTTACCAAAAAGGAAATAAAGGCTCTATAATAGACCTGATGTTTGCAAATGACGCACTAAGCAGACACATTAAATGGGAGGTGTCTGACATGTTCACATATAGTGATCACATGGCTATCATAGCAGAAGTTTTAGTCTCTCGAGAACAGGAATCCCCACGCAGTAACACTATACAAAAACGAAGCTGGAAGCAAACAGATTTTGATATTGACGTTTTTGAGACAGTCTGGAGTACAGCAAAATAGTCAGGCGAAAGCGCCACCCACTTAGTAACCGCATTGCGAAAGGAACTGGTAACAGCATGCGACGCCACAATGCGAAAGACAAAATGTCACAATAACCGAAGACCTGTATACTGGTGGAATGAAGAAATTGCCACGCTGAGGAAACTCTGCCACTCAGCCCGACGTCGCTTACAACGCAATCAAAATGGCGAAAACGAAAACCGTCTCAAAGAAGCTTTTAAAATCCATAAGAAGCTTCTAAAGTCAGCTATAATCCGTAGCAAAAGAAACTGCTTTGAAAAGATCTGTGAAGAAGCGAATGTAGACCACTGGGGGACAGCTTATAAAATATGTATGTCCAAATTCCAAAATAAGCGGCAGCAACCCAAATGCGCTTCGTTCATGAAGAAAATCGTGGAGGCATTATTTCCGACGCACGCCCTGATTACCAGCGCTGTGCGACAAAACGAAGCTCCTGAATCACCCCTACTGGTTACAGAAGAAGAATTATTGGCCATAGCAAAAAAAATTAATAAAAACAAAGCTCCTGGTATCGATGGCATACTAAACAGAGCTCTAAAGGTAGCCATAATTTGAAAGCCCGCTCTTTTCGCAAAAATGTACAACGCATGTATAAAAGAAGGGATCTTCCCCGATCCCTGGAAAGTTCAGTGCCTGCTTTTAATCCCAAAACCAAAAAAACACCAGATGAACCCTCTTCGTATCGACCACTGTGTATGCTCGACACAATGGGCAAAGTGTACGAAAGCATAATAAGAAACCGCTTGGAGTTTGCAATCCAGGAAGCCGGCGGACTATCAGAAAGACAATACGGCTTCAGGAAACAGAGGTCCACTATAGATGCACTAAAAGAAGTTGTCGACACTGCGAAAAGTGCAGTAAGCGGCAAAAGATGGAAAGGTGGTACAAAAGAATATTGTGCGCTTATAACCCTGGATGTGAAGAATGCATTCAACTCTGCTAACTGGACAAACATATTTGCAGCCTTGAATGAAATACGGGCCCCACAGTACCTCATAAATATCGTTATGAGTTATTTTGAAAATAGAAGACTGTTTTACGACACCACCGAAGGCATCAAGAGCTACCCTATTTCAAGTGGAGTACCACAAGGTTCAGTTTTAGGCCCTTGCTTATGGAATCGAGTATATGATGGGGTTAAGCTAAAAATCCCACAACAACTTGATGACCAAAAAATAAATGTAACGTTAAATGGTCTGCGCCAATGGTTTTCGTACTGGCTGAGACGACCTTATAGGAAAAAGTAACTCTCACTATAGGCGAGTGGTGATTACAGTTGAAGTATTTAGGGGTAATATTGGACACCAAACTGAAATTCAAGCAGCACTTGGCAAACACAGCAAATAAAGCAAATAAGATTTATAATGCTCTATCAAGAATGATGGCAAATAGAGGCTGTGTGCGCTCCAGCCGCCGACTTCTAATCGCAAAAGCAATGAGCTCAGTTATACTGTATGCAGCTCCAGTATGGATACAGGCACTAAACACAAAAGCGTATGCCAGGCCAATAATTGCGGTGCATAGACTCACAGCAATAAGAGTAACAAGTTCGCAGCTGAAGTACTAGCTAGTATGCCGCCTAAGACATCAGCGAGTTCCAATTACATGAAACCCAAAAGAGAGAAGAGAGAAATAAGAGCATAACTCTATGGCAGCAACGGTGGCAAACCTCAACTAAAGGACGGTGGACCCACAGACTCATACCTGACATCCACACGTGGATAAGTAGACAACATGGGGACCTGGATTTCCACCTCACCCAAATATTAAGTGGGCATGGGTGCTTTAGAGGCTACCTATATAAATTTCAAAATGACATCAGTCCGTATTGTTCGATGTGTACGGAGTCAAGAGAAGACTCTGAACACGTGTTTTTCTATTGTCCTCGGTTTCAAAAAATAAGGGAAAAGTTAGAAACAGCACTAGGTGGTAGTTTAATGGTGGAAAGTTTGACTGCACTTATGTGTCAGTCCTCTGAGAAGTGGAAAGCTGTTCGCGAAGCGGCAGCTTCCATCACGACAATATTAAGACAGGTACAGCGGAATAGGCGCCAGTCCGTCCGTGCTATAGAGGAGACGTAAAATGTCTTGTCACTCCCATGAAGTAATACTTTATCTGTTGGTCCCGTGGGAGAGTCTTGAGTTGGGAGTAGGTTAGGTTTAGCGGGTTAAAGTCCCGCACTTCGGCTTTCGATGCTTCCTCCTACTTAAAAAAAAAAAAAAAATATATGCAAGAAAATCGGTTTTATACTTAAATGTAAAATTCCGGAATTTTCCAAATGCACTGCCGTTTTGGCTTTATGCCAACTTCTGTAAGATGAAGAAGGTAAATTAACTTTAATATGTGAATTTAATAATTTGAAGCAACAGAACAGAAGATATGGATTGCTAAATGTTTAAATGCAGGAAAATAGGATTTATACCTAAATGTAAAATTGTGGAATTTTTCCAAATGCACTGCTGTTTTGGCTTTATGCCATCTTCTGTAAGGATGACGAAGGCTAATTAACTTTAATATGTGACACTAATGATTTGATTAAACTCGATATGAATTGCTAAATGTTTAAATACAGGAAAATCGGTTTTATACCTAAATGTAAAATTGTGGAATTTTTCCAAATGGTCTGGCGTTATGGCTTTATGCCAACTGTAGTAAGATGAAGAAAGTTAATTAACTTTAATTTGTGAAATAAATAATTTGAAGCGATTTGAAATCGGTTTTATACCTAAATGTAAAATTATGGATTTATTTCCAAATGCACTGCCGTTATGGCTTTATGTCAACTTGAGGTAGATGGTGAGGGTTAATTAACTTGAATATGTCAAGCTAATGATTAGAAGCAATTCGTTGTGGATTTCTAAATGTGTATATGTAGGAAGATCGGTTTTATACCTATATGTAAACTGTGGAATTTTTCCCAATGCACTACCGTTTTGGGTTTATGCCAACTTCTGTAAGATAACGAAGGTTAATTAACTTCAATATGTGACGTTAATGATTTGTGGTTAATGATTTGAATCAACTCGATATGGATTGCTGAGTGTTTTAATGCAGGAAAATCGGCTTTATGCCTAAATGTAAAATTGTGGTATTTTTCCAAATGGTCTGGCGTTATGGCTTTATGCCAACTGTAGTAAGATGAAGAAAGTTAATTAACTTTAATTTGTGAAATAAATAATTTGAAGCGATTTGATATGGATTTCTAAATGTCTACATGCAAGAAAATCGGTTTTATACCTAAATGTAAAATTATGGAAATTTTTCCAAATACACTGCCGTTATGGCTTTATGTCAACTTGAGGTAGATGGTGAAGGTTAATTAACTTGAATATGTCAAGCTGATGATTTGAAGCAATTCGTTGTGGATTTCTAAATGTGTATATGTAGGAAGATCGGTTTTATACCTATATGTAAACTGTGGAATTTTTCCCAATGCACTACCGTTTTGGGTTTATGCCAACTTCTGTAAGATAACGAAGGTTAATTAACTTCAATATGTGACGTTAATGATTTGAATCAACTCGATATGGATTGCTGAGTGTTTTAATGCAGGAAAATCGGCTTTATGCCTAAATGTAAAATTGTGGAATTTTTCTAAATGCACTGCCGTTATGGCTTTATGCTAACTTCAGAAAGATGAAGAAGGCTAATTAACTTTAATATGTGAAGGAAATGATTTAAACCCATCCAACACAGATTGCCAAATGTGTATATGCAATAAAATCGGTTGTATACCTAATGTAAAGTTATGGAATTTTTTCCAAATGCACTGCCGTTTTGGCTTTATGTCAACTAGAGTATGATGATGAGGGTTAATTAACTTTAATATGTGAAGTTAATGATTTGAAGCCATTCAACATAGATTGCCAAATGTGTATATGCAAGAAAATCGGGTTTATACCTGAATGTAAAACTCTGGAATTTTCCCAAAGGCACTGCCGTTTTGGCTCTATGCTAACTTCAGTAAGATGAAGAAGGTTAATTAACTTTAATGTGTGAAGCTAATGATTTGAAGCCATTCGACACAGATTGCCACATGTGTATATGCAGGAAAAACGGTTTTATACTTAAATGTAAAATTGTGGACTTTTTCCAAATGCACTGCCGTTATGGCTTTATGTCAACTTGGGTAAGATCGTGAGGGTTAATTATCTTTTGAGTATAAAACCGTTTTGGCTTTATACCAACTTCAGTAAGATGAAGAAGGTTAATTAACTTTAATATGTGAAGTTAATGACTTGAAGCCATTCAACATAGATTGCCAAATCTGTATATGCAAGAAAATCGGTTTCATACCTGAATGTAAAATTATGGAATTTTTTCCAAATGCACTGCCGTTATGGCTTTATGTCAACTTGAGTAAGATGATGAGGGTTAATTAACTTTAATATGTAAAGCTAATGATTTAAAGCAATTCGGTGTGGATTTTTGAATTTGTATATACAAGAATATCGGTTTTATACCAAAATGTAAAATTCTGGAATTTTTCCAAATGCACTGCCGTTATGGCTTTATGTCAACTTTGGTGAGATAAAGAAAGTTAATTAACTTTAATATGTAAAGTTAATGATTTGAAGCAACTTGATATGGATTTCTAAATGTGTTCATGAAAGAAAATCGGTTTTATACCTAAATGTAGATTTCTGGAATTTTCCAAATGCACTGCCGCTTTGGCTTTATGCCAACTTTAGTAAGATGAAGAAAGTTAATAAACTTTAATATGTGAAGCAATGATTTATATATATTTCTAAATGTGTACATGCAAGAAAGTCGGTTTTATACCTAAATGTAAAGTTATGGAATTTTTTCCAAATGCTCTGCCGTTTTGGCTTTATGTCAACTAGAGTATGATGATGAGGGTTAATTAACTTTAATATGTGATGTTAATGATTTGAAGCCATTCAACATAGATTGCCAATTGTGTATATGAAAGAAAATCGGGTTTATACATGAATGTAAAACTCTGGAATTTTCCCAAAGGCACTGCCGTTTTGGCTTTATGCTAACTTCAGTAAGATGAAGAAGCAGGGGCGAACGCCGGGGGGGGGGGGTTAGTTTGGGGTGTTAAACCCCCCTCTCCCCCCCCCCAAAGTAATTGAATTTTTAAATAGTAGAATTTCATTCTACATAGTCATTTGAGAAATTGTAATTTGTTGTTTTCAAAGCAATCTTTCCGCCGACGATGATACAATTGTATCTTTTTTGATACTTTTTTTTCTATATTTTGTGATTTGATACTTTTTTGTTCAAAACGGCCTATTTTGACACTTTTTGCTGATAAATTTAATTTTTTGAAAATATGAAAATGTTAAACTAAAAACAAACCTATTGTATCTGGATAGTATTAAAAAGATGTGGGAATGTAGGCCAATTAAAAACCCAGAAAAATATAAACTGGACAGAGACATTTTTTTAATTTGCTTCAAAGTAATGAGTTATGAGTAATGAGATGATGCCTTATAACTCTGTGGCTGCTGAACTGGATTTTTTTTAGATTTAAGGGGAATTGTGAGTCGAAAATGGACTTCTTTTGAAAATTAGTTCTGAACTGAAAAGTCACCAATAAGGTTTCTATTATTTTTTTTAGAGTTTATTGTTAATCATAATACAGGAAAAATAAAAACTCATTTATTATGACTTTCAGTTTTCGTTCCATGAGCAAACTGTTGTGAAATAAATTTACATTAAAAAAATTATGCTATTTGCAAAAAAATACTTGAGTGTCTTAACTAAAATGTCTATATTTTTAATAAAAACAGCCAGAAAAAACTGGTCTGAATTAGATACACAACTTTACTTATTGTTTGTTTTTCAAATGAAAATTTTTAAAACAACGGTTGTGCTTTTGATACTTTTTGATACTTTTATACCAACTTCAGTAAGATGAAGAAGGTTAATTAACTTTAATACGTGAAGTTAAAGACTTGAAGCCATTCAACATAGATTGCCAAATGTGTATATGCAAGAAAATCGGGTTTATACCTGAATGTAAAACTCTGGAATTTTCCCAAAGGCACTTCCGTTTTGGCTTTATGCTAACTTCAGTAAGATGAAGAAGGTTAATTAACTTTAATGTGTGAAGCTAATGATTTGAAGCCATTCGACACAGATTGCCACATGTGTATATGCAAGAAAATCGGTTTTATACTTAAATGTAAAATTGTGGACTTTTTCCAAATGCACTGCCGTTATGGCTTTATGTCAACTTGGGTAAGATCGTGAGGGTTAATTATCTTTTAAGTATAAAACCGTTTTGGCTTTATACCAACTTCAGTAAGATGAAGAAGGTTAATTAACTTTAAAATGTGAAGTTAATGACTTGAAGCCATTCGACACAGATTGCCACATGTGTATATGCAAGAAAATCGGTTTTATACCTAAATGTAAAATTGTGGACTTTTTCCAAATGTACTGCCGTTATGGCTTTATGTCAACTTGGGTAAGATGGTGAGGGTTAATTATCTTTTAGGTATAAAACCGTTTTGGCTTTATACCAACTTCAGTAAGATGAAGAAGGTTAATTAACTTTAATATGTGAAGTTAATGATTTAAAGCCATTCAACATAGAATGCCAAATGTGTATATGCAAGAAAATCGGTTTTATACCTAAATGTAAAATCCTAGAATTTTTCCAAATGCACTGCCGTTATGGCTTTATGTCAACTTTGGTGAGATAAAGAAAGTTAATTATTTTTAATATGTAAAGTTAATGATTTGAAGCAACTTGATATGGATTTCTAAATGTGTACATGCAAGGAAGTCGTTTTTATACTTAACTGTAAAATTCTTGAATTTTCCAAATGCACTGCCGTTTTGGCTTTATGCCAACTTTAGTAAGATAAAGAAGGTTAATTAACTTTAATATGTGAAGATACTGATTTAAAACAACTCGACATAGATTGCTAAATGAGTATATACAAAAAATACGATTTATTACCTAAATATAAGATTGTGGATTTTTTTCAAAATCACTGCCGTTATGGCTTTAAGTCAACTTTGGTGAGATGAAGAAAGTTAATTAATTTTAATATGTGAATTTAATAATTTGAAGCAACTTGATATGGATTGCTAAATGTTTAAATGCAGGAAAATCGGATTTATACCTAAATGTAAAATTGTGGAATTTTTCCAAGTGCTCTGGCAATATGGCTTTATGCCAACTGTAGTAAGATGAAGAAAGTTAATTCACTTTAATATGCGAAGCTAATGATTTAAGGCAATTCGGTGTGGATTTCTAAATGTCTATATGCAAGAAAATCGGGTTTATTCCTAAATGTAAAATTCTGGAATTTTTCCATAGGCACTGCCGTTTTGGCTTTATGCTAACTTCAGTAAGATTAAGAAGATTAATTATCTTGAATATGTGAAGCCCATGATTTGAAGCCATTCGACATAGATTGCCAAATGTGTATACACAAAAAATACGATCTAATACTGAAATATAAGATTGTGGAATTTTTCCTAATTCACTGCCGTTATGGCTTTATGTCAACTTTGGTGAGATGAAGAAAGTTAATTAACTTTAATATGTAAAGTTAATGATTTGAGGGCACTCGATGTGGATTTCGAAATGTGTATACGCAAGAAAATCGGCTTTATACCTAAATGTAAAATTATGGATTTTTTTGCAAATGCACTGCGATATATATGCAAGAACTCATTTGTCAGCAAAAGTGGACGCGTTTTTTGTGCGGTCCAGTGTTTTCTTGTGTTTCTCCAAGTGTTTGCAGCAATTTGAACCGAATCTTTCCTCTGCTACAATCAGGTGACGGACGCAAGTGGGCGATTAAATCGAAAGACAGATAAGTACAATTTTTGGTATCTTATTTCAAAATATTTTACATACCTGCCCATTTTCCCGCGGGAAATTAGTTTTATTATATGTTTCCCCTAAGAACAGCAATCCAGGCACAACGTGATTATAACTTTGTTTTGCCGTTATGTTCTGAGCATCAGCTGTTTTCCCCTTCTTTTGTTTTCTTTTCGCATTCCCTTTTAGTCTTGGCGTTGCCAACCACCGGTAATATGAATAAAACGTAAAGAGGACGGGACCGAACAGACCTGTTGACAGGTGTTCCTAACTGCTTTTTTTTAGTGAGGTATGGCCTCCGAAAATAGTGTTGGGCGTACACCAGAAAATCCTTTTCGAAGGATCTCTAAAATTGCTAGAACGCCGCCAAGTGGTAAAAATGGCAAAAACGAGGAGTCCACCTTTGCTGGACCAATAAAAAGTATTGAACCTGCTGACCATGTGGGAAAGAGTGGAAAATCCGAAGAAACGCAAAGCAGCGAATCTACTAACATTTTTTCCAAATTGGGCAGGAAAATAAAAGAGCTCGAAAATATGATGTCCGGCCAGAGACACATAAATCAAGCCATGCGAGATCTCGTAAACAGCATAACATACCTGTATGATAAAACAGGAAACCCCGGAACCTTACCGAAAATGGTGATGGTAGGGAAGGCGTCACAAGTGTCGTCCTCTCATAACGAAGTAAATACGCCAAAGAGAGCTCGAGAGCCATCAGGCTTCTTACCACCTACGAAAAAGCCAAAAAACGTGATTGAAAAAGCGCAGGCAACATTTAGTGAAGTCACGAAAATACCTATGAAAGACACAGCAAACAAACAGGCACCTGAAAAATGGGTAGACGTAGTAAAAAAGAACAGGCCGATGGAGAAGAGAATTAGGTCGAAACCAGACGCATTAATTCTAACAAAAAAGGACGGAGCCTCGTATGCGGACATCCTCCGTAAAATTAAAAGCGACAGTGGCCTCGAGGAGTTGGGTTCACATGTGACCTACATAAGGAAAACTATCAAAGGAGACCTGCTCATAGAGTTAAAAAATCAAGGAGATAAAAGAGCTGATTCGTTTCAGAGCGCCCTAGAGGGGGTAGTTGGCGAGATGGCAGTAGTACAACCAAGAACACACAACGTCACTATAATGTGCAAAGATCTGGATGAGATAACTACTCCAGAAGAAATCTGCGGAGCGTTACAAAAAGAGTGTGGGATTCAGAACATTGGGCCACCAAATATTAAAAATATGAGAAAAACAAGAAGCGGCACACAAATAGCCCTTATATCCTTGCGTGCCCAAGATGCCAAGACTGCCCTTAAATTAGGCAAATTAAAAATCGGTTGGTCGATCTGTCGCCTCCGGGAGTACTCCCCTGTCTCCCGCTGTTACAGATGCTTCCATCCAGGCCACATGGCGCGTAAATGTTGCAGTGTTACCGACAGGACCTCCCTTAGTACACGTTGTGGAAGCGAGGGACATGTAGCAAAAGCATGCACAAGAACACCGAGCTGCATGCTCTGCAAAGGGGAACATTCAGTTCTGAGTACATCTTGCCCAAAATACGTGGAGCTGCTAAATACAATGAAAAAATGAGAATATTGCAGCTGAACTTAAACCACTGCGCCGCAGCACAAGCCCTGCTGCAACAAACCATAATAGAAAGCAAAATTGATGTCGCCTTACTGAGTGAGCAATATTCCCAACGTTCGGAAAGTACTTGGATTACAGATATAAGTGGCAAAGCAGCAATATGGTCCTGCAATGGACAAACATTCACGTCTTGCTGCAGAGTAGCAAAAAATGGTTTTACCTGGGCGCAAATAGGAGGAATCTACTACGTAAGCTGTTATGCTCGCCCTAGCGCGCCTGTTAGAGAATTTGAAGACTTCCTCCTGGAATTATCGTTAGAAAGCAGAGGCAAATCTCCGATAATAATGGCAGGCGATTTTAACGCATGGTCTACTGCCTGGGGTAGCAGAAGTTCGAACCATCGTGGGCGCCTAGTTCTAGAATTCCTGAGCCAAACCAACCTCACAATAATGAATAGCGGCACAAAAATACTTACCAAAAAGGAAATAAAGGCTCTATAATAGACCTGATGTTTGCAAATGACGCACTAAGCAGACACATTAAATGGGAGGTGTCTGACATGTTCACATATAGTGATCACATGGCTATCATAGCAGAAGTTTTATTCTCTCGAGAACAGGAACCCCCACGCAGTAACACTATACAAAAACGAAGCTGGAAGCAAACAGATTTTGATACTGACGTTTTTGAGACAGTCTGGAGTACAGCAATATTGTCAGGCGAAGGCGCCATCCACTTAGTAACCGCATTGCGAAAGGAACTGGTAACAGCATGCGACGCCACAATGCGAAAGACAAAATGTCACAATAACCGAAGACCTGTATACTGGTGGAATGAAGAAATTGCCACGCTGAGAAAGCTCTGTCACTCAGCCCGACGTCGCCTACAACGCAATCAAAATGGCGAAAACGGAAACCGTCTCAAAGAAGCTTTTAAAAGCCATAAGAAGCTTCTAAAGTCAGCTATAATCCGTAGCAAAAGAAACTGCTTTGAAAAGATCTGTGAAGAAGCGAATATAGACCCCTGGGGGACAGCTTATAAAATATGTATGTCCAAATTCCAAAATAAGCGGCAGCAACCCAAATGCGCTTCGTTCATGAAGAAAGTCTTGAAGGCATTATTTCCGACGCACGCACCGATTACTAGCGCTGTGCGACGAAACGAAGCTCCTGAATCACCCCTACTGGTTACAGAAGAAGACCTATTGACCATAGTTAAAAAAATCAAAAACAACAAAGCGCCTGGTATCGATGGCATACCAAACAGAGCTCTAAAGGTAGCCATAATTTCAAAGCCCGCTCTTTTCGCAAAAATGTACAACGCATGTATAAAAGAAGGGATCTTCCCCGATCCCTGGAAAGTTCAGCGCCTGGTTTTAATCCCAAAACCAAAAAAAACACCAGATGAACCCTCTTCGTATCGACCTCTGTGTATGCTCGACACAATGGGCAAAGTGTACGAAAGCATAATAAGAAACCGCTTGGAGTTTGCAATCCAGGAAGCCGGCGGACTATCAGAAAGACAATACGGCTTCAGGAAACAGAGGTCCACTATCGATGCACTAAAAGAAGTTGTCGACACTGCGAAAAGTGCAGTAAGCGGCAAAAGATGGAAAGGTGGTACAAAAGAATATTGTGCGCTGATAACCCTGGATGTGAAGAATGCATTCAACTCTGCTAAATGGACAAACATATTTGCAGCCTTAAATGAAATACGCGCCCCACAGTACCTCATAAATATCGTTATGAGTTATTTTGAAAATAGAAGACTGTTTTACGACACCACCGAAGGCATCAAGAGCTACCCTATTTCAAGTGGAGTACCACAAGGTTCAGTTTTAGGCCCTTGCTTATGGAATCGAGTATATGATGGGGTGCTAAAAATCCCACAACCAAAAAACGTTAAGCTAATCGCATACGCGGACGACCTTATAGTGGTAGCAGTAGCTAAACAACTTGATGACCTGCAAAATAAATGTAACGAATGCATAAATGGTCTGCGCCAATGGTTTTCGTCCATGAGTTTGGAACTGGCTGAGCACAAAACGGAGGTATTGCTCGTAAGCACCAGGAAAATTGAGGAAAAAATAACTCTCACTATAGGCGAGTGCGTGATTACTTCACAACCACAGTTGAAGTATTTAGGGGTAATATTGGACACCAAACTGAAATTCAAGCAGCACTTGGCAAACATAGCAAATAAAGCAAATAAGATTTATAATGCCCTATCAAGAATGATGGCAAATAGAGGCTGTGTGCGCTCCAGCCGCCGACTTCTAATCGCAAAAGCGATGAGCTCAGTTATACTGTATGCAGCTCCAGTATGGATACAGGCACTAAACATAAAAGCGTATGCCAAGCCAATAATTGCGGTGCATAGACTCACAGCAATAAGAGTAACAAGTGCTTTCCAAACTATTTCCAGCGAAGCAGCTGAAGTACTAGCTAGTATGCCGCCTATAGACATCCAGGGAGACGAGTTCGCGAGACTATATGAACTATCAGCGCCAATTACAGAAACCCAAAAGAGAGAAGAGAGAAATAAGAGCATAACTCTATGGCAGCAACGGTGGCAAACCTCAACTAAAGGACGGTGGACCCACAGACTCATACCTGACATCCACACGTGGATAAGTAGACAACATGGGGACCTGGATTTCCACCTCACCCAAATATTAAGTGGGCATGGGTGCTTTAGAGGCTACCTATATAAATTTCAAAATGACGTCAGTCCGTATTGTTCGATGTGTACGGAGTCAATAGAAGACTCTGAACACGTGTTTTTCTATTGTCCTCGGTTTCTAAAAATAAGGGAAAAGTTAGAAACAGCACTAGGTGGTAGTTTAATGGTGGAAAGTTTGACTGCACTTATGTGTCAGTCCTCTGAGAAGTGGAAAGCTGTTCGCGAAGCGGCAGCTTCCATCACGACAATATTAAGACAGGTACAGCAGAATAGGCGCCAGTCCGTCCGTGCTATAGAGGAGACGTAAAATGTCTTGTCACTCCCATGAAGTAATACCTTATCTGGTGGTTCCGTGGGAGAGTCTTGAGTTGGGAGTAGGTTAGGTTTAGCGGGTTAAAGTCCCGCTGTAAAATTCCGGAATTTTCCAAATGCACTGCCGTTTTGGCTTTATGGTAACTTCTGTAAGATGAAGAAGGTTAATTAACTTTAATATGTGAATTTAATAATTTGAAGCAACAGAACAGAAGATATGGATTGCTAAATGTTTAAATGCAGGAAAATAGGATTTATACCTAAATGTAAAATCGTCGAATTTTTCCAAATGCACTGCCGTTTTGGGTTTATGCCAATTTCTGTAAGATGATGAAGGTTAATTAACTTTAATATGTGACGCTAATGATTTGACTAAACTCGATATGAATTGCTAAATGTTTAAATACAGGAAAATCGGTTTTATACCTAAATGTAAAATTGTGGAATTTTTCCAAATGGTCTGGCGTTATGGCTTTATGCCAACTGTAGTAAGATGAAGAAAGTTAATTAACTTTAATTTGTGAAATAAATAATTTGAAGCGATTTGATATGGATTTCTAAATGTGTACATGCAAGAAAATCGGTTTTATACCTAAATGTAAAATTATGGATTTATTTCCAAATGCACTGCCGTTATGGCTTTATGTCAACTTGAGGTAGATGGTGAAGGTTAATTAACTTGAATATGTCAAGCTGATGATTTGAAGCAATTCGTTGTGGATTTCTAAATGTGTATATGTAGGAAGATCGGTTTTATACCTATATGTAAACTGTGGAATTTTTCCCAATGCACTACCGTTTTGGGTTTATGCCAACTTCTGTAAGATAACGAAGGTTAATTAACTTCAATATGTGACGTTAATGATTTGAATCAACTCGATATGGATTGCTGAGTGTTTTAATGCAGGAAAATCGGCTTTATGCCTAAATGTAAAATTGTGGAATTTTTCTAAATGCACTGCCGTTATGGCTTTATGCTAACTTCAGAAAGATGAAGAAGGCTAATTAACTTTAATATGTGAAGGAAATGATTTAAAGCCATTCAACACAGATTGCCAAATGTGTATATGCAATAAAATCGGTTGTATACCTA
>NW_026089624.1:17442690-17453530 GCF_024586455.1 Bactrocera neohumeralis
GTTCAAGCCATAACGGTGTGCTTTTGGGAAAAATTCCCCAAATTTTACATTTAGGTATACAACCGATTTTTTCGTGCATATACACATTTAGAAATCCATGTCAAGTTGCTTCAAATCATTAACTTCACAAATTAAAGTTAATTAATCCTCTTCTTACTCAAGTTGGCATAAATTCATAACGACAGTGCATTTGGAAAAATTCCACAATTTTACATTTAGGTATAAAACCGTTTTTCTTGCATATGCACATTTAGAAAAACAAATGAAGTTGCTTCAAATCATTAACTTCACATATTAAAGATAATTTACCTTTTTCATCTTACTCTAGTTGACATAAGACCATAGCGGCAGTGCATTTGGAAAAAATTTCATAATTTTACATTTAGGTATAAAACCGACTTTCTTGCTTTTAAACATTTAGCAATCCATATCGGATTGATTCAAATCATTAACGTCACATATTCAAGTTAATTAACCTTCGTCATCTTACAGAAGTTGGCGTTGGAGTCGCTGATTTTGTAAAAACAGAAATAGAGGATCTCCTCCAAAATGATATTATTCGACGTTCGCAGTCGCCATACAACAATCCCATTTACGTGGTAGACAAAAAGGGTTTCGATGAGAACGGAGTTAAAACGAAAAGACTAGTGCATTTGGAAAAATTCCACAATTTTCCATTTAGGTATACAACCGATTTTGTTGCGTATACACATTTGGCAATCTATGTTGAATGGCTTCAAATCTTTAGCTTCACATATTAAAGTTAATTAACCTTCTTCATCTTACAGAAGTTGGCATAAATCCAAAACGGCAGTGCATTTGGAAAAGTTCCACAATTTTACATTTCGATATAAAACCGATTTTCTTGCATATACACATTTGGCAATTTATGTTGAATGGCTTCAAATCACTAGCTTCACATATTGAAGTTAATTAACCTTCTTTATCTTACAGAAGGTGGCATAAAACCAAAACGACAAAAAAATTCCAGAATTTTACATTTTTGTATAAAACCGATTTTTTTGCATATACACATTCGGCAAAGTGTTAACTAGCCCTAATCATCTTACTCAAGTTGACATAAGACTATAACGGCTGTGCATTTGGAAAAAATTCCATAATTTTACTTTCACCTTCTTCATCTTACAGAAGTTGGCATAAAACCAAAACGACAAAAAAATTCCAGAATTTTACATTTTGGTATACAACCGATTTTCTTGCATATACACATTTGGCAATCAATGTTGAATGGCTTCAAATCTTTAGCTTCACATATTAAAGTTAATTAATCTTCTTCATCTTACAGAAGTTGGCATAAAGCCAAAACGGCAGTGAATTTTAAAAATTCCAGACATTTACATTTAGGTATAAAACCGATTTTCTTGCATATACACAATTAGAAATACATGTGAAGTTGCCTCAAATCATTAGCTTCACATATTAAAGATAATTTACCTTTTTATACTGTCGCAACAAGTTGCTAAGGAGAGTATTATAGTTTTGTTCACATAACGGTTGTTTGTAAGTCCTAAAACTAAAAGAGTCAGATATGGGGTTATATATACCACAGTGATCAGGGTGACGAGTAGAGTTGAAATCCGGATGTCTGTCTGTCCGTCCGTCTGTCCGTCCGTCCGTCCGTCTGTCCGTCCGTCCGTCCGTCCGTCCGTCTGTCCGTCCGTCTGTCCGTCCGTCCGTGCAAGCTGTAACTTGAGTAAAAATTGAGATATCATGCTGAAACTTGGTACACGTATTTGTTGGCTCCATAAGAAGGTTAAGTTCGAAGATGGGCAAAATCGGCCAACTGCCACGCCCACAAAATGGCGAAAACCGAAAACCTATAAAGTGTCATAACTAAGCCATAAATAAAGATATTAAAGTGAAATTTGGCACAAAGGATCGCATTAAGGAGGGGCATATGTGGACGTAATTTTTTTGGAAAAGTGGGCGTGGCCCCCTATACTATACTACTATAGCTATGTCAACCAAACTCTACAGAGCCGTTTCCTTCAGGCATTTCCATAAACAGTTCAAAAATGGAAGAAATCGGATAATAACCACGCCCACTTCCCATACAAAGGTTATGTTGAAAATCACTAAAAGTGCGTTAACCGACTAACAAAAAACGTCAGAAACACTAAATTTTACGGAAAAAATGGCAGAAAGAAGCTGCACCCAAGCTTTTTTTAAAAATTGAAAAAGGGAGTGGCGTCGCCCACTTATGGACCTAAAACCTAATCTCAGGAACTCCTCGACCGATTTCAATGAAATTCGGTATATTATGTTTTCTTAACACCTTGATGACGTGTACGAAATAGGGGTGAAATCGGTTCACAACCACGCCTTCTTCCAATATAACGCTATTTTGAGTTCCATCTGATGCCTTCTCTGTATAATATTTCCGTAGCATCTATGGTTCGAAATTGGGCGAAATATATTCACAACCACGCCTACTTCCCATATACCACAATTTTGAAGTCCATCTGATTCGTTCACGTTAAAGTATATAAGTTCAACACGAGTGAAGATAACGGACCAAAACTTTTCACAAATACTGTATTTCTGGTGTAGCATAGCCCGAATAAAAATCACCGAGATCAGACCATTTTATTGAAAATATCGGTAAATATCTCAGATATTCTAAACATATTCATAGGAAATGTGTTCCTTCCAACAGTGTTCGTCTGTGCCAAAAATGGGCAAAATCAAGCCAATATTTCTTCTTGCCCCCACATTCCTCTTATTTGATTTTCACAATTCTAGTGGACTTTGTGCCGAATATATTGGTCAAATTTTGAATTACCTTAATAAATTTGCATGGAAATATGTTCATACTTAAGTCAACGTGTTGGCCCCCATATACATATGTAATAACACGATTTCTGCCTTTACTTTTTACTTTACGCCGAATTGGTGAATGTTCCTGGTCCGACATCTTTTCAACAATTGCGAACAGTTGATGGACATCTGTGTGCGACTTACCGTGTGGCATGTCAATTATATATTACGGTTGCTTGAAAACGATTCGCATTGGGATTGGATCTTCATCGCCGCATCAAATTCGCACACTGTTTGCGATTATAACATCGACATGTTTCCCCTCAAATCCGAATGATTTGTGGATGAAATATAGGAATGAGATGTCTGAGGATGTGTTGCATCGCGTGCGTTGTGAAGCTTTGAATCCTACATTGGAAATTACGGCAGAGATTTACAATGACACATTGATCATAATAGAAGATATGTGTTTGTTGATGGCAAATAAAGTATTGTCGTGTTTGGGCCTGACAGCACCCAATCGTGCTATGCAAGTGCATTAAACCATGTGTTGCAAAGAGAACTCCAGTACGATACTCAAGCTATGACCGAAGCAGTTCGCACAACTGTTCCGCAATTGAACGAAGAACAAAGGATTGCGTACGATCGTTTAACACAAGCTGTAAACAGTGGGTCTGGGGTGATTTACTTTCTTGATTCTCCTGGGGGTACTGGGAAAACGTTCCTAATTTCATTGCTATTAGCAAAGATCCCATCGCAAAATGAGGTAGCCCTAGCGTTGGCTTCATCTGCAATAGCAGCAGCTTTATTAGAAGGCGGACGAACTGCACATTCAGCTTTAAAATTACCTTTAACACTTAGAGCCCCGCGTGCACCACCGGTGGACATTTCTGTTTTGACGATTTTGGACAATGTGACCACCCGTGGGCATTGGTGGATTTTCATTATGGGACAACGTGACCACCCGTGGTCATACGTCGTGTTTCATTTACCGACGTTGTGATCACCAGTGGAAAGGTTCTGCATATATTTTCCTTTGAAATAAAATTTGTTCGGTCCCAGGATGTAAGCCTTTTTGACTTGGACTTTGTAATTTGGTCTGATAAAGCCCAAAAAATAGTGATTCAAATTTAGGTAAGAAAAATTAATTTCAGGATTTAAAAAGTAAGAAATATATTATATATTTTAGATACATATATTTTATTTTGCATTAAAAAAAATTTTTTATCAACGAAAACAAGTCCAATTCAATATAACTATTCCAAAATTTCATTTTAGGACTTAAAAAGTAAGATATATAATATAAAAAAACAGTTGAATATAACTATTCCAAAACTCTTCAGAAAAAAAAAATTTAATAATGATTTATTTGTGGTTTTGAAAACACACTAAACACATTGCTTCTTCACATTGCTCACAAATTGTGTTCGCCCTTTTGGCATTTTTTCGCGCATACGCCGCGTTGTGTCGCCTTGACATTGTTTTATAACATGTAACACATCTCTTTCTGGTCACTCTCTTTTGACCCTCCAATTCTTTTAATATGGGTTTTTTTGGGATCTCTAGATGTCGATGGTCACATCATATCCGCATCTGAATTTAAAAGGCCTGAGACAATTAATTCCTTGAATCGCGTTATATTCATCCTTTTTCCATTCAATGTATTAAAAAGATGTAAGGCGTTTACAATTGTGGTAGCAGTTATTAGATGGAACAGTAAACGTTTGTACCATTTTACTGTGCGACGACAGTAGGGAGTGTACGCTGCCATCTGATTGAACAAGTCGATAAATGTTTTGCCTTTGTTGTAGGCTAACACTACAGCTGGTTTAATGCATTCTCTTCCTTTATGCAAAAAAATTGTAAGTGAATCGTCAGGCTTTGTAGTTAGCATTAATACATCGCGTTTGTCTTTCCACTTTAGTACTACTGTTTTATTTTCGTTCTGTCGGGATATTATTTCGCCCTTTTTTAATGTTGCTTTTATTACTTCTGGAGGATTCTGTTTTCGATTGGCTCTTAGAGTTCCCGCGAGATGGGTGTTATTTTGAATCATCTTGTCCGCTAACGAAACACTTGTATACCAATTGTCAGTGAAGAGGGTTCTTCCTGAATTTAAGAGTCCATCCATTAGCTCAGTTACAACTGTTTCTGAAACTGATGTATCGTCCTGTTTCACTTTGCCTGTATAGACTTCGAATGACCAGGTGTAACCTCCTGCTACACAAAGTTTAAAAACTTTAATGCCGTATTTATGCCGCTTATTAGGTATGTATTGCCGGAAATGTATCCTTCCACGGAATGGAACGTTACTTTCGTCAATACACACGTGATTTTCTGGAACGTACGCCTCTTTGAACTTGGCCTGGAGCATATTTAGAACGTCAGATATTTTGTGAAGACGATCATTCAGATTTGCTTGGCTTTCGTTATCGGAAGTATGAAACATGGTCAATAATTGTTCAAATCTTTTTCTGCTCATAAATGTAGGAATTTCATTTTTATACAGTATGTTCCTGGACCAATAATCCCTTTGTTGTGGTACTTGAAGTAGACCCATCCAAATAATAATTCCAAGAAATGTACGCATTTCTGAAGGATCGGTATCTACCCATTTTGCTAGCCTTTTTGTCTGCGATTTATTGGAGGAGTTTTCGACTGCAATAATGTGTTGCGCAGAAAACCTGTTAGTTTCTGTAACAAACAGATTTATCATGTCTTCAGATATAAAATAGTTAAAAAAATCTGAAGGAGATTTTCCAGTTAAAGTGGCAGCAACATCAGGATTCACGCCTGTACACATCGGGGATTCAACAAACGTCAATCGATCTCCACCAACAGGCCCCCTTGTTCGACAATTTATCAAGTTTGCAAGAGGAACTTCTTCGTCAGGATCTTCATCCACGTCCATTGCTGTTTCTTCATTACTATCGTCGAAATCTTCGTTATCAGATTCTAAATTCGAACTTTCAGAATCTGGTTCAAAGTCATTATCAACAAATGAATCATCTGAAAATCCTGTAACTTCGTCTACACTCGATTTTTCGAGGTCGTCAGCAATGTCATCACGTGTTAAAAGTTTTCTAGACATCTCAAATTAGATCTATAAAACAAATAAATGAAAAAAATAAAAAAAATAAAAAAGATACATACATAAAAATATAAAATTAGAGTATGCTCACTGGTGGCCACTTGGACCCAATATGTATTTTAACATTATGGGACAATGTGACCACCGGTGGTCAAAAAAAAAAAAGCAGGAAAAAACAACAAAAATGCATTTGGTTTATCAAAAATAAATATCACAAAGTCACCTCACAAAGTCACCACCTCGCAAAAATCAATAAAACTAAGTAAACAAATTTTGGTCCCAGCTTGTCAACTAAAGCACAACCCTTCGTCAGCATGCGGCCCACCGGTGTAGAAAAAAAATGACCACCGGTGGGCACGCGGGGCTCTAAGTGTTAAACATGCATATCAACGAAACGCCAGTTTGCAACATTGCCAAAAGTAGCGCTATGGCGAAGACTCTCCAAGTATGCAAATTGATAATTTGGGACGAATGCACAATGGCCCACAAGAGGTCGCTGGAGGCACTAGATAGGACGTTAAAAGATTTACGTGATAACCAACATTTTTGGTGGAGCTATGATACTGTTGTCAGGTGATTTTCGTCAGACTCTTCCAGTAATTCCTCGATCGACTGTTGCTGACGAAATAAACGCATGTCTTAAATCATCAAATTTGTGGCGGCACGTAAAGACACTACAATTAACTACTAACATGCGAGTGTTTTTGCAACAAGATCAAACTGCGACTGTGTTTTCGAAGCAGTTGCTGGATATTGGCAATAGTAAGGTCGCAGTTGACAGATCGACCGGATTAATGACCTTTCCCACAGATTTCTGTCACTTCACAGAATCGAAAAATGAGCTTATTCAGCGTGTTTTTTCCGGACATTAAACAACATTATAATAACCACGATTGGCTAAGTGAACGAGCAATATTGGCAGCAAAAAACAAAGATGTCGATGATCTCAATGCTACCATTCAGAATTTCCTTCCAGGAGAGTTGTTTACGTACAAATCAGTTGACACGGCCACAAACCAGGATGACGTAGTCAACTATCCTACAGAATTTTTAAATTCATTGGACTTGCCTGGACTACCACCATATAATTTGAAATTAAAAGTAGGGTCAGTTGTCATCATGCTGCGTAATATTAATCAACCTCGACTTTGCAAAAAAAAAAACTAAAAATATTGTCTACCAGAAAGCACTATATTAATTAACTGTGTTGTATTTAATTTAAGCAAAGATTTGTTTATCATGTTCACAGTCCAGAAACGAGCACATCCAAGAAAATTTTAAATTTTTGTATATGAAGTGTATAAATATAAATAAATGACTTAATATGTATATAATATGTGCATTTGGATCCTTAATGTCAACGTGTATTAGTAACTCTTTATTTCCATCAACTTGGCTCCATCTACTTGGGAACCACTTGGCTCGCCAGGACATGATAATATGGTGGAAGTACTCGAACAAATCTGATTCGATCAGATCATTATTAATGTTGAGCTGCTGGCTGTCTTCAATAACATCAATATCTACCAGAACATTCTTGATGTTGGGCTTTTGGCTGTCTTCAATAACTTGAATGTCCTGTATGTCTTCGGCCGATAAATTTAATTCACAGAATGTCTCCTCAGATGAGATGATGCCATCTTCATTGTAGAAACGTGTTTTGGTTTAGATAGCAGCTTTTGCTTTAATGTATTTTTTTGTACTTTTGCCCTGTTCACGCGTATTATTCGTTCTACATTCTTACCGCACTTGGTACAAAATCTGAAGGTAACAGCGATTATGTTGTAGCATTCGTCGCATCTTAATAATAATTTAATGCAATCTGGACAGTTATTATTTTTTTTTGCCGTTCCATCCACTTTTTACAAAACGGACAATGCCTTTTTAAGGAGTTGAGGGATATATAGCTTCACTATAACTATATTATAGTTGTTTGAATTCTTTATTTTCTCGATGACAGATGTAGTTCTTCTTCTTTTCCTAACCTTGGCCATCGTCAAAAAAAAAACAAAACGACAGATGTAGTTTGATAGTTATAGTGTAAATATATGTCAGTATTCACTCAAAAAAATTGTCTATGGTAAAATGTCACTTGAAATGTTAACGTCTCTTTGCTGTGCATCTACATATACCATAATTCTTTAATATTTCTAAAAATCTAAAAGCAGCAAATTTCAATAAAATTAAAAAAGTATTGTGTCGTGTGTTTGTGACTTACTAAATATGCCTCCAATAATCAGGCGGTGCGAAGTTCGCCGGGTCAGCTAGTTAGGTATAAAACCGATTTTCCTGCATTTAAACATTTAGCAATCCATATCGAGTTGATTCAAATCATTAAATTTGCATATTAAAGTTAATTAAACTTCGTCATCTTACAGAAGTTGGCATAAAGCCAAAACGGCAGTGCATTTCGAAAAATTTCAGAATTTTACATTTAGGTATAAAACCGATTTTCTTGCATATACACATTTAGAAATCCACAACGAATTGCTTTAAATCATTAGCTTCACATATTAAAGTTAATTAACCCTCATCATCTTACTCAAGTTGACATAAGACCATAACGGCAGTGCATTTGGAAAAAAATTCCATAATTTCACATTAAGGTATAAAACCGACTTTCTTGCATGTACACATTTAGAAATCCATATCAAGTTGCTTGACATTATTAAATTCACATATTAAAGTTAATTAACTTTCTTCATCTTACTAAAGTTGGCATAGAGCCATAACGGTAGTGCATTTGGAAAAATTCCACAATTTTACATTTAGGTATACAACCGATTTTTCTGCATATACACATTTAGAAATCCATGTCAAGTTGCTTCAAATCATTAACTTCACAAATTAAAGTTAATTAATCCTCTTCTTACTCAAGTTGGCATAAATTCATAACGACAGTGCATTTGGAAAAATTCCACAATTTTACATTTAGGTATAAAACCGTTTTTCTTGCATATGCACATTTAGAAAAACAAATGAAGTTGCTTCAAATCATTAACTTTACATATTAAAGTTAATTAACTTTTTCATCTTACTAAAGTTGACATAAGACCATAACGGTAGTGTATGTGGAAAAATTTCATAATTTTACATTTAGGTATAAAACCGATTTTCCTGCATTTAAACATTTAGCAATCCATATCGAGTTGATTCAAATCATTAACGTCACATATTCAAGTTAATTAACCTTCGTCATCTTACAGAAGTTGGCGTTGGAGCCAAAACTGATTTTGTAAAAACAGAAATAGACATTTATGTATAAAACCGACGTTCGCAGTCGCATTTAGAAATCCATATCCCATTTAGGTGTAGACAAAAGGGTTTCGATGAGAACGGAGTTAAAACGAAAAAACGACAGTGCATTTGGAAAAATTCCAGAATTTTACATTTAGGTATACAACCGATTTTTTCTTGCACATAAACATTTGGCAATCTATGTTGAATGGCTTCAAATCATTAGCTTCACATATTAAAGTTAATTAACCTTCTTCATCTTACAGAAGTTGGCATAAAGCCAAAACGGCAGTGCATTTGGAAAAGTTCCACAATTTTACATTTAGGTTTAAAACCGATTTTCTTGCATATACACATTTGGCAATCTATGTTGAATGGCTTCAAATCATTAGCTTCACATATTAAAGTTAATTAACCTTCTTTATCTTACAGAAGTTGGCATAAAACCAAAACGACATTTGGAAAAATTCCAGAATTTTACATTTTTGTATAAAACCGATTTTTTTGCATATACACATTTGGCAATATTTGTCGAATGGCTTCAAATCATTAGCTTTACATATTAAAGTTAATTAACCTTCTTCATCTTACAGAAGTTGGCATAAAACCAAAACGACAAAAAAATTCCAGAATTTTACATTTAGGTATAAAACCGATTTTCTTGCATATACACATTTGGCAATCAATGTTGAATGGCTTCAAATCTTTAGCTTCACATATTAAAGTTAATTAATCTTCTTCATCTTACAGAAGTTGGCATAAAGCCAAAACGGCAGTGAATTTTAAAAATTCCAGACATTTACATTTAGGTATAAAACCGATTTTCTTGCATATACACATTTAGAAACCCATATTAAGTTACCCTCAAATGGACATAAGACCATAAGGGCAGTGTCCGTGTCCGTCCGTCCGTCCGTCTGTCCGTCCGTGTAAGCTGTAACTTGAGTAAAAATTGAGATATCATGCTGAAACTTGGTACACGTATTTGTTGGCTCCATAAGAAGGTTAAGTTCGAAGATGGGCAAAATCGGCCAACTGCCACGCCCACAAAATGGCGAAAACCGAAAACCTATAAAGTGTCATAACTAAGCCATAAATAAAGATATTAAAGTGAAATTTGGCACAAAGGATCGCATTAAGGAGGGGCATATGTGGACGTAATTTTTTTGGAAAAGTGGGCGTGGCCCCGCCCCCTACTAAGTTTTTTGTACATATCTAAGAAACTACTATAGCTATGTCAACCAAACTCTACAGAGCCGTTTCCTTCAGGCATTTCCATAAACAGTTCAAAAATGGAAGAAATCGGATAATAACCACGCCCACTTCCCATACAAAGGTTATGTTGAAAATCACTAAAAGTGCGTTAACCGACTAACAAAAAACGTCAGAAACACTAAATTTTACGGAAAAAATGGCAGAAAGAAGCTGCACCCAAGCTTTTTTTAAAAATTGAAAATGGGCGTGGCGTCGCCCACTTATGGACCTAAAACCATATCTCAGGAACTCTTCGACCGATTTCAATGAAATTCGATATATTATGTTTTCTTAACACCTTGATGACGTGTACGAAATAGGGGTGAAATCGTTTCACAACCACGCCTACTTCCCATATACCACAATTTTGAAGTCCATCTGATTCGTTCGTTAAAGTATAAGTTCAACACGAGTGAAGATAACGGACCAAAACTTTTCCAAAAAACTTTTTTCTGGTGTAAAACCCAATAAAAAAAAAAT
>NW_026089624.1:17453630-17482661 GCF_024586455.1 Bactrocera neohumeralis
GATGATGAATGAGGCCAAACCGGCAATATCCAGCATATTATAAAACATTACCAGTGGCCAACGGTTTGTCGAGCGTTTGCACAAATAGCCAGTCAACATTTGATCCATTGTATCTACCCCCGCTTTAAATTTATTGTAGTCCAAAACTTGATCTGGCTTGAATCCTTTCAATGGATCGGTGCTTTGACGGTAATGGGCAGTGGATAACATAATTACTGGCTTTTTCGGCTTTGCCATATACGAGCACAGACCGATATTATTATTGTGATAACAAAATAAAGTGCTTTTAACATCACGCTTCGGGTTAAGCAATTCATGCGGAATGAAGGTCTTATTTTTTCTTACGGTACCGACAAAAGCCACTCTACGATTCATCAACATTTCTGCCAAGTTGTATGTTGAAAAAAAATTGTCAGCATAAACAGTCCTACCGCTGTCCATATAATTTTGCATCAATTTCATGACGAGCCGTTCACCTTGATTCGTTTCTCGCTGGCCACCTGGTGGTTTTCCGGTATAAATTATACCTTTCAAAGGGTAGTTTGAAACATAGTCACAAATCCACCACACTTTCATGCCATATTTTGCCGGCTTACTCGGAATATATTGGGTGAATCGAGTGCGCCCACGATATGGAAATAACTTTTCATCGACGGTTACATGACAATTCGGAGTGTATGCTTTCTCTAAATTGGCCATCAGCATGAGCCATACATCGTCCAGGGCAGCAGTTTTGCTTTGCTTCAACCTCTCAGCACGAGTACCACTATTATCGAAACAGGTGGTGGAGGATTTGAATTCCACATTCTACCATCTTTCGACCTGTATATAAGGCCCTGGGTAATAGATGTGCTGCATGATTCCATTGTAGTTGAAGCCTCAAGGGCGATAGCTTCTCTATAAAAATCCTCAATATCATCATGGTTTTCATCCAGAACAGCCTCTAACTCGATTTCCTGTTCTATATCTGATGCTTCACCGAAGTCATTTTCATCTGGAAAATATTCATCATCTTCTACGTCGCCACTTCTTTCAAATGGCAAATTCATGGACTAAGAAGCCTCAGATATTAAAAATAAAAGATCTACATACATTTAAAGATCGAATGCGTCTGGCCAGACCCATATGAACATCGGAGGGTTAAATGTAAAAATGTCGAATTTTTCCAAATGCACTGCCGTTTCTGTAAGATGAGGAAAGTTAATTAACTTTAGTATGTTAAGCTAATAATTTGAAGCAACTTGGTATGGATTTCAAAATGTGTACATGCCAGAATATCAGTTTTATACCTAAATGTAAAATTGTGGAATTTTTCCAAATGCACTGCCGTTTTTGCTTTATGCGAACTTCTGTAAGATGACGAAGGTTAATTAACTTTGATATGTTAAGCTAATGATTTGCAACAACTTGATATGGATTTCTAAATGTGTACATGGCAGAAAAGAGGTTTTATACCTAAAAGTAAAATTATGGAAATTTTTCCAACTGCACTGCCGTTATGGTCTTATGTCAACTTGAGTAAGATGGTGAGGGTTAATTAACTTTAATATGTTAAGCTAATGATTTGAGGTAACTTGGTTATCGGTTTTATACCTAAATGTAAAATTCTAGAATTTTCTAAATGCACTGCCATTTTCTTTATGCCAACTTCAGTAAGATGAAGAAGATTAGTTAACTTTAATATGTGGAGTAAATGATTTGAAGCAATTTGATATGGATTTCTAAATGTGTACATGCAAGAAAGTCGGTTTTATATCTAAATGTAAAATTGTGGAATTTTTCCAAATGCACTGCCGTTATGGTTTTATGCCAACTTTCGTAAGATGAAGAAAGTTAATTAATTTTTAATATGCGAAGCTAATGATTTGAAGCAACTTGGTATTTATTTCTGAATGTGTACAATCCAGAATATCAGTTTTATACCTAAATGTAAAATTATGGAACTTTTTCCAAATGCACTGCCGTTATGGCTTTATGCCAACTTTAGTAAGATGAAGAGAGTTAATTAACTTTAATATGTGAAGCTAATGATTTGAAGCAACTTGATATGTATTTCTAAATGTGTAGATGCCAGAAAATCGGTTTTATACCTAAATGTAAAATTGTGGAATTTTTCCAAATGCACTGCCGTTGTGGCTTTATGCCAACTTGAGTAAGATGACGAAGGTTAATTAACTTTAATATGTGACGTTAATGATTTGAATCAACTCGATATGTATTGCTAAATGTTTAAATGCAGGAAAATCGGTTTTATACCTAAATGTAAAATTGTGGAATTTTTCCAAATGCACTACCGTTTTGGCTTTATGCCAACTTCTGTAAGATGAAGAAAGTTAATTAACTTTAATATGTGAAGCTAATGATTTGAAGCAACTAGATATGGATTTCTAAATGTGTACATGCAAGAAAGTCGGTTTTATACCTAAATGTAAAATTGTGGAATTTTCCAAATGCACTGCCGTTTTGGCTTTATGCCAAACTTCAGTAAGATGAAGAAGTTTAATTAATTTTAATATGTGAATTTAATAATTTGAAGTAACTAGATATGGATTTCTAAATGTGTACAAGCAAGAAAGTCGATTTTATACCTAAATATAAAATTGTGGAATTTTTCCAAATGCACTGCCGTTATGGTTTTATGCCAACTTTAGTAAGATGAAGAAAGTTAATTAATTTTTAATATGTGAAGCTAATGATTTGAGACACTTGATATGGATTTCTAAATGTGAACATGCCAGAAAATCGGTTTTATACCTAAATGTTAAATTATGGAATTTTTTCCAAATGCACTGCCGTTATGGCTTTATGCCAACTTTAGTAAGATGAAGAAATTTAATTAACTTTAATATGTGAATTTAATGATTTGAAGCAACTTGATATGGATTTCTAAATGTGTACATGCCAGAAAATCGGTTTTATACCTAAATGTAAAATTGTGGAATTTTTCCAAATGCACTGCCGTTTTGGCTTTATGCCAACTTCTGTAAGATGAAGAAAGTTAATTAACTTTAATATGTGAATTTAATAATTTGAAACAACTTGATATGGATTTCTAAATGTGTACATGCCAGAATATCGGTTTTATACCTAAATGTAAAATTGTGGAATTTTTCCAAATGCACTGCCGTTATGGCTTTATGCCAACTTCAGTAAGATGAAGAAGATTAATTAACTTTAATATGTGAATTTAATGATTTGAAGCAACTTGATATGGATTTCTAAATGTGTAAATGCAAGAAAATCGGTTTTATAACTAAATGTAAAATTGTGGAATTTTTCCAAAGGCACTGCCGTTTTAGTTTTGTGCCAACTTCTGTAAGATGAAGAAAGTTAATTAATTTTAATATGTGAATTTAATAATTTGAAACAACTTGATATGGATTTCTAAATGTGTACATGCCAGAAAATCGGTTTTATACCTAAATGTAAAATTGTGGAATTTTTCCAAATGCACTACCGTTATGGCTTTATGCCAACTTTAGTAAGATGAAGAAAGTTAATTAACTTTAATATGTGAAGCTAATGATTTGAAGCAATTTGATATGGATTTCTAAATGTGTACATGCCAGAAAATCGGTTTTATACCTAAATGTAAAATTGTGGAATTTTTCCAAATGCACTGCCGTTTTGGCTTTATGCCAACTTCTGTAAGATGAAGAAAGTTAATTAACTTTAATATGTGAATTTAATAATTTGAAACAACTTGATATGGATTTTAAATGTGTACATGCAAGAATATCGGTTTTATACCTAAATGTAAAATTGTGGAATTTTTTCCAATTGCACTGACATTATGGCCTTATGCCATTTTGGGTAAGATGAAGAAGGTTAATTAACTTTAATATGTGAAGCTAATGATTTGAATCAACTTGATATGGATTGCTAAATGTGTACATTGCAAGAAAATCGGTTTTATACCTAAATGTAAAATTGTGGAATTTTTTCCAAATGCACTACCGTTATGGCTTTATGCCAACTTTAGTAAGATGAAGAAAGTTAATTAACTTTAATATTTGAAGCTAATGATTTGAAGCAACTTGATATGGATTTCTAAATGTGTACATGCCAGAAAATCGGTTTTATACCTAAATGTAAAATTGAGGAATTTTTCCAAATGCACTGCCGTTTTGGCTTTATGCCAACTTTAGTAAGATGAGGAAAGTTAATTAACTTTAATATGTGAAAGTAATGATTTGAAGCAACTTGATATGGATTTCTAAATGTGTACATGCAAGAAAGTCGGTTTTATACCTAAATGTAAAATTGTGGAATTTTTCCAAATGCACTGCCGTTTTGGCTTTATGTCAACTTTAGAAAGATGCAGAAAGTTAATTAACTTTAATATGTGAATTTAATGATTTAAAGCAATTTGATATGGATTTCTAAATGTGTACATGCAAGAAAGTCAGTTTTATACCTAAATGTAAAATTATGTATTTTTTTCCAAATGCACTGGCGTTATGGCTTTATGTCAACATTAGTAAGATGAAGAAAGTTAATTAATTTTAATATGTGAGCTAATAATTTGAAACAACTTGATATGGATTTCTAAAAGTGTACATGCAAGAAAGTCGGTTTTATACCTAAATGTAAAATTGTGGAGTTTTTCCAAATGCACTACCGTTATGGCTTTATGCCAACTTCAGTAAGATGAAGAAAGTTAATAACTTTAATATGTGAAGCTAATGATTTGAATCAACTTGATATGGATTTCTAAATGTTTACATGCAAGAAAATCGGTTTTATACCTAAATGTAAAGTTCTGGAATTTTTTCCAAATGCACTGCCGTTTTGGTTTTATGCCAACTTTAGTAAGATGAAGGAAGTTAATTAACTTTAAAATGTGAATTTAATGATTTGAAGCAACTTGATATGGATTTCTTAAATGTGTACATGCAAGAAAATCGGTTTTATACCTAAATGTAAAATTGTGGAATTTTTCCAAATGCACTGCCGTTATGGCTTTATGCCAACTTTAGTAAGATGAAGAAGGTTAATTAACTTTAATATGTGAAGCTAATGATTTGAAGCAACTTGATATGGATTTCTAAATGTGTACATGCAAGAAAGTCGGTTTTATACCTAAATGCAAAATTCTGTAATTTTTCCCAATGCACTGTCGTTTTGGCTTTATGTCAACTTGAGTAAGACGACGAAGGTTAATTAACTTTAGTATGTGAAGCTAATGATTTAAAGCAAATTGATATGTATTTCCAAATGTGTATATGCAAGGAAATCGTTTTTATACCTAAATGTAAAATTATGGAATTTTTCGAAATGCACTGCCGTTTTGGCTTTATGCCAACTTCAGTAAGATAAAAAAGATTAATTAATTTTAATATGTGAAGCTAATGATTTGAAGCAACTTGATATGGATTTCTAAATGTGTACATGCAAGAAAGTCGGTTTTATACCACAATTTAAAATTACTGCACTGCCGTTATGGTCTAATGCCAACTTCTGTAAGATAGAGAAGGTTAATTAATTTTAGTATGTGAAGCTAATGATTTGAAACAACTTGATATGGATTTCTAAATGTGTACATGCAAGAAAGTCGGTTTTATACCTAAATGTAAAATATGGAATATTTTCCAAATGCACTGCCGTTTTGGCTTTATGCCAACTTGAGTAAGATGAAGAAGGTTAATTAACTTTAATATGTGACGTTAATGATTTGAATCAACTCGATATGGATTTCTAAATGTTTAAATGCAGGAAAATCGATTTTATACCTAAATGTAAAGTTCTGCAATTTTTCCCAATGCACTGCCGTTATGGCTTTATACCAACTTTAGTGAGATGAAGAAAGTTAATTAACTTTAATATGTGAGTTTTATAATTTGAAGCAACTTGATATGAATTTCTAAATGTGTACATGCAAGAAATTCGGTTTTATACCTAAATGTAAAATTGTGGAATTTTTCCAAATGCACTGTCGTTTTGGCTTTATGCCAACTTTAGTAAGATGAAGAATTTTAATTAACATTTAATATGTTAAGCTAATGATTTGAAGCAAACTAAATGTAAATATATGGAATTTTTTCCAAATGCACTGCCGTTTTGGCTTTATGCCAACTTGAGTAAGATGGTGAGGGTTAATTAACTTTAATGTTAAGTTAATGATTTGAAACAACTTGATATGGATTTCTAAATGTGTACATGCAAGAAAATCGGTTTTATACCTAAATGTAAAATTGTGGAATTTTTCCAAATGCACTGCCGTTTTGTCTTTATGCCAACTTGAGTAAGATGACAAAGGTTAATTAACTTGAATATGTGACGTTAATGACTTGAATCAAATCGATATGGATGGCTTAATGTAAATGTAAAATTCTGGAATTTTTCCAAATGCACTGCCGTTTTATCTTTATTGCACACTTCTGTAAGATGACGAATGTTAATTAACTTTAATATGTGAATTTAATAATTTGAAGCAACTTGATATGGATTTCTTAATGTGTACACGCAAGAAAATCGGTTTTATACCTAAATGAATAATTGTGGATTTTTTCCAAATGCACTGCCGTTATGGCTTTATGCCAACTTGAGTAAGATGAAGAAAGTTAATTAATTTTTAATATGTGAAGCTAATGATTTGAAGACACTGGGTATGTATTTCTAAATGTGTACATGCCAGAAAATCGGTTTTATACCTAAATGTAAAATTGTGGAATTTTTCCAAATGCACTGCCGTTATGGCTTTATGCCAACTTGAGTAAAATGTAGAAAGTTAATTAATTTTAATATGTGAATTTAATGATTTGAAGCAACTTGATATGGATTTCTAAATGTGTACATGCAAGAAAATCGGTTTTATACCTAAATGTAAAATTGTGGAATTTTTCCAAATACACTAACTTTATGGCTTTATGCCAAATTTAGTTAGATGAAGAAAGTTAATTAATTTTAATATGTGAAGCTAATGATTTGAAGCAACTTGATATGTATTTCTAAATGTGTACATGCCAGAAAATCGGTTTTATACCTAAATGTAAAATTGTGGAATTTTTCCAAATGCACTGCCGTTATGGCTTTATGCCAACTTGAGTAAGATGAAGAAAGTTAATTAACTTTAATATGTGAATTTAATGATTTGAAGCAACTTGATATGGATTTCTAAATGTGTACATGCAAGAAAGTCGGTTTTATACCTAAATGTAAAATTGTGGAATTTTTCCAAATGCACTGCCGTTATGGCTTTATGCCAACTTTAGTAAGATGAAGAAAGTTAATTAATTTTTAATATGTGAATTTAATAATTTGAAACAACTTGGTATGGATTTCTAAAAGTGTACATGCAAGAATATCGGTTTTATACCTAAACGTAAAATTGTGGAATTTTTCCAAATGCACTACCGTTATGGCTTTATGCCAACTTCTGTAAGATGAAGAAAGTTAATTAACTTTAATCTGAAAAGTTCATGATTTGAAGCAACTTGATATGGATTTCTAGATATAAACACGTAAGAAATTCGGTTTTATACCTAAATGTAAAATTGTGGAATTTTTCCAAATGCACTGCCGTTATGGCTTTATGCCAACTTTAGTAAGATGAAGAAAGTAAATTAACTTTAATATGTGAATTTAATGATTTGAAACAACTTGATATGGATTTCTAAATGTGTACATGCAAGAAATCGGTTTTATACCTAAATGTAAAATTGTGGAATTTTTCCAAATGCACTGCCGTTTTGGCTTTATGCCAACTTCAGTAAGATGAAGAAGTTAGTTAACTTTAATATGTGAATTTAATAATTTGAAGCAACTTGATATGGATTTCTAAATGTGTACATGCAAGAAAGTCGGTTTTATACCTAAATGTAAAATTGTGGAATTTTTCCAAATGCACTGCCGTTATGGCTTTATGCCAACTTTAGTAAGATGAAGAAAGTTAATTAATTTTTAATATGTGAAGCTAATGATTTAAAGCAACTCGATATGGATTTCTAAATGTGTACATGCCAGAAAATCGGTTTTATACCTAAAAGTAAAATTATGGAATTTTTCCAAATGCACTGCCGTTATGGCTTTATGCCAACTTTAGTAAGATGAAGAATGTTAGTTAACTTTAATATGTGAATTTATTAATTAGAAGCAACTTGATATGGATTTCTAAATGTGTACATGCAAGAAAATCGGTTTTATACCTAAATGTAAAATTGTGGAATTTTTCCAAATGCACTGCCGTTATGGCTTTATGCCAACTTGAGTAAGATGAAGAAAGTTAATTAACTTTAATATGTGAATTTAATAATTTGAATCAACTTGATATGGATTTCTAAATGTTTACATGCAAGAAAGTCGGTTTTATACCTAAATGAAAAATTATGGAATTTTTCCAAATGCACTGCCGTTTTGGCTTTATGCCAACTTTAGTAAGATAAAGAAAGTTAATTAACTTTAATATGTGAATTTAATGATTTGAAGCAACTTGATATGCATTTCTAAATGTTGAAATGCAGGAAAATCGGCTTTATACCTAAATGTAAAATTGTGGAATTTTCCAAATGCACTGCCGTTTTGGCTTTATGCCAACTTCTGTAAGATGAAGAAGGTTAATTAATTTTAATATGTGAAGCTAATGATTTGAAGCAACTAGATATGGATTTCTAAATGTGTACATGCGAGAAAGTCGGTTTTATACCTAAATGTAAAATTGTGGAATTTTTCCAAATGCACTGCCGTTATGGCTTTATGCCAACTTTAGTAAGATGAAGAAAGTTAATTAACTTTAATATGTGAATTTAATGATTTGAAGCAACTTGATATGGATTTCTAAATGTGTACATGCAAGAAAATCAGTTTTATACCTAAATGTAAAATTATGGATTTTTTCCAAATGCACTGCCGTTATGGCTTTATGCCAACTTCATCAACTTTAAGTAAGATGAATTAACTTTAATATGTGAATTTAATGATTTGAAGCAACTTGATATGGATTTCTAAATGTGTACATGCCAGAAAATCGGTTTTATACCTAAATGAAAAATTGTGGAATTTTTCCAAATGCACTGCCGTTTTGGCTTTATGCCAACTTGAGTAAGATGGAAGAAGGTTAATTAACTTTAATATGTTGAATTTAATGATTTGAAACAACTGATATGGATTTCTAAAATGTGTACATGCCAGAAAATCGGTTTTATACCTAAATGTAAAATTGTGGAATTTTTCCAAATGCACTACCGTTATGGCTTTATGCCAACTTTAGTAAGATGAAGAAAGTTAATCAACTTTAATATGTGAATTTAATAATTTGAATCAACTTGATATGGATTTCTAAATGTGTACATGCAAGAAAGTCGGTTTTATACCTAAATGTAAAATTGTGGAATTTTTTCCAAATGCACTGCCGTTTTGGCTTTATGCCAACTTGAGTAAGATGAAGAAGGTTAATTAACTTTAATATGTGAAGCTAATGATTTGAAGCAACTTGATATGGATTTTTAAATGTGTACATGTCAGAAAATCGGTTTTATACCTAAATGTAAAATTGTGGAATTTTTCCAAATGCACTGCCGTTATGGCTTTATGTCAACTTCAGTAAGATGAAGAAAGTTAATTAACTTTAATATGTGTCGTTAATGATTTGAATCAACTTGATATGGATTTCTAAATGTGTACATGCAAGAAAGTCGGTTTTATACCTAAATGTAAAATATTGAAATTTTTCGAAATGCACGGCCGTTTTGGCTTTATGTCAACTTTAGTAAGATGAAGAAAGTTAATTAACTTTAATTTGTAAACCTAATGATTTGAAGCAACTTGATACAAATTTCTAAATGTGTACATGCAAGAAAATCGGTTTTATACCTAAACGAAAAATTGTGGAATTTTTCCAAATGCACTGCCGTTATGGCTTTATGCCAACTTTAGTAAGATGAAGAAAGTTAATTAACTTTAATATGTGAAGCTAATGATTTGAAGCAACTTGATATGGATTTCTAAATGTGTACATGCAAGAAAGTCGGTTTTGTACCTAAATGCAAAATTATGGAATTTTTCCAAATGCACTGCGTTTTGGCTTTATGCCAACTTGAGTAAGATGAAGAAAGTTAATTAACTTTAATATGTGACGCTAATGATTTAAAGCAACTTGATATGGATTTCTAAATGTGTACATGCAAGAAAATCAGTTTTATACCTAAATGTGAAATTATGGAATTTTTTTTCAACTCCACTGCCGTTATGGTTTTATGCCAACTTTAGTAAGATGAAGAAAGTTAATTAACTTTAATATGTGAATTTAATGATTTGAAGCAACTTGATATGGATTTCTAAATGTGTACATGCAAGAAAATCGGTTTTATACCTAAATGTAAAATTGTGGAATTTTTCCAAATGCACTGCGTTTTGGCTTTATGCCAATTTCTGTAAAATTAGAAAGGTTAAATAACTTTAATATGTGAAGTTAATGATTTGAAGTAACTTGATATAGTTTTCTAAATGTGAACATGCAAGCAAATCGGTTTTATACCTAAATGTATGGCTTTATGCCAATTTTAGAAAGATGAAGAAAGTTAATAACTTTAATATGTGAATTTAATGATTTGAAGCAACTTGATATGGATTTCTAAATGTACATGCAAGAAAATCGGTTTTATACCTAAATGTAAAATTGTGGAATTTTTCCAAATGCACTGCCGTTTTGGCTTTATGCCAACTTTAGTAAGATGAAGAAAGTTAATTAACTTTAATATGTGAATTTAATAATTTGAAACAACTTGATATGGATTTTTAAATGTGTACATGCAAGAAAGTCGGTTTTATACCTAAATGTAAAATTCTGGAATTTTCCAAATGCACTGCCGTTATGGTCTTAAGTCAACTTGAGTAAGATGAAGAAGGGTTAGTTAACTTTAATATGTGAAGTTAATGATTTGAAGCAACTTGATATGGATTTCTAAATGTGTACATGCAAGAAAATCGGTTTTATACCTAAATGTAAAATTGTGGAATTTTTCCAAATGCACTGCCGTTTTGGCTTTATGTCAACTTTAGTAAGATGAAGAAAGTTAATTAACTTTAATTTGTAAACCTAATGATTTGAAGCAACTTGATATGGATTTCTAAATGTGTACATACAGGAAAATCGGTTTTATACGTAAATGTAAAATTCTTTAATTCTTTCCAAATGCACTGCCGTTTTGGCCTTATGCCAACTTCTGTAAGATGAAGAAAGTTAATTAACTTTAATATGTAAAGTTTATGACTTGAAGCACCTTGAAATGGATTTCTAAATGTGTATAAGCAAGCAAATCGGTTTTATACCTAAATGTAAAATTGTTGAATTTTTTCCAAATGCACTGCTGTTATGGCTTTGTGTCAACTTGAGTAAGATGAAGAAAGGTTAATTAACTTTAATATGTGAATTTAATGATTTGAAGCAACTTGATATGGATTTCTAAATGTGTACATGCCAGAAAATCGGTTTTATAGCAAAATGTAAAATTGTGGAATTTTTCCAAATGCACTGCCGTTTTGGCTTTATGCCAACTTCTGTAAGATGACGAAGGTTAATTAACTTTAATATGTGACGTTAATGATTTGAATCAACTTGATATGGATTGCTAAATGTTTAAATGCAAGAAAATCGGTTTTATACCTAAATGTTAAAACATGGAATTTTTCCAAATGCACTGCCGTTATGGCAATATCCCAACTTTAGTAAGATGAAGAAAGTTAATTAACTTTAATATGTGAATTTAATAATTTGAAGCAACTTGATATGGATTTCTAAATGTGTACATGCAAGAAATCGGTTTTATACCTAAATGTAAAATTGTGAAATTCTTTCAAATGCACTGCTCGTATAGCCTTGTGTCAACTTCAGTAAGATAAAGATCGTTAAATCACTTTAATATGTGAAGTTAATGATTTGAAGCAACTTGGTATGGATTTCTAAATGTGTACATGCAAGAAAGTCGGTTTTATACCTAAATGTAAAATTATGGAATTTTTTCCCAAATTCACTGCCGTTTTGGCTTTATGCCAACTTGAGTAAGATGAATAGGGTAAATTAACTTTAATATGTGAAGTTAATGATTTGAAGCAACTTGATATTGATTTATAAATGTCTGAATGCAAGAAAGTCGGTTTTATACCTAAATGTAAAATTGTGGAATTTTTCCAAATGCACTGCCGTTATGGCTTTATGCCAACTTGAGTAAGATGATTAAAGTTAATTAATTTTTAATATGTGAAGTTAATGATTTGAAGCAACCTGATATGGATTTCTAAATGTGTACATGCCAGAAAATCGGTTTTATACCTAAATGTAAAATTGTGGAATTTTTACAAATGCACTGCCGTTATGGCTTTAAGCCAACTTTAGTAAGATGAAGAAAGTTAATTAATTTTTAATATGTGAAGTTAATGATTTGAAGCAACTTGATATTGATTTCTAAATGTATACATGCAAGAAAGTCGGTTTTATACCTAAATGTAAAATTGTGGAATTTTTTCCAAATGCACTGCCGTTATGGCTTTATGCCAACTTGAGTAAGGTGAAGAAAGTTAATTAACTTTAATATGTGAAGTTAATGATTTGAAGCAACTTGGGATGGATTTCTAAATGTGTACATGTAAAATAGGTTTTATACCTAAATGTAAAATTCTGGAAATTTTTTCCAAACGCATTGCCGTTATGGCTTTATGCCAACTTGAGTAAGATGATGAGGGTTAATTAACTTTAATATGTGAAGTTAATGATTTGAAGCAACTTGACATAGATTTCTAAAGGTGTGCATAAAAGAAAATCGGTTTTATACCCTAAATGTAAAATTGTGGAATTTTTCCAAATGCACTGCCGTTTGGCTTTAAGCCAAATTCAGTAAGATGAAGAAAGTTAATTAACTAAAATAAGAGAATTTAATAATTTGAAGCAACTCGATATGGATTTCTAAATGTATACATGCAAGAAAGTCGGTTTTATACCTAAATGTAAAATTGTGGAATTTTTCCAAATGCACTGCGGTTATGGCTTTGTGCCAGCTTTAGTAAGATGAAGAAAGTTATTTAATTTTTAATATGTGAAGCTAATGATTTGAAGCAACTTGATATGGATTTCTAAATTTGTACATGCAAGAAAATCGGTTTTATACCTAAATGTAAAATTGTGGAATTTTCCAAATGCACTGCCGTTTTGGCTTTATGCCAACTTCAGTAAGATGAAGAAGATTAATTAACTTTAATATGTGAATTTAATAATTTGAAACAACTTGATATGGATTTCCAAATGCGTACAGGCAAGAAAATCGGTTTTATCCCTAAATGTAAAATTGTGGAATTTTTCCAAATGCGGTGCCGTTATGGTTTTATGCCAACTTTCGTAAGATGAAGAAAGTTAATTAATTTTTAATATGCCAAGCTAATGATTTGAAGCAACTTGATATTGATTTCTAAATGTGTACATGCAAGAAAGTCGGTTTTATACCTAAATGCAAAATTATGGAATTTTTTCCAAATGCACTGCCGTTGTGGCTTTATGCCAACTTTAGTAAGATGAAGAGGGTTAATTAACTTTAATATGTGACGTTAATGATTTGAATCAACTTGATATGGATTTTTAAATGTGTACATATATGCAAGAAAATCGGTTTTATACCTAAATGTAAAATTTCCAAATGCACTGCAGTAATGGCTTTATACCAACTTTAGTAAGATGAAGAAAGTTAATGAAGTTTAATAATTTGAAACAACTTGATATGGATTTCTAAATGTGTACATGCAAGAAATTCGGTTTTATACCTAAATGTAAAATTGTGGAATTTTTCCAAATTCACTGCCGTTTTGGCTTTATGCCAACTTTAGTAAGATGAAGAAAGTTAATTAACTTTAATATGTTAAGTTAATGATTTGAACAACTTGATTTGGATGTCTAAATGTGTATAAGCAAGAAAAGCGGTTTTTATCGTAACTGTAAAATTGTGGAATTTTTTCAAATGCACTGCCGTTTTGGCTTTATGCCAACTTGAGTAAGATGGTGAGGGTTAATTAACTTTAATATGTTAAGCTAATGATTTGAAGCAACTTGATATGGATTTCTTAATGTGTACATGCAAGAAAGTCGGTTTTATACCTAAATGTAAAATTATGGAATTTTTCCAAATGCACTGCCGTTTTGGCTTTATGCCAACTTCAGTAAGATGAAGAAGGTTAATTAACTTTAATATGTGACGTTAATGATTTGAACCAACTCGATATGTATTGCTAAATGTTTAAGATGCAGGAAAATCGGTTTTATACCTAAATGTAAATTTGTGGAATTTTTCCAATTGCACTGCCGTTATGGCTTTATGCCAACTTTAGTAAGATGAAAAGGGTTAATTAACTTTAATATGTGAAGCTAATGATTTGAAGCAATTCGTTATGGATTTCTAAATGTGTATATGCAAGAAAATCGGTTTTATACCCAAATGTAAAATTGTGGAATTTTTCCAAATGCACTGCCGTTATGGCTTTATGCCAACTTTAGTAAGATGAAGAAAGTTAATTAATTTTTTAATATGTGAAGTTAATGATTTGGGGAAACTCGATATGGATTTCTAAATGTGTATATGCAAGGAAATCGGTTTTATTCCTAAATGTAATATTGTGGAATTTTTCCAAATGCACTGCCGCTATGGCTTTATGTCAACTCCAGTAAAAAGAAGAAAGTTAATTAACTTTAATATGTAAAGTTAATGATTTGAAGCACCTTGATATGGATTTCTAAATGTTTATATACAAGAAAATCGATTTTATACCCAAATGTAAAATTGTGGAATTTTTCCAAATGCACTGCCCTTATGGCTTTATGTCAACTTGAGTCAGATGATGACTGTTAGTTACCTTTAATATGTGAAGTTAATGATTTGAAGCAACCTGATATGGATTTCTAAATGTGTACATGCCAGAAAATCGGTTTTATACCTAAATGTAAAATTGTGGAATTTTTCCTAAATGCACTGCCGTTATGGCTTTATGCCAACTTGAGTAAGATGATGAAAGTTAATTAATTTTTAATATGTGAAGTTAATGATTTGAAGCAACCTGGTATGGATTTCTAAATGTGTACATGCAAGAAAGTCGGTTTGATACCCAAATGTAAAATTGTGGAATTTTTCCAAATGCACTGCCGTTATGGCTTTATGCCAACTTGAGTAAGATGATGAAAGTTAATTAATTTTTAATATGTGAAGTTAATGATTTGAAGCAACTTGGTATGGATTTCTAAATGTGTACATGCAAGAATGTCGGTTTTATACCTAAATGTAAAATTGTGGCATTTTTTCCAAATGCACTGCCGTTATGGCTTTATGCATACTTGAGTAAGATGATGAAAGTTAATTAATTTTTAATATGTGAAGTTAATGATTTGAAGCAACTTGGTATGGATTTCTAAATGTGTACATGCCAGAAAGTCGGTTTGATACCCAAATGTAAAATTGTGGAATTTTTCCTAAATGCACTGCCGTTATGGCTTTATGCCAACTTGAGTAAGATGATGAAAGTTAATTAATTTTTAATATGTGAATTTAATAATTTGAAGTAGCTTGATATGGATTTCTAAATGTGTACATGCAAGAAAGTCGGTTTTGTACCTAAATGTAAAATTGTGGAATTTTTCCAAATGCACTGCCGTTATGGCTTTATGCCAAATTTAGTAATGTTGTGTTTGTATTTATTTAATTATAATTCATTATAATTACATGTGTATTAAAATAAAATATTACACAATGCCGAATATAAAAGCACGTCTGTACTCGACGGTAGCGCAATCCAGAAGAAGGAAGTTGCGTTTTACAAAGCTTTAAAAACTGTCAGGGTTGACAACTATTAACACTGAAATCCAGTGTTGTACATTTTTAAGTTCATATCACATCCTCCCTCTTAATTATAGACTAATTTATTTATTTCTAAAATCAGGAGCTGTGAAGCGAGTAACCTGTTGTCGCGATCGGTTGCTTCTACGAATCGGATTGTTTGAATTCTGATCTTCTGCAACGTTTTCCTCTATTTGCGATGGTGCGCTGTTTTGATCCTTAAAATGAGGTACTTGTGTGGATATATCTGGTTGTATGTTTGACTTGTCTTGCAACATAACCGTTGCTGAATGTGTGGATGTCGATTCAGGTACAGGTATCCATTGATCTGGGAGTATTATGCTGGGTGTTTTGTTATTACCTTCTTCGTTTGATCTTGGTTTGAGTTGGTTAATATGACGTCTTATGGTACCTCTGTTTGACTTTACCATAAACATCATTTTTCCAATCGGATGAATTATAACTCCTTTGATCCACTTTTCTCCTTTCGCGAAGTTTCTAGCGTATACTAGTTCATTAGGTTGAAATTTGTGTGTGTCTACGATCTTGGATTTTGACTGTGTTGGCGTCTCAAATAGTTGAGTTAACGTGGCCACCAAACGTGATGTCGTGCTAATTGCTTCATTCTTACGGTTCCCCAATGTTCATCATGTAATAGTTCTAGAATATTTTGCTGTAATGATTTTGGAATAACAATACGTTTTACGTTTGCGTGTAAGCAGAGAAGATTTTCGTGAAAAGTTAAAGCTAATCTCCGATGAAAATATGGTCTAATTTCGTTATCACCTGGCGATAGTTGTGAAGGCCAACCTGATTTAACAAAATGTTTAACTTTACGTAGTATTTCGTCTTGTTCTGTGTGCTTGCGAATAATATTAGCATTTATTGGTAATTGTACGTGTGTAACATTGTAGCATGCTTCCGATGTATCAAATTGAATATCTGTACTTACAGGTAAACGAGAGAGTGCATCCGCATTACCATGTGCATGTGTATTACGATACTTGATATCGAATTGATATGCCATTAGTATGATGGCCCAACGCTGAATACGATGCGAAGTCATTTGTGGTAGATGCTTGCTTGGATTAAAAATATTTATGAGAGGTTTATGGTCTGTTATTAGTAAAAACTTTCTCCCACATAAGTATTGGTGGAACTTCTTAACTCCGAACACTATTGCTAAACCTTCTTTTTCAATTTGACTATATTTAAGTTGATGCGTATCCATAGTTTTAGATGCAAATGCTATTGAACGTTCATTTCCGTCAGGATAAATGTGCGAAAGAACGGCGCCAATGCCAAAAGATGAGGCGTCGGCTACTAGTGTAATTGGTAATTGTTCATTGAAATGTGCCAACTGCGTAGCATTAATTATATGTAATTTAAGATCTTTAAAAGCTTGTTGCTGCTCTGAGCCGCATGTAAAATGTACATTTTTGCGGCGTAGCTTATTTAGTGGAGCGGCTAACTAAGAAAAATTTGGAATAAAATTGCAATAGTAATTCACTTTACCTAATGGATATTGCTCAATATGTAATTATGAATTAATTGTTACTTTAAAATCACCGCATATTCTTACCGACCCATCTGGTTTTGGTGCTAAGACGATTGGTGACGCCCAGTTACTAAATTTTACTGGTTTCCAAATTCCGGTATTAATAAGCCTATCTGCTTCCTCACGGAATTTTGACATTTGCGCGAACGGTATTTGCCTGCTTTTATAAAATTTTGGAATGGCAGTGGTCTGCATACGTATACTTGCTTTAAAATTTTTTATCACGCCAGCATTTGTATTGTCAAATAGTGTGCAATTCACCTAATATTGGAATATGCTGCTGTCCAAATGCATATAATGTTTTTGTACACTTTTCTAATTTCGGTCTATTCAATATGTTATACGTCTTTAAATTGATTATTGAAACGGTTGCGCCCGAATATAATTAAAACTGTATTACTTTATTAGAGATTTCTAAATTGATACATTTTTATTTGCTTCATCTCTATTATGCCATTTACAATGTTCACTGCATCCAAGGTACTAACATATTGTTCATTTTCTTGTTTGTTTTGATTCCATTTTGGCTCTGGAATCGTTGTTCTTTTTATAATACTTTTGCTCTGATTCGACATACAAACTGCAGCAATGTGTCCTTTTTTGGCACATTTATTACATATCGCTTTACGAAATTTACATTCTTCTCTATTGTGCGAAATGCCACAACCTGCACACGACTTCAATTTCACTTGTTTCATTACGTTAGCATTTATGTTCTGTTCTCTTTTCGTTTCATCTTTAGTTGTTTTTTCCAATTTTTGCGTGTCTGCATTGCGTTCACCTGCATGGTGGATGAACTCGTATTCTCTTTGATGGTTGCTACTGTTTTTGTTGTTGTCTCGTATGTTTCAGCTATTAATAGTACGTCTTCTAGTGATGGTTGTAATTTTTTGAAGAGCGGCTGCGCGGACTTGATCGTATGGTGTGTTAAGTATGATTTGATCGCGAATCATTTCATCTACAAAGTTTGCGGAACAGTTCGTGGCGGAACAATTAAATTTACATTCCCTTGCAATTCCACGAAGTTCAGCAACCCATTCTCGGTGCGTTTGCTTATGCTTCATTTCTCGCTTAAAAAATTCATAACGAGCTGCGACTACATGACGTTTCGACTGGAAATGTTCCGTTAATTTGTCTGTCAACTGAGTGTATGTTTGCGATTGCAGGGTTGCAACGCCGAATAAATTCTTTAAAAGTTCGAACAATTCCATACCGACCCATGATAGAAAAAACGATTTTTGCTTGTCTGGACTGCTTACCGAATAGGCCATAAAATGTTGAGAAAGTTGTTCCAAGTAGGATTCCCAATTCTGATGGTCTTTATTAAATGCGTGGAACGGTGGAACCACTGTTGCTTCTTTTACACGATTAGGATTGTCCGCGTTGAACATGGACTGCTGAATTGACTGCATCCACTGTTTTTGCTGTTCGAGCAACGATGCTGCGAATCTTTGTTGCTGCTGTACTAGCTCTTGTATAAGGCTGTCGTTTGTCATTTTGAAGATTTTACAATACAGCAGATTGCTTTTTCACTTACAATGTTCAGATGATGAATTTAAATCCTCGTCGCCAATAAATGTTGTGTTTGTATTTATTTAATTATAATTCATTATAATTACATGTGTACTAAAATAAAGTATTACACAATGCCGAATATAAAAGCACGTCTGTACTCGACAGTAGCGCAATCGAGAAGAAGGAAGTTGCGTTTTACAAAGTTTTAAAAACTGTCAGGGTTGACAACTATTAACACTGAAATCCAGTGTTGTACATTTTTAAGTTCATATCAAGTACGATCATGAAAGTTAATTAATTTTTAATATGTGAAGCTAATGATTTGAAGCAACTTGGTATGGATTTCTAAATGTGTACATGCAGAAAATCGGCTTTATACCTAAATGTAAAATTGTGGAATTTTTCCAAATGCACTGACGTTTTGGTCTAATGTCAACTTGAGTAAGATGAAGACAGTTAGTTAACTTTAATATGTTAAGCTAATGATTTCAGGTAACTTGATATGGATTTCTATATGTGAACACACAAGAAAATCGGTTTTATACCTAAATGTAAAATGCTGGAATTATCCAAATGCACTGACATTTTCTTTATGCCAACTTCAGTAAGAGGAAGAAGATAAATTAACTTAAATATGTGAAGCTAATGATTTGAAGCACCTTGATATGGATCTCTAAATGTGTACATGCAAGAAAGTCGGTTTTAAACCTAAATGTAAAATTATCGAATTTTTTCCAAATGGCCATATGTCAACTTAAGTAAGATGGTGAGGGTTAATTAACTTTAATATGTTAAGCTAATGATTTGAAGCAACTTGGTATGGATTTCTAAATGTGTACATGCAAGAAAGTCGGTTTTATACCCAAATGTAAAATTGTGGAATTTTCCAAATGCACTGCCGTTATGGTTTTATGCCAACTTTAGTAAGATGATGAAAGTTAATTAACTTTAATATGTGAAGTAAATGATTTGAGGTAACTTGATATGGATTTCTAAATGTGTACATACAAGAAAATCGGTTTTATATCTAAATGTAAAATTCTGGAATTTTCCAAATGCACTGCCATTTTCTTTTTGCCAACTTCAGTAAGAGGAAGAAGATTAATTATCTTTAATAAGTTAAGCTAATGATTTGAAGCAACTTGATATGGATTTCTAAATGTGTACATGCACGAAAATCGGTTTTATACCTAAATGTATAATTGTGGAATTTTTCCAAATGCACTGCCGTTTTGGCTTTGTGCCAACTTCTGTAAGATGAAGAAGGTTAATTAACTTTAATAAGTGAAGCTAATGATTTTAATCAACTCGATATGGATATCTAAATGTGTACATGCAAGAAAGTCGGTTTTATACCTAAATGTAAAATTGTGGAATTTTTCCAAATGCACTGCCGTTATGGCTTTATGCCAAATTTAGTAAGATGAAGAAAGTTAATTAATTTTTAATATGTGAAGCTAATGATTTGAAGCAACTTGGTATGGATTTCTAAATGTGTACATGCCAGAAAATCGGTTTTATACCTAAATGTAAAATTATGGAATTTTTCCAAATGCACTGCCGTTTTGGCTTTATGCCAACTTAAGTAAGATGAAGAAAGTTAATTAACTTTAATATGTGAATTTAATAATTTGAAACAACTTGATATGGATTTCTAAATGTGTACATACATGAAAATCGGTTTTATACCTAAATGTAAAATTGTGGAATTTTTCCAAATGCACTGCCGTTTTGGCTTTATGCCAACTTTAGTAAGATGAAGAAAGTTAATTAACTTTAATATGTGAATTTAATAATTTGAAACAACTTGATATGGATTTCTAAATGTGTACATGCAAAAAAGTCGGTTTTATACCTAAATGAACAATTGTGGAATTTGTACAAATGCACTGCGGTTATGGATTTGTGCCAGATTTAGTAAGATGAAGAAGGTGAATTAAGTTTAAAATGTGAAGCTAATGATTTGAAGCAACTTGATATGGATTTCTAAATGTGTACATGCAAGAAATATCGGTTTTATACCTAAATGTAAAATTGTGAATTTTTCCAAATGCACTGCCGTTTGGCTTTATGCCAACTTGAGTAAGATGAAGAAGATTAATTAACTTTAATATGTGAAGCTAATGATTTGAAGCAACTTGATATGCATTTCTATATGTGTACATGCAAGAAAATCGCTTTTGTATATAAATGTAAAATTGTGGAATTTTGTCAAATGCACTGCCGTTATGACTTTATGCCAACTTTAGTAAGATGATGAGGGTCAATGAACTTGAATATGTTAAGTTAATGATTTGAAGCAACTTGATATGGATTTCTAAATTTGTACATGCAAGAAAATCGGTTTTATACCTAAATGTGAAATTGTGGAATTGTTCCAAATGCACTGCCGTTATGGCTTTATGCCAACTTCAGTAAAATGAAGAAGTTAATTAACTTTAATATGTGAATTTAATAATTTGAAACAACTTGATATGGATTTCTAAATGTGTACATGCAAGAAAGTCGGTTTTGTACCTAAATGTAAAATTATGGAATTTTTCCAAATGCACTGCCGTTATGGTCTTATGTCAACTTGAGTAAGATGGTGAGGGTTAATTAACTTTAATATGTAAAGCTAATGATTTGAAGCAACTTTGATATGGATTTCTAAATGTGTACATGCAAGAAAATCGGTTATATACCTAAATGTAAAGTTGTGGAATTTTTCCAAATGCACTGCCGTTTTGGCTTTATGCCAACTTCAGTAAGATGAAGAAAGTTAATTAACTTTAATATGTGAATTTAATAATTTGAAACAACTTGATATGGATTTCTAAATGTGTACATGCAAGAAAGTCGGTTTTATACCTAAATCTAAAATTGTGGAATTTTTCCAAATGCACTGCCGTTATGGCTTTATGCCAACTTTAGTAAGATGAAGAAGGTTAATTAACTTTAATATGTGAATTTAATGATTTGAAACAACTTGATATGGATTTCTAAATGTGTACATGCAAGAAGGTCGGTTTTATACCTAAATGAAAGATTGTGGAATTTTTCCAAATGCACTGCCGTTTTGGCGTTATGCCAACTTCTGTAATATGACGAAGGTTAATTAGCTTGAATATGTGACGTTAATGATTTGAATCAACTCGATGTGGATTGCTAAATGTTTAAATGCGGGGAAATTGGTTTTATACCTAAATGTAAAATTGTGGAATTTTTCCAAATTCACTGCCGTTATGTCTTTATGCCAACTTTAGTAAGATGAAGAATGTCAATTAATTTTAATATATTAAGCTAATGATTTGAAACAACTAGATATGGATTTCTAAATGTGTACATGCCAGAAAATCGGTTTTATACCTAAATGTAAAATTGTGGAAGTTTTCCAAATGCACTGCCGTTATGGCTTTATGCCAACTTTAGTAAGATGAAGAAAGTTAATTTACTTTAATATGTGAATTTAATGATTTGAAACAACTTGATATGGATTTCTAAATGTGTACATGCAAGAAGGTCGGTTTTATACCTAAATCAAAAATTGTGGAATTTTTCCAAATGCACTGCCGTTTTGGCTTTATGCCAACTTTTGTAATATGACGAAGGTTAATTAGCTTGAATATGTGACGTTAATGATTTGAATCAACTCGATATGGATTGCTAAATGTTTAAATGCAGGAAAATCGGTTTTATACCTAAATGTAAAATTGTGGAATTTTTCCAAAAGCACTGCCGTTTTGGCTTTATGTCAACTTCTGTAAGATGAAGAAAGTTAATTAACTTTAATATGTGAATTTAATAATTTGATACAACTTGATGGAGGATGGAGTCATGTGTAGAAGTTCACGCAAGTGAGGAAAGTTCTCTGATCGCCATTCACTTGGGAGTGGCCATAAACGATTCTTTTAAACATGCCTCAAGCAGCTCACTACTTCCGGTCTTTCACCAAGTATCCTCTGGGTAGCCTAAGAACATCCGTTCGAAGGCGAGCTAATGTGAGAAGGCGAAACATCCCCTACATAGGGTTATGCGCTGGGTTTGGGACCCGCCACGTAAAAAAACACCCCCAATGAAAAGGAAACACAGCCTCGGATGAGAGACCCCCCTTTTGATGGCGACCATGGCAAACGAAATAAGGACTACGATTTGAGGGCATGCACCTGGAATGTCCGGTCCCTTGATTGGGAAGGTGCCGCTGCCTAGTTGGTTGATGTGCTTCTAAAAATAAAGGTTGACATCACCGCCGTCCAAGAAATGCGATGGACGGGACAAGGACAGAGACGAGTAGGTCCTTGTGACATTTGTTACAGTGGCCATATAAAGGAGCGCAAGTTTGGTGTAGGATTCGTGGTGGGAGAGAGACTCCGTCGCCGAGTACTATCAGTCACTGCGGTGAATGAACGTCTAGCCACAATCCGCATCAAAGCGAGGTTCTTCAACATATGGCTGATTTGCGCCCACGCCCCGATGGAAGAGAAGGACGATGTGTCCAAAGATGCCTTTTATGAGCGCTTGGAGCGCGCTTATGAGAGCTGCCCCCGCCACGATGTCAAAATCGTGCTTGGCGACTTTAACGCCAGGGTGGGCAAAGAAGGTATCTTTGGCACTACGGTTGGTAAATTCAGCTTCCACGACGAAACATCCCCAAATGGGTTGAGGCTGATTGACTTCGCCGGGCCCGAAATATGGTTATCTGTAGTACTAGATTCCAGCATAAGAAGATTCATCAAGCTACCTGGCTGTCTCCGGATCGAAAAACTACCAACCAAATCGATCATGTTGTGATAGACGGAAGACAATCCAGTGTTTTAGATGTGTGTGCGCTCCGGAAGGTCCTAACATCGACTGAATTTACTATCTTGTTGCAGCCAAGATTCGCACCCGCCTCTGTGCAGCGGAAAATGCACGTCTAACAAACACAAAGAAGGTTCGACGTCGAGAAGCTGCAATCTCAACAGACAGCCGAACGATTTTCTACTCGGCTTGTACTCCTGCTCTCTGAGAGCACTCGTCAAAAACTCGGTATAAGGGAACTGTGGGACGGCATTTCAAATTCCTTACATACAGCTGCAACCGAAACTATTGGTTTTCGGAAAGTGCAAAAGAACAGCTGGTACGACGAGGAGTGCCGTGTCGCAGAAGGAGAAAACAGGTTGCCTAAACGTTACGATCGAAACTCGTGCCTAAATGGGATAGATACCGAGAGTTGAAATGGACTGCCGAGACGCATTTGCAGACAGAAGAAGAAAGAGTCCGAAATGCGTGAGTACGAAGAGTTTGATAAGCTGGCCGACAGGGGTAATGCTCGAAAATTCTACGCAAAAATGCGGCGGCTTACAGAAGGTTTCAAGACCGGAGCATACTCTTGTACTTCGTATTGATTTCTAAAACCCGTTTTGGTTTTAAACCTAATCTGTCACTGATGGTGAAGATTTTCCAAATACTTAAATTATGGAGGGAACAATTCTCCAGCCTGCTGAATGGCAGTGAACGCACAAATGGATTTGAGATGGGAGAATCCGAACTCCATAAATGACGATGGAGCAGACGTTTTACCCGACCATGAAGAAGTTCGAATGGCTTTATGCCCGCCTGAAGAACAACAAAGCGGCAGGGGCCGACGGATTGCCTTTTAATATTCAAACACGGCGGCGAAGAACTGATAAGGAGCATGCATCAGCTTCTTTGTAAAATATGGTCGGACGAAAGCATGCCCAACGATTGGATTTTAAGTGTGCTATGCCCAATCCATAAAAAAGGAGACCCCACAATCTGCGCCAACTAAGGTGGGATTAGCCTCCTCAACATCGCATATAAGCTTCTATCGAAAGTATTGTGTGGAAGATTAAAGCCCACCGTTAACAAATTAATTGGATCTTATCAGAGTGGCTTTAGACCTGGAAAATCAACAACCGACCAGATATTCACCATGCGCCAAATCTTGGAAAGACCCGTGAAAGGATAATCGACACACACCACCTCTGCCTTGATGCCGCGATGTCTGAATTTGGTATCCCCGCAAAACTAATACGGCTGTGTAAGCTGACTTTGAGCAACACCAAAAGCTCGGTCAGAATCGGAAAGGACCTCTCCGAGCCGTTCGATACCAAACAAGGTTTCAGAAAAGGCGACTCCCTATCGTGCCACTTCTTCAACATGCTTCTGGAGAAAATAGTTTTAGAAACTAAATGTAAAATTGTACCATTTTCTTAAAATACAACTGGAATGGCTTTATGCCGACGATATTGAGATCACAAAAAAAGTTAGCTTTTAATCCAGTGCTTTACAAGGAAGCACAGAAAATGGATTTCTAAATGTGAACGAGGGCAAACGAAATATCTCCTGTCATCAATATTTTCAAACTGCGACTTGAGTCATAACTTTTGAAGTCAAATTGATAATTTCGTTAATTGGAACCAGGTTAATTTTTTATATTGAAAAATGATTTGGAAGCAAATTGATAGGATTTCTTGCCAACAGGTGCTACTTCGGACAAAAAAATCAGTTTTGAAAATGTAAAGTCCTCTCTCGACGAACAAAAACCAAACTCTATAAGTCGCTTAATTCCCGTTATGTCATATGGTGCAGTAAAATGAATGTCGGCAAATTTGATGAGTCGTCGCTAATAATTTGAGAGAAAAATTCGCGAAAGATTTTATATATGGTCCTTGCGCATTGAAAATCGGTTTTATCGCATTCGATGAAAAATTGATGAGAATTTTACGAAATACGACGATATTGACATAGTTCAACGGCTAGGCTGGGCTAAGTCAAGTCGTCCGAATGGATAAAAACACTCCAGCTCTGAAAGTATTCGTTTCTAAATGAGTAAGAGGAAGAAAATCGTTTTACGCCTGGGGAGGCAGATTGTGGTTTTCCAAAGCACCACTTGGCTTTAAGAAACGTAAGATGAAGTTGTTAATTGACTTTAATATATGTGAATTTAAGAATTTGAACAACTTGATATGGATTTCTAAATGTGTACATGCAAGAGAGTCGGTTTTATACCTAAAGTGTAAAATTGTGGAATTTTTTCCAAATGCACTGCCGTTATGGCTTTATGCCAACTTTAGTAAGAGGAAGAAAGTTAATTAACTTTAATATGTGAAGCAAATGATTTGAAGCAACTTGATATGGATTTCTGAATGTGTGCTGCCAGAATATCTGTTTCATACCTAAATGTAAAATTGTGGAATTTTTTCAAATGCACTGCCGTTTTGGCTTTATGCCAACTTTAGTAAGATGAAGAAAGTTAATTAACTTTAGTATGTGAATTTAATAATTTGAAGTAACTTGATTTCGATTACTTAATGTGTACATGCAAGAAATTCGGTTTTTATACCTAAATGTAAAATTGTGGAATTTTTCCAAATGCACTGCCGTTATGGCTTTATGCCAACTTCAGTAAAACGTAGAAGATTAAATAACTTTAATATGTGAATTTAATAATTTGAAACAACTTGATATGGATTTCTTAATGTGTACATGCAAGAAAGTCGGTTTTATACCTAAATGAAAAATTGTGGAATTTTTCCAAATGCACTGCCGTTTTGGCTTTATGCCAACTTCTGTAATATGATGAAGGTTAATTAGCTTGAATATGTGACGTTAATGATTTGAATCAACGCGATATGGATTTCTAAATGTGTACATGCAAGACAATCGGTTTTGTACCTAAATGTAAAATTCTGGAATTTTCCAAATGCACTGCCGTTTTGGCTTTATGCCAACATCAGTTAGATGAAGAAGATTTGTTAACTTTAATATGTGAAGCTAATGATTTGAAGCAACTTGGTATGGATTTCTAAATGTGTACATGCCAGAAATTCGGTTTTATACCTAAATGAAAAGTTGTGACGAAGGTTAATTAACTTTAATATGTTAAGCTAATGATTTGAAGCAACTTGATATGGATTTCTTAATGTGTACATGCAAGAAAGTCGGTTTTATACCTAAATGTAAAATTGTGGAATTTTTCCAAATGCACTGCCGTTTTGGCTTTATGCCAACTTCTATAAGATGGAGAAAGTTAATTAACTTTAATATGTGAATTTAATAATTTGAAACAACTTTATATGGATTTCTAAATGTGCACATGCAAGAAAGTCGGTTTTATACCTAAATGTAAAATTCTGGAATTTTTCCAAATGCACTGCCGTTTTGGCTTTATGCCAATTTGAGTAAGATGAAGAACAGTTAATTAACTTTAATATGTTAAGCTAATGATTTGAGGCAACTTGATATGGATTTCTAAATGTTTGCATGCAAGAAAGTCGGTTTTATACCTAAATGTAAAATTATGGAATTTTTCCAAATGCACTGCCGTTATGGTCTTATGTCAATTTGAGTAAGATGGTGAGCGTTAATTAACTTTAATATGTGAATTTATTAATTTGAAGCAACTTGATATGGATTTCTAAATGTGTACATGCAAGAAAGTCGGTTTTATACCTAAATGTAAAATTGTGGAATTTTTCCAAATGCACTGCCGTTATGGCTTTATGCCAACTTGAGTAAGATGAAGACCGTTAATAAACTTTAATATGTGAATTTATTAATTTGAAGCAACTTAATATGGATTTCTAAATGTGTACATGCAAGAAAGCCGGTTTTATACCTAAATGTAAAATTGTGGAATTTTTCCAAATGCACTGCCGTTATGGCTTTATGCCAACTTTAGTAAGATGAAGAGAGTTAATTAACTTTAATATGTGAATTAATAATTTGAAGCAACTTGATATGGATTTCTAAATGTGTACATGCAAGAAAGTCGGTTTTATATCTAAATGAAAAATTGTAGAATTGTTCCAAATGCACTGCCGTTTGGATTACTAAATGTGAGCATGCCAGAAATTCGGTTTTATACCTAAATGAAAAGTTGTGACGAAGGTTAATTAACTTTAATATGTTAAGCTAATGATTTGAAGCAACTTGATATGGATTTCTTAATGTGTACATGCAAGAAAGTCGGTTTTATACCTAAATGTAAAATTATGGATTTTTTCCAAATGCACTGCGTTTTGGCTTTATGCAACTTTAGTAAGATGAAGAAAGTTAATTAACTTTAATATGCGAAGCTAATGATTTGAAGCAATCTGATGTGGATTTCTAAATGTGTACATGCAAGAAAGTCGGTCTTATACCTAAATGTAAAATTATGGAATTTTTCCAAATGCACTGCCGTTATGGTCTTATGTCAACTTGAGTAAGATGGTGAGGGTTAATTAACTTTAATATGTGAAGCTAATGACTTAAAGCAACTTGATATGGATTTCTAAATGTGTACATGCAAGAAAATCGGTTTTATAACTAAATGTAAAATTGTGGAATTTTCCAAATGCACTGCCGTTATGGCTTTATGCCAACTTCTGTAAGATGAAGAAAGTTAATTAACTTTAATATGTGAAGCTAATGATTTGAAGGCAATTCGTTGATATGGATTTCTAAATGTGTACATGCAAGAAAATCGGTTTTATACCTAAATGTAAAATTATGGAATTTTTTCCAAATGCACTGCCGTTATGGTCTTATGTCAACTTGAGTAAGATGGTGAGGGTTAATTAACTTTAATATGTTAAGCTAATGATTTGAAGCAACTTGATATGGATTTCTAAATGAGTACATGCAAGAAAAGCGGTTTTGTACCTAATTGTAAAGTAATGGAATTTTCCAAATGCACTGCCGTTTTGGCTTTATGCCAACTTCAGTAAGATGAAGAAGGTTAATTAACTTTAATATGTGAAGCTAATGATTTGAAGCAATTCGTTGTGGATTTCTAAATGTGTACATGCCAGAAAGTCGGTTTTATACCTAAATGTAAAATTATGGAATTTTTTCCAAATGCACTGCCGTTATGGTCTTATGTCAGCTTGAGTAAGATGGTGAGGGTTAATTAACTTTAATATGTAAAGCTAATGATTTGAGGCAACTTGATATGGATTTCTAAATGAGTACATGCAAGAAAATCGGTTTAATACCTAAATGTAAAATTATGGAATTTGTCCAAATGCACTGCCGTTTTGGCTTTATGCCAACTTCTGTAAGATGAAGAAAGTTAATTAACTTTAATATGTGAAGCTAATGATTTGAAGCAATTCGTTGTAGATTTCTAAATGAGTACATGCAAGAAAATCGGTTTAATACCTAAATGTAAAATTATGGAATTTGTCC
>NW_026089624.1:17482761-17497920 GCF_024586455.1 Bactrocera neohumeralis
CATCATTTTACTCAAGTTGACATAAAACCATAACGGCAGTGCATTTGGAAAAATGCCTTAATTTTACATTTAGGTATAAAACCGACTCTCTTGAATGTACACATTTGGAAATCCATATCAAGTTGCTTCAAATTATTAAATTCGCATATTAAAGTTAATTAACTTTCTTCATCTTACTAAAGTTGACATAAAGCCATAACGGCAGTGCATTTGGAAAATTCCACAATTTTACATTTAGGTATAAAACCGACTTTCTTGCATGTACACATTTAGAAATCCATACCAAGTTGCTTCAAATCATTAGCTTAACATATTAAAGTTAATTAACCCTCATCATTTTACTCAAGTTGACATAAGACCATAACGGCAGTGCATTTGGAAAAAATTCCATAATTTTACATTTAGGTATAAAACCGACTTTCTTGCATGTACACATTTAGAAATCCATATCAAGTTGCTTCAAATTATTAAATTCTCATATTAAAGTTAATTAACTTTCTTCATCTTACTAAAGTTGACATAAAGCCATAACGGCAGTGCATTTGGAAAAATTCCACAATTTTACATTTAGGTATAAAACCGACTTCTTGCATGTACACATTTAGAAATCCATATGAAGTTGCTTCAAATCATTAACTTAACATATTAAAGTTAATTAACCCTCATCATCATTTTACTCAAGTTGACATAAGACCATAACGGCAGTGCATTTGGAAAAAATTCCATAATTTTACATTAAGGTATAAAACCGACTTTCTTGCATGTACACAATTAGAAATCCATATCAAGTTGCTTTACTCAATTTGACATTAGACCATAACATATTAAAAAATTCCATTATTTTACATTTAATAAAACCGACTTCTTGCAATGTATCATTTTACTATCAAGTTGACATAAAGACCATAACGGCAGAGCATTTGGAAAAATTCCACAATTTTACATTTAGGTACAAAACCGACTTTCTTGCATGTACACATTTAAAAATCCATATCAAGTTGCTTCAAATTATTAAATTCACATATTAAAGTTAATTAACTTTCTTCATCTTACTAAAGTTGACATAAAGCCATAACGGCAGTGCATTTGGAAAAATTCCACAATTTTACATTTAGGTATAAAACCGACTTCTTGCATGTACACATTTAGAAATCCATATGAAGTTGCTTCAAATCATTAGCTTAACATATTAAAGTTAATTAACCCTTATCATCTTACTCAAGTTGACATAAGACCATAACGGCAGTGCATTTGGAAAAAATTCCATAATTTTACATTTAGGTATAAAACCGATTTTCTTGCATGTACACATTTAGAAATCCATATCAAGTTGCTTCAAATTATTAAATTCACATATTAAAGTTAATTAACTTTCTTCATCTTACTCAAGTTGACATAAAGCCATAACGGGAGTGCATTTGGAAAAATTCCATAATTTTACATTTAGGTATAAAACCGACTTCTTGCATGTACACATTTAGAAATCCATATCAAGTTGCTTCAAATCATTAGCTTAACATATTAAAGTTAATTAACCCTCATCATTTTACTCAAGTTGACATAAGACCATAACGGCAGTGCATTTGGAAAAAATTCCATAATTTTACATTTAGGTATAAAACCGACTTTCTTGCATGTACACATTTAGAAATCCATATCAAGTTGCTTCAAATTATTAAATTCACATATTAAAGTTAATTAACCCTTATCATCTTACTCAAGTTGACATAAGACCATAACGGCAGTGCATTTGGAAAAAATGCCTTAATTTTACAGTTAGGTATAAAACCGACTTTCTTGCATGTACACATTTAGAAATCCATATCAAGTTGCTTCAAATTATTAAATTCACATATTAAATTTAATTAACTTTCTTCATCTTACTCAAGTTGGCATAAAGCCATGACATCAGTGCATTTGGAAAAATTCCACAATTTTACATTTAGATATAAAACCGATTTTCCTGCATTTAAACATTTAGCAATCCATATCAAGTTGTTTCAAATCTTTAGCTTAACATAATAAAGTTAATTAACCCTCATCATTTTACTCAAGTTGACATAAGACCATAACGGCAGTGCCTTTGGAAAAAATTCCATAATTTTACATTTAGGTATAAAACCGACTTCTTGCATTTTGGAAATCCATTCGCTTGCGTTTTTTTGATGCCTTTTGAGCTTAATAAGGTTAAGAATGTCTTGCTTGGATGAGACGTAGTATGTTAAGGCAGGAGTCCTGGCTACATTTTTCGCAGCGAGGTCTGCAAAGTGGTTGCCTGTAATACCAGCATGGCCAGGGATTCACATTACTTGGATTTTCTGAGGGGCACCAATGACCGCGTCCCTGATAACTTCTATTATGGGACTTCGATTTGAAGGAGACGTTATTGCAGACATACACGATTTGCTGTCTGTACAGATGAGGAACTTTCCTTTAGTCTTTTTTGCGTAATTAACTGCATGAAGGATAGCAGATCCTTCCGCGGTAAATACAGAGCTCGTTGAGGGAAGAAGCCAATTGCAAATGATTTCTCCTGTGGCAGTGACAACTGCTAACGAAGTGGAATCGATGGACTTGGACCCATCCGTAAACAATAACTTCCAGCCATTATTTGTGTAATTAGATTCCAGTTCAGCAAAGGTTTGTTGAAAGACTTCGTTTGGTGTGTTTTGCTTGGACAGACAGGGAGGATGTCGAGTGGTGAATTGGCGTGTTGCGTTACGTAAAATATTATTTTCTGCAGCGAAACTTAAGCATCTCGAAATAGCCGATTGTATTCTTGGAATTTTTCTTTTTTTCGTGGCATGCGTGATAGTTGTATTTAGTAATGGGTTTGTGTTCTCAGCCGTTTTTGGAGCGAAGAATCTATAATTTTATTTTGAATAGTTGGTAAACCAGATTCAGCCATTATCGTTTTTATTGGCGAGGTTGGAAAGGCCCGGAGACTTCACCGTATTGCGCAATGGTAAGGTGCATTTAAAAGGTTGATACTGCTATTGGAGCAATTGCCATAGATGGGGAGCCCATAATCTATTTTTGAAGTTAGCAAAGCTCTGACAACATTGACTAGTGTGTTCGGATGAATAAATGAATGCTTAGACGAGAGATATTTAACAATATTTAATCGTGACATTAACGAGTTTCTGACATATTTACAGTGAGCATTAAAATTATAATTAGAGTCAAAAATTAATCCTAGTATTTTCAGCTGTGTTTTACATTCGATGTTAGTTTGGTTGTGGGTTAGTGAAATACCGTTGCAATTTTGCTTCCTACATACATGAAGGATATGTGTTTTGTCTAAGGAAAGTGAAGCACCAGACTCCAGTGATCAAGTCTCAATTCTGGCGAGTATATTAGTAAATAACGATTGAGCTAAATTAACGTCAGAGACTTTTGTGTAGATTAGGACATCGTCAGCATAGATCTGGTGCTCAACTCCTATGTAATTTTTTATCATCCTACTAATATCATCGAAAGCAATGATAAAAAGGAGGGCTGAAAGAGGTGAGCCTTGCGGCGTACCATTAGAAAGCGGGAGTGTTGAAGAAAGAAACCCATTTACGTTGGCTTTGAGTTTTCTGTTTGTGAGAAAGTTAGTTATAAAATGTATCATATTCTAGCCTATTTTCCATTTTCTAAGTTGTCGAATAATAATATGGGCTCCAATTTTGTCGAAAGGTCTGTGAAAGTCCAGAGATAGTACGGACACGTGGTTTTTGCTGGACAAAGCGTTAGTAATGAAGTAGTCTAGTTGGATTAAAGCATCTAACGTGCCTTGACTTTTTTGTAAGCGACTTGATTCGGTGATATGAACTTGTTTCGCTGAGCATACCACATCACGATCTTTTCCAAAATTTTGCCCATACATGGAAGGAGGGAAATCGGCCTATAGTTAGCAAGTTCATAGGAGGATTTGTGTGGTTTAAGTATTGGTATAACACAGGACGTTTTCCAAAATTGGGGGTAGACACCAGTATTGAAAATTTTGTATAAAGCTTTACCAATCGGAGCTTTAGACTTTTTGGCATATGTCTGATAATTGGATAAGAAATTTTATCTTGCCCCGGGGACTTACCCTTAACGGTAGATGAAACGAACTCGAATTCAGACAGTGAAATGCTGGTTTCTATTTGTTTAGCAGACAAAGAAAGTGGGGAGACAGAGTAGGAAGTGTCGGACAGTGTGGTGGTTTTAGAGGTTTGAAACTGTGTGCTGAATGAAATATCTGAGCTTGTTTCAGAATAGTGGTTTGGAAATAACTCGGAAATATCGGATGGATTGGTTACCAAACCTGTTGGCCCCTTTACGCATTGAATGGTTAGATTTCTAGGCACTCCAGAAAGTTTTTTAAAGCGTTCCATATTAACTTAGGACTAGACGAAGGATTTATTTTGCTTGTGAAATCCTGAAAACATTTACGCTTGGCCTGTTTCGCGGAACGACGGAAAAGAGCATTGGCTTTCCTGAAAGATATTAAGTTGACTAGTGATCAAACGCGTTTGTATTCATACCAACCTGTCTGTTTTTTTGCCCGCAATTCAGCGATTTCTTTATTCCACCAAGGAACACTCTTTGAACTTGCTGTTGGCTTCGTATGAGGAATGCTAACATTCGCTGCTGAACGGATAATTTTTGTTAACCTCGCACTTTCTTGGTTAGGGTTGTCAGATATTGGGGTATTATTGCCATTTGCAAGTTGGATTGAATGGCATTAATTTTGTATGGAATATCTCTTTTTAGGAGAATCGCAATACCTCTTTTACCTGTGCTAATATGTGGAAGATTGTGAAAAATGCCAATGTACTGCTTAGGAGTAAAAGCCGACAAGTTGAAAGAGATGTGAGTTTCATTTAAGAGTATAATAGCTGGGGCATGATCTTATATTAATAATTGAAGCTCATTGTAATTATTAGTGTAGCCATTTAAATTCCATTGCAATAATGGAATCATAAGATCTATGTAGGAAAAAAGAAAAAGGGAAACAGAAGAGAGCTAAAATATCAACTCGTATGAGCAGTCAGTTGAAGCTGAGTGTCACCAATTGAGTACTAGTTCAAAAGAGAGTAAAGGCTAAGCGTATTTATTCAGAGTCAATTTCTATTTGTTCAGTAAGTTGAGTAGAGTATTTATTATCGTTGGAATTGCTTGTTGTTGGAAAGAGATTTTCGTGATTAGGTGGATTAGACTGCACGGTAGTGTTGGTAGTAGTGTTGTTGAAGTCAGTATATTTATTGAGCGAGTTTAAGGAGTTGTTTAAGTTAGAAATGAGAGAGGCTGTTGTTGGACTGAAAAGTTTGGGATCTAAGAAAGGGGCTTGTTGGGTACAGTTGTCGCTGATATTTTTAGCTGAATGTGAGACGTTGTTGTAGTCTGAACTGATCGATGCAGGCTTGTTGATGAAAATATGTTTGTTGTTGGCGTTTGATGAGTGATTTTTTTTAGTTAAAGAGTTTATTGATGGGTTGGGTGCAGAGGTGACCTCTGCGTTTTGTTTTGATGTACTAGGCAAGTCATTGTCGGCAATTCTATGAGTATTTTTAGATTTTGTGGAATTGTTGATGGCTGAAATTTTTGTTGGTGTGTTGGATGCAGAGGATACCTCTTTTGTAGGTTGAAGCACATGTGCAAAGCTAGCAGTGAGGGAAGGGAGGGAAGTATTTTCTCTATACTTTTTATGGGCTTCGTGCATACTGCACTTTTCTAGTGTCTTTATTTTTAAAATTTCTTTGGTTTGCACATACTTTGGACACGTATAGTCCGAAGAACGATGCTCGCCAGAACAATTCGCACACATAACTCGGATGCAGTCATTGTCGTGTGGAGAAGGGAAATTGCAAATTTCGCATGTTGGGGAACCCTTACAATGTTTTTGCGTATGACCCAATTTTTGGCATGACCTGCAGCGCATTGGGTTAGGCACGTACGGTCGCACAGAGGTCATCCTCCATGCGATATTTATTTTGTTTGGAAGGGAATAACTATTGAATGATATTAGCATAACTCCAGTAGGCTTTATAACACCTTCAACTTTGCGAGTGAACTTATAAACCGCGGAAACTTCGTAAGAACTCAGACCTTCTATTATTTCGCTTTCAGGCACATCGTTTAAAAACGGTGCATAAATGGTGCCTTTGTTACAATTAAGATGTTGATGATAGCTAGCGCTAACAGCGCCAATGTTGAAAAGACATTTCGTTTTTATAAACTTTTCTGCTACTTGCTTATTTTTCACTAGCAGTAATAGGCTGCCGTCGCGTAATTCACTAATTTTGTTTATATCTTTGCTCACGGTAAGTAAGGCATTGTAAACACGAAAACAAGAAACCTTCGAAAGGGGTGTAGAATTCTCGTCGGATTTAATCACTATATATTTTGGGTCATCACTTTTTATTGGCGGTAAGTCAGGAAAAGCAACTTACAGTTTTTGATACGATTTTTTACGTTTTGGTTGGGGACCTTGGGCCAGCGCAGCAAACCTGTTGTCCCCGAACTGAAAGCCCGCCGGGGGCATAGTGGAAAAATTATAATACACTGATATAAGTATTGGATTATATTTCTCACTTAAAATAAGTATTAAACGCGTTACTTAAGTAAGCAGACCGTAGTGCAAAAAAAACGAGCACCAAAAGAGAGCTATATGAATTACTATAAACTCAGAGAAAGACGCTAACTCAACTGCTCAGTACGGTATAAAACCGACTTCTTGCATGTACACATTTAGAAATCCATATCAAGTTGCTTCAAATCATTAGCTTAACATATTAAAGTTAATTAACCCTCATCATTTTACTCAAGTTGACATAAAGACCATAACGGCAGTGCATTTGGAAAAAATTCCACAATTTTACATTTAGGTATAAAACCGACTTCTTGCATGTACACATTTAGAAATCCATATGAAGTTGCTTCAAATCATTAGCTTAACATATTAAAGTTAATTAACCCTCATCATTTTACTCAAGTTGACATAAGACCATAACGGCAGTGCATTTGGAAAAAATTCCATAATTTTACATTTAGGTATAAAACCGACTTTCTTGCATGTACACATTTAGAAATCCATACGAAGTTGCTTCCAATCATTAGCTTAACATATTAAAGTTAATTAACCCTCATCATTTTACTCAAGTTGACATAAGACCATAACGGCAGTGCATTTGGAAAAAATTCCATAATTTTACATTTAGGTATAAAACCGACTTTCTTGCATGTACACATTTAGAAATCCATATCAAGTTGCTTCAAATTATTAAATTCACATAATTAAATTAATTAACCAACATCTTTTACTCAAGTTGACATAAGACCATAACGGCAGTGCATTTGGAAAAAATTCCATAATTTTACATTTAGGTATAAAACCGACTTTCTTGCATGTACACATTTAGAAATCCATATCAAGTTGCTTCAAATCATTAAATTCACATATTAAAGTTAATTAACCCTCATCATTTTACTCAAGTTGACATAAGACCATAACGGCAGTGCATTTGGAAAAAATTCCATAATTTTACATTTAGGTATAAAACCGACTTCTTGCATGTACACATTTAGAAATCCATATCAAGTTGCTTCAAATCATTAGCTTAACATATTAAAGTTAATTAACCCTCATCATTTTACTCAAGTTGACATAAGACCATAACGGCAGTGCATTTGGAAAAAATTCCATAATTTTACACTTAGGTATAAAACCGACTTTCTTGCATGTACACATTTAGAAATCCATATCAAGTTGCTTCAAATCATTAAATTAACATATTAAAGTTAATTAACCCTCATCATTTTACTCAAGTTGACATAAGACCATAACGGCAGTGCATTTGGAAAAAATTCCATAATTTTACATTTAGGTATAAAACCGACTTTCTTGCATGTACACATTTAGAAATCCATATCAAGTTGCTTCAAATTATTAAATTCACATATTAAAGTTAATTAACCTTCATCATCTTACTCAAGTTGACATAAGACCATAACGGCAGTGCATTTGGAAAAAATTCCATAATTTTACATTTAGGTATAAAACCGACTTCTTGCATGTACACATTTAGAAATCCATATCAAGTTGCTTCAAATCATTAGCTTAACATATTAAAGTTAATTAACCCTCATCATTTTACTCAAGTTGACATAAGACCATAACGGCAGTGCATTTGGAAAAAATTCCATAATTTTACATTTAGGTATAAAACCGACTTTCTTGCATGTACACATTTAGAAATCCATATCAAGTTGCTTCAAATTATTAAATTCACATATTAAAGTTAATTAACCCTCATCATTTTACTCAAGTTGACATAAGACCATAACGGCAGTGCATTTGGAAAAAATTCCATAATTTTACATTTAGGTATAAAACCGACTTTCTTGCAAATACACATTTAGAAATCCATTTCAAACTGCTTCAAATCATTAAATTCACATATTAAAGTTAATTAACCCTCATCATTTTACTCAAGTTGACATAAGACCATAACGGCAGTGCATTTGGAAAAAATTCCATAATTTTACATTTAGGTATAAAACCGACTTCTTGCATGTACACATTTAGAAATCCATATCAAGTTGCTTCAAATTATTAAATTCACATATTAAAGTTAATTAACCCTCATCATTTTACTCAAGTTGACATAAGACCATAACGGCAGTGCATTTGGAAAAATTCCATAATTTTACATTTAGGTATAAAACCGACTTTCTTGCATGTACACATTTAGAAAACCATGTCAAATTGCTTAAAATTAATAAATTTACATATTAAAGTTGATTAATCTTCTTCACCTTACTGAAGTTGACATAAGACCATAACGGCAGTGCATTTGGAAAAAATTCCATAATTTTACATTTAGGTATAAAACTGACTTTCTTGCATGTACACATTTAGATATCCATATCAAGTTGCTTCAAATCATTAAATTCACATATTAAAGTTAATTAACCCTCATCATTTTACTCAAGTTGACATAAGACCATAACGGCAGTGCACACATTTAGAAATCAATACCAAATTGCTTCAAATCATTAGCTTAACATATTAAAGTTAATTAACCCTCATCATTTTACTCAAGTTGACATAAGACCATAACGGCAGTGCATTTGGAAAAAATTCCATAATTTTACATTTAGGTATAAAACCGACTTTCTTGCATGTACACATTTATAAATCCATATCAAGTTGCTTCAAATTATTAAATTCACATATTAAAGTTAATTAACCCTCATCATTTTACTCAAGTTGACATAAAGCCATAACGGCAGTGCATTTGGAAAAAATTCCATAATTTTACATTTAGGTATAAAACCGATATTCTTGCATGTACACATTTAGAAATCATATCAAGTTGCTTCAAATCATTACCTTAACATATTAAAGTTAATTAACCCTCATCATCTTACTCAAGTTGACATAAGACCATAACGGCAGTGCATTTGGAAAAAATTCCATAATTTTACATTTAGGTATAAAACCGACTTTCTTGCATGTACACATTTAGAAATCCATATCAAGTTGCTTCAAATTATTAAATTCACATATTAAAGTTAATTAACCCTTATCATCTTACTCAAGTTGACATAAGACCATAACGGCAGTGCATTTGGAAAAAATTCCATAATTTTACATTTAGGTATAAAACCGACTTTTGCATGTACACATTTAGAAATCCATCAGGTTGTTTCAAATTTTAAATTCACATATTAAAGTTAATTAACCCTCATCATTTTACTCAAGTTGACATAAGACCATAACGGCAGTGCATTTGGAAAAAATTCCATAATTTTACATTTAGGTATAAAACCGACTTTCTTGCATGTACACATTTAGAAATCCATATCAAGTTGCTTCAAATTATTAAATTCACATATTAAAGTTAATTAACCCTCATCATCTTACTCAAGTTGACATAAGACCATAACGGCAGTGCATTTGGAAAAAATTCCATAATTTTACATTTAGGTATAAAACCGACTTCTTGCATGTACACATTTAGAAATCCATATCAAGTTGCTTCAAATCATTAGCTTAACATATTAAAGTTAATTAACCCTCATCATTTTACTCAAGTTGACATAAGACCATAACGGCAGTGCATTTGGAAAAAATTCTTTAATTTTACATTTAGGTATAACATTTGGAAAAAATTCCATAATTTTACATTTTAGGTATAAAACCGACTTTCTTGCATGTACACATTTAGAAATCCATATCAAGTTGCTTCAAATTATTAAATTCACATATTAAAGTTAATTAACCCTCATCATTTTACTCAAGTTGACATAAGACCATAACGGCAGTGCATTTGGAAAAAATTCCATAATTTTACATTTAAGTATAAAACCGACTTTCTTGCATGTACACATTTAGAAATCCATATCAAGTTGCTTCAAATCATTGCCTTAACATATTAAAGTTAATTAACCCTCATCATTTTACTCAAGTTGACATAAGACCATAACGGCAGTGCATTTGGAAAAAATTCCATAATTTTACATTTAGGTATAAAACCGACTTTCTTGCATGTACACATTTAGAAATCCATATCAAGTTGCTTCAAATTATTAAATTCACATATTAAAGTTAATTAACCATCATCATTTTACTCAAGTTGACATAAGACCATAACGGCAGTGCATTTGGAAAAAATTCCAAAATTTTACATTTAGGTATAAAACCGGTAATCCGGCATGTACACATTTAGAAATCCATATCAAGTTGCTTCAAATCATTTAGTTAATAAAAATTTTACCGACTTTGGAAAAAATTTGCATGTACACATTTAGAAAAATCCATATCAAGTTGCTTCAAATTATAAGCTTCACATATTAAAGTTAATTAACCCTCACCCTCTTATTCAAGTTGACATAAAGACCATAACGGCAGAGCATTTGGAAAAAATTCCATAATTTATACATTTAGGTATAAAACCGACTTTCTTGCATGTACACATTTAGAAATCCATATCAAGTTGCTTCAAATCATTAAATTAACATATTAAAGTTAATTAACCCTCATCATTTTACTCAAGTTGACATAAGACCATAACGGCAGTGCATTTGGAAAAAATTCCATAATTTTACATTTAGGTATAAAACCGACTTTCTTGCATGTACACATTAAGAAATCCATATCAAGTTGTTTCAAATTATTAAATTCACATATTAAAGTTAATTAACTTTCTCATCTTACTCAAGTTGACATAAAGCCATAACGGCAGTGCATTTGGAAAAAATTCCATAATTTTACATTTCGGTATAAAGCCGACTTTCTGGCATGTACACAATTAAAAATACATATTAAGTTGTTTCAAATTATTAAATTAACATATTAAAGTTAATTAACCCTCATCATTTTACTCAAGTTGACATAAGACCATAACGGCAGTGCATTTGGAAAAAATTCCATAATTTTACATTTAGGTATAAAACCGACTTTCTTGCATGTACACATTTAGAAATCCATATCAAGTTGCTTCAAATTATTAAATTCACATATTAAAGTTAATTAACCCTCATCATTTTACTCAAGTTGACATAAGACCATAACGGCAGTGCATTTGGAAAAAATTCCATAATTTTACATTTAGGTATAAAACCGATTTTCTTGCACGTACACATTTGGAAATCCATATCAAGTTGCTTCAAATCATTAAATTCACATATTAAAGTTAATTAACCCTCATCATTTTACTCAAGTTGACATAAGACCATAACGGCAGTGCATTTGGAAAAATTCCCCAATTTTACATTTAGGTATAAAACCGACTTTCTTGCATGTACACATTTAGAAATCCATATCAAGTTGCTTCAAATTATTAAATTCACATATTAAAGTTAATTAACTTTCTCATCTTACTCAAGTTGACATAAAGCCATAACAACAGTGCATTTGGAAAAAATTCCACAATTTTACATTTTGATATAAAACCGATTTTCCTGCATATAAACATTTAGCAATCCATATCAAGTTGCTTCAAATCATTAGCTTAACATATTAAAGTTAATTAACCCTCATCATTTTACTCAAGTTGACATAAGACCATAACGGCAGTGCATTTGGAAAAAATTCCATAATTTTACATTTAGGTATAAAACCGACTTTCTTGCATGTACACATTTAGAAATCCATATCAAGTTGCTTCAAATTATTAAATTCACATATTAAAGTTAATTAACCTTTATTAAATTCACATATTAAAGTTAATAAACCTTATCATCTTACTCACATTGACATAAGACCATAACGGCAGTGCATTTGGAAAAAATTCCATAATTTTACATTTAGGTATAAAACCGACTTTCTTGCATGTACACATTTAGAAATCCATATCAAGTTGCTTCAAATTATTAAATTAACATATTAAAGTTAACTAACCTCATCATTTTACTCAAGTTGACATAAGACCATAACGGCAGTGCATTTGGAAAAAATTCCATAATTTTACATTTAGGTATAAAACCGACTTTCTTGCATGTACACATTTGGAAATCCATATCAAGTTGCTTCAAATTATTAAATTCACATATTAAAGTTAATTAACCCTCATCATCTTACTCAAGTTGACATAAAGCCATAACGGCAGTGCATTTGGAAAAAATTCCACAATTTTACATTTAGGTATAAAACCGATTTCTTGCATGTACACATTTAGAAATCCATATCAAGTTGCTTCAAATTATTAACTTCACATAGCTTAACATATTAAAGATAATTAACCCTCATCATTTTACTCAAGTTGACATAAGACCATAACGGCAGTGCATTTGGAAAAAATTCCATAATTTTACATTTAGGTATAAAACCGACTTTCTTGCATGTACACATTTAGAAATCCATATCAAGTTGCTTCAAATTATTAAATTCACATATTAAAGTTAATTAACCCTTATCATTTTACTCAAGTTGACATAAGACCATAACGGCAGTGCATTTGGAAAAAATTCCACAATTTTACATTTAGGTATAAAACCGATTTCTTGCATGTACACATTTAGAAATCCATATCAAGTTGTTTCAAATTATTAAATTCACATATTAAAGTTAATTAACCCTCATCATTTTACTCAAGTTGACATAAGACCATAACGGCAGTGCATTTGGAAAAAATTCCATAATTTTACATTTAGGTATAAAACCGACTTTCTTGAATGTACACATTTACAAATCCATATCAAGTTGCTTCAAATTATTAAATTCGCATATTAAAGTTAATTAACTTTCTTCATCTTACTAAAGTTGACATAAAGCCATAACGGCAGTGCATTTGGAAAAATTCCACAATTTTACATTTAGGTATAAAACCGACTTCTTGCATGTACACATTTAGAAATCCATACGAAGTTGCTTCAAATCATTTGCTTAACATATTAAAGTTAATTAACCCACATCATTTTACTCAAGTTGACATAAAACCATAACGGCAGTGCATTTGGAAAAATGCCTTAATTTTACATTTAGGTATAAAACCGACTCTCTTGAATGTACACATTTGGAAATCCATATCAAGTTGCTTCAAATTATTAAATTCGCACATTAAAGTTAATTAACTTTCTTCATCTTACTAAAGTTGACATAAAGCCATAACGGCAGTGCATTTGAAAAAATTCCACAATTTTACATTTAGGTATAAAGTTAATTAACCCACATTCCCGGACGGATTAAAGTTCTACCCGGACGGAGTGTTCTACCCGGACGGAGTGTTCTACCCGGACGGAGTGTTCTATTCTATTGAATTTGGGCTCTCTAGCTGGGCTCTAAGCTACCGGGGGGGTCGGCAGGTCGCGGATAGCCGAACGGCCTGTAGTAGCAGGTCAGTTGCGAAATAAGTTAAAACGAATAAGCAATCCCCGACGATGAGCGGCAGGAGTGAAGGATGCGGCATAAAAGCTTGCAGATCCGCTGAAACTCCTGTGACTGTGGCGAATCGACACCGCCTCACAGAAATACGTGTCCCCTTCATCATCGCTCATGTGCATGATGAACAAAAAAATCCAGGCGCGACGGACCCATAATGGGCGGCTTCCTGGTCAGCGTCTGCTCACCATGTTAGGTGCGGCTGTCATCAAAATGACCGGTACACACCGCGGCGCACTGGGAGTCCCTCAAAGTGTCAGCAGCGATTTCTCTGCTTGCTGGATGGAGAGGGTGATGTGAGCATGCTCTGCCGATGTGTCTGCTGCGGTGTGTATCAGGAACCAGCCCCTTCGGGCCCTGGTCAAGGAGTGTACATTGGACGTAGGAGTAGTAGCCTACGTTGCCCCGGGCGAGCGCCGGTCCGTCCGTGTTTTCCGGGACTGGTAAAGCGAAGGACAGGCCTCAGGGAACTGGGGTAGGGGCAGTATCCCCGAGGGTACACCCGTTCCTGTTTATTTCGGCCCGCCCCCCTGCACACGATGCGCTGGTAAATCAAATATATGGAGTATAACATGAGAAACAAAAACACTAATAACAATAGCAGCAACATTTTTGGGATCATAGGAGGCAGCAGCACTGGAAGCCTGAGCGATGATGGAATTAAAGTGCAAAACTCCCCCCGAAGTACGACTACTGCGGAAGCAGATCCCTTTAAGAGGGCACCAAAATTGGGTAGGTCCCCGATTAAAAACCTTCGTGGTGACAAACCTCTAAGAGCGAGGTCATCACCACCAGCGTTGGGTGACACCACTCCCCTGGCAAAAGCGATGCAACCTCGTGGAGACTGAGAACTAGGGGAAGCGATTAAGAAGTTGATCAAAACAATGAGCCCACCACAACGGTCTATCAACAACACCATGAGAGATCTTCTTGGTGTGATAGCAAAGCTACACGCAAGTGCTCAGGAGGAGCACATGGCAAATAAAGAAGCACGTTGTAGTTTTCTAGTAAAGACAACCACCACAGAGAATACACCCAAGAGGCCTCGAGACGAAATACAGCCAAAGCGAAGAACACCACCGAAGAAGAATAAAACTTGTCATAAGGAATGGTCGAACATAGTGGAAGTTCCCCTGAGCAAGGAAGCAAAGTGCGACAACCCAGTCAGAAGCAAGGAGACAGTAATGGGAAAACAAGATGGCTGGATCACGGTTAAACATAAACAACCAAGGAAGACACCACATAAGCCGCCACCCCGACCCGATGCAATAGTAATAGAAAAAACCGGGGACATGTCATATAGC
>NW_026089624.1:17498020-17524230 GCF_024586455.1 Bactrocera neohumeralis
TATCAAGTTGCTTTAAATTATTAAATTCACATATTGAAGTTAATTAACCTTCTTCATCTTACAAAAGTTGGCATAAAACCATAACGGCAGTGCATTTGGAAAAATTTCACAATTTTACATTTAGGTATAAAACCGATTTTCTTGCATATACATATTTAGAAATCCATATCCAAGTTGCTTTAAATCATTTTAATTAAAGTTAATTAAGCTTCATAAGCTTACCAAAATTGCCATAAAGCCAAAACTACAGTGCATTGGGAAAATTCCTGAATTGCACATTTAGGTATAAAACCGATTTTCTTGCATGTACACATTTAGAAATCATATCAAGTTTTAAATCATTAGCTTCACATATTAAAGTTAATTAACTTTCTTCATCTTACTGAAGTTGGCATAAAGCCAAAACGGCAGTGCATTTGGAAAAATTCCACAATTTTACATTTAGGTATAAAACCGATTTTCTTGCATGTACACATTTAGAAATCCATATCAAGTTGCTTCAAATCATTATCTTAACATATTAAAGTTAATTAACCTTCTTTATCTTACTGTAGTTGGCATAAAGCCAAACGGCAGTGCATTTGGAAAAATTCCACAATTTTACATTTAGGTATAAAACCGATTTTCTTGCCTGTACTCGTTTAGAAATCCATATCAAGTTGCTTCAAATCATTAGCTTAACATATTAAAGTAAATTAACCTTCGGCGTCTTACAGAAGTTGGCATAAAGTCGAAACGGCCGTGCATTTGGAAAAATTCCACAATTTTGCGTTTAGGTATAAAACCGATTTTCTTGCATGTAAACATTTAGAAATCCATATCAAGTTGCTTCAAATCATTAGCTTCACATATAAAATTTAATTAACCTTCTTTATCTTACAGAAGTTGGCATAAGACCATAACGGCAGTGCATTTGGAAAAAATTCCATAATTCTACATTTAGGTATAAAACCGACTTTCTTGCATATACACAATTAGAAATCCATATCAAGTTGCTTCAATTAATTAAATTCACATATTAAAGTTAATTAATCTTCTTCATCTTACTGAACTTGACATAAGACCATAACGGCAGTGCATTTGGAAAAATTCCATAATTTTACATTTAGGTATAAAACCGACTTTCTTGCATGTACACATTTAGAAATCCATATCAAGTTGTTTCAAATCATTAGCTTCACATATTAAAGTTAATTAACTTCTTCATCTTACTGAAGTTGCATAAAAGCCAAAACGGCAGTGCATTTGGAAAAATTCACAATTTTACATTTAGGTATAAAACCGATTTTCTTGCATGTACACATTTAGAAATCCAAACCAAGTTGCTTCTAATCATTAATTCACATATTAAAGTTAATTAACTTTCTTCATCTTACTGAAGTTGGCATAAAGGCAAAACGGCAGTGCATTTGGAAAAAATTCCACAATTTTACATTTAGGTATAAAACCGACTTTCTTGCATGTACACATTTAGAAATCCATATCAAGTTGCTTCAAATCATTAGCTTAACATATTAAAGTTAATTAACCTTCTTCATCTTACTGAAGTTGGCATAAAGCCAAAACGGCAGTGCATTTGGAAAATTCCAGAATTTACATTTAGGTATTAAACCGATTTTCTTGCATATACACATTTAGAAATACATATCAAGTTGCTTCAAATCATTAGCTTCACATCTTAAAGTTAATTAACCTTCTTCATCTTACTGAATTTTACATAAAGCCATAACCGCAGTGCATTTGGAAAAATTCGACAATCTTATATTCAGGTATAAAGTCGATTTTCTTGCATATACACATGAAGAAATCCACATCAAGTTGCTTTAAACCAATAGGGTTACATATTAAAGTTAATTAACCTTCTTCATCTTACTAAAGTTGGCATAAAGCCATAACGGCAGTGCATTTGTAAAAATTCCACAATTTTACATTTAGGTATAAAACCGATTTTTCAGCATTTAATCATTTAGAAATCCAAATCAAGTTGCTTCAAATCACTAGCTTAACATATTAAAGTTAATTAACCTTCTTCATCTTACTCAAGCTGACATAAAGCCAAAACGGCAGTGCATTTGGAAAAATTCCACAATTTTACATTTAGGTATAAAACCGATTTTCTTGCATATACACATTTAGAAATCCATATCAAGTTGCTTCAAATCATTAGCTTAACATATTAAAGTTAATTAACTTTCTTCAACTTACTAAAGTGTGCATAAAGCCATAACGGCAGTGCATTTGGAAAAATTCCACAATTTTGCGTTTAGGTATAAAATCGGTTTTCTTGCATGTAAACATTTAGAAATCCATACCAAGTTGCTTAAAATCATTAGCTTCACATAATAAAGTTAATTAACTTTCTTCATCTTACTAAAGTTGGCATAAAGCCAAAACGGCAGTGCATTTGGAAAAAAAATTCCGCAACTTTACATTTAGGTATAAAACTAATTTTTTTGCATATACACTTTTAGAAATCCACAACGAATTGACCTTAATCATCAGCTTCACATATTAAAGTTAAATAAGCTTTTTCATCTAACCGAAATTGGAATAAAACCAAAACGGCAGTGCATTTGGAAAAATTCCACAATTTTACATTTAGGTATAAAACCGATTTTCTTGCATGCTACACATTTAGAAATCCATATCAAGTTGCTTCAAATCATTAGCTTCACATATCAAAGTTAATTAACTTTCCTCATCTTACAGAAGTTGGCATAAAGCCGAAACGGCAGTGCACTTGGAAAAATTCCACAATTTTACATTTAGGTATAAAACCGACTTTCTTGCATGTACACAATTAGAAATCCATATCAAGTTGTTTCAAATGATTAAATTCACATATTACAGGTAATTATCCCTTATCATCTTACTAAAGTTGACATAAAACCAAAACGGCAGTGTATTTGGAAAAATTTCAAAATTTTACATTCAGGTATAAAACCGATTTTCTTGCATGTACACATTTCGAAATCCATATCAAGTTGCTTCAAATTATTAAAGCTTCACATATTAAAGTTAATTAACTTTCTTCATCTTACTAAAGTTGGCATCGGCAGTGCATTTGGAAAAATTCCACAATTTTACATTTAGGTATAAAACCGATTTTCTTGCATGCTCACATTTAGAAATCCATATCAAGTTGCTTCAAATCATTAGCTTCACATATTAAAGTTAATTAACCTTCTTCATCTTACTCAAGTTGGCATAAAGCCAAAACGGCAGTGCATTTGGAAAATTCCACAAATTTACATTTAGGTATAAAACCGATTTTCTTCCATATACACATTAGGAAATACATATGAAGTTCCTTCAAATCATTAACTTCACATATTAAAGTTAATTTACCGTATTCATCTTATTCAAGTTGGCATAAAGCCATAACGGCAGTGCATTTGGAAAAATTGCACAATTTTACATTTAGGTATAAAACCGATTTTCTTGCATATACACATTTAGAAATCCATATCAAGTTGCTTCAAATCATTAGCTTCACATATTTAAATTAATTAATCTTCTTCATCTTACAGAAGTTGACATAAAGCCAAAACGGCAGTGAATTTGGAAAAATTCCACAATTTTACATTTATAAATAAAACCGATTTTCTTGCGTATCCACAGTCTAGAAATACATATAAAGTTTCTTCAAATCATTAAATTCATATATTAAAGTAAACTAACCTTCTTCATCTTACCAAAGTTGACATAAAACCAAAACGGCAGTGCATTTGGAAAAATTCCACAATTATACATTTAGGAATAAAACCGATTTTCTTGCATGTACACATTTAGAAATATATCAAGGTGCTTCAAATCATTAACTTTAACATATTAAAGTTAATTAACTTTTCTTCATCTTACAAAGTTGACATAAAGCCATAACGGCAGTGCATTTGGAAAAATTCCACAATCTTATGTTTAGGTATAAAGTCGATATTCTTGTATATACACATGAAGCAATCGATATTGAGTTTCTTCAAATCATTTCCTCTACCTTCTTAAGTTAATTAACCTTCTTCATCTTACTCAAAAAGTTGACATAAAGCCATAACGGCAGTGCATTTGGAAAAATTCCACAATTTTACATTTAGGTATAAAACCGATTTTCTTGCATGTACACATTTAGAAATCCATATCAAGTTGCTTCAAATCATTAGCTTCACATATTAAAGTTAATTAACTTTCTTCATCTTACTAAAGTTGACATAAAACCATAACGGCAGTGCATTTGGAAAAATTCCATAATTTTACATTTAGGTATAAAACCGACTTTCTTGCATGAACAAATTTAGAAATCCATATCAAGTTGCTTCAAGTCATTAGCTTCACATATTAAAGATAATTAACTTTCTTCATCTTACTTAAGTTGGCATAAAGCCAAAACGGCAGTGCATTTGGAAAAATTCCATAATTTTACATTTAGGTATAAAACCGATTTCCTTGCATATACACATTTTGAAATCCATATCAAGTTGCTTCAAATCATTAACTTCATATATTAAAGTTAATTTACCTTCTTCATCTTACCAAAGTTGACATAAAACCAAAACGGCAGTGCATTTGGAAAAATTCCACAATTTTTCATTAAGGTATAAAAACGATTTTCTTGCATGTGCACATTTAGAAATCCATATGAAGTTGCTTCAAATCATTTACTTCATATATTAAAGTAAGTTAACCTTCTTCATCTTACCAAAGTTGACATAAAGCCATAAAAGGAGTGCATTTGGAAAAATTCCAGAATTTTACATTCAGGTATAAAACCGATTTTCTTGCATATACACATTTAGAAATCCATATCAAGTTGCTTCAAATCATTAAGCTTTCACATATTAAAGTTAATTAACTTTCTTCATCTTACTCAAGTTGTCATAAAGCCAAACGGCAGTGCATTTGGAAAAAATCCATAATTTTATATTTAGGTATAAAACCGACTTTCTTGCATGTACACAATTAGAAATCCATATCGAGTTGATTCAAATCATTAACTTCACATATTAAAGTTAATTAACTTTCTTCATCTTACTAAAGTTGACATAAAACCATAACGGCAGTGCATTTGGAAAAATTCCACAATTTAACATTTAGGAATAAAACCGTTTTCCTTGCATATACACATTTAGAAATCCATATCAAGTTGCTTTCAAATCATTAGCTTCACATATTAAAGTTAATTAACTTTTTCTTCATCTTACTGAAGTTGACATAAAGCCATAACGGCAGTGCATTTGGAAAAATTCCTTAATTTTACATTTAGGTATAAAACCGATTTTCTTGCATATATACATTTAGAAATCCATATCAAGTTGCTTCAAATCATTAACTTTGCATAATGAAGTTATTTAACTTTCTTCATCTTACTAAAGTTGACATAAAGCCATAACGGCAGTGCATTTGGAAAAATTCCATAATTTTACATTTAGGTATAAAACCGACTTTCTTGCATGTACACATTTAGAAATCCATATAAGTTATTTCAAATTAATAACTTCACATATTAAAGTTAATTAACTTTCTTCATCTTACTGAAGTTGGCATAAAGCCATAACGGCAGTACATTGGGAAAAATTACAGAATTCTACATGTAGGTATAAAACCGATTTTCTTGCATATACACATTTAGAAATCCATATCAAGTTGCTTCAAATCATTATCTTCACATGTATATTAAAGTTAATTAACCTTCTTCATCTTACGGAAGTTGGCATAAAGCCAAAACGGCAGTGCATTTAGAAAAATTCCACAATTTTACATTTAGGTATAAAACCGATTTTCTTGCAATACACATTTAGAAATCCATATCAAGTTGCTTCAAATCATTAACTTCACATATTAAAGTTAATTAACTTTCCTCATTTTACAGAAGTTGGCATAAAGCCAAAACGACAGTGCATTTAAAAAATTTCACAATTTTACATTTCGGTATAAAACCGATTTTCTGGCATGTACACATTTAGAAATCCATATCAAGTTGCTTCAAATCATTAACTTCAAATATTAAAGTTAATTAACTTTCTTCATCTTACAAAGTTGACATAAAGCCATAACGGCAGTGCATTTGGAAAAATTCCACAATTTTACATTTAGGTATAAAACCGATTTTCTTGCATCAATTAACAAATCATTAGCTTCACATATTGAAGTTAATTAACCTTCTTCATCTTACCAAAGTTGACATAAAGCCATAAAGGCAGTGCATTTGGAAAAATTCCAGAATTTTAAATTTAGGTGTAAAACCGATTTTCTTGCATGCACGCATTTAGAAATCCATATTAGGTTGCTTCAAATCATTAACTTTAACATATTAAAGTTAATTAACTTTCTTCATCTTACAAAGTTGACATAAAGCCATAACGGCAGTGCATTTGGAAAAATTCCACAATTTTACATTTAGGTATAAAACAGATTTTATTGCATATACACATTTAGAAGTCCATATCAAGTTGTTTCAAATCATTAACTTCACATATTCATGTTAATTAATTCTCATCATCTGACTCAAGTTGACATAATGCCATAACGGCAGTGCATTTGAAAGAAAAAAACCATAATTTTACATATAGGTATAAAACGGATCCTCTTGCATATACACATTTAGAAATCCATATCAAGTTGCTTCAAATCATTAGCTTCACATATTAAAGTTAATTAACTTTCTTCATCTTACTAAAGTTGACATAAAGCCAAAACGGCAGTGCATTTGGAAAAAAAATCCACAATTTTACATTTAGGTAAAAACCCGATTTTCTTGCATGCACACATTTAGAAATCCATATGAAGTTGCTTCAAATCATTAACTTCACATATTAAAGTTAATTAACTTTCTTCATCTTACTAAAGTTGACATAAAACCATAACGGCAGTGCATTTGGAAAAATTCCTTAATTTTACATTTAGGTATAAAACCGACTTCTTGCATGTACACATTTAGAAATCCATATGAAGTTGCTTCAAATCATTAACTTTACATATTAAAGTTAATTAACTTTCTTCATCTTACCAAAGTTGACATAAAGCCATAACGGCAGTGCATTTGGAAAAATTCCAGAATTTTACATTTAGGAATAAAACCGATTTTCTTGCATGCACACATTTAGACAGCCATATCAAGTTGCTTCAAATCATTAACTTAACATATTAAAGTTAAATAACCCTCATTATTTTACTGAAGTAGACATAAGAGTATAACGGCAGTGCATTTGGAAAAATTCCACAATTTTACATTTAGGTATAAAACCGATTTTCTTGCATACACACATTTAGAAAGCCTTATGAAGTTTCCTCAAATCATTAACTTCACATATTAAAGTTAATTAACCTTTCTTCATCTTACTACAAGTTGACATAAAGCCATAACGGCAGTGCATTTGGAAAAAAATTCGTAATTTTACATTTAGGTATAAAACCGATTTTCTTGCATATTAACATTTAGAAATCCACAACAAATTGCTTCAAATCATTAGCTTCACGTATTTAAGTTAAATAACCCTCACGATCTTATTAAAGTTGACATAAAGCCATAACGGCAGTGCATTTGGAAAAATTCCACAATTTTACATTTAGGTATAAAACCAACTTTCCTGCATGTACACATTTAGAAATCCATATCAAGTTTCTTCAAATCATTAGCTTCACACATTAAAGTTAATTAACTTTCTTCATCTTAAAGAAGTTGGCATAAAACCAAAACGGCAGTGCATTTGGAAAAATTCCACAAATTTACATTTAGGTATAAAACCGATTTTCTTCCATATACACATTAGGAAATACATATGAAGTTCCTTCAAATCATTAACTTCACATATTCAAGTTAACTAACCTTCGTCATCTTACCAAAGTTGACATAAAGCCATAAAGGCAGTGCATTTGGAAAAATTCTACAATTTTACCTTTAGGTATAAAACCAATTTTCTTGCATATACACATTTAGAAATCCATATCATGTTGCTTTAAATTATTAAATTCAAATAAAAAAAATAATTAACTTTCTTCATCTTACTCAATGTTGGCATACAGCCATAACGGCAGTGCATTTGGAAAAATTCCACAATTTCACATTTAGGTATAAAACCGATTTTTTTGCATATACACATTTAGAAATCCATATCAAGTTGTTTCAAATCATTAAATTCACATATTTAAGTTAATTAATCTTCTTCATCTTACTGAAGTTGGCATAAGCCCATAACGGCAGTGCATTTGGAAAAAATTCCACAATTTTACATTTAGGAATAAAACCGATTTTCTTGCATATACACATTTAGAAATCCATATCAAGTTGCTTTAAATCATTAACTTTACATATTAAAGTTAATTAACTTTCTTCATCTTACTAAAGTTGACATAAAGCCATAACGGCAGTGCATTTGGAAAAAAATTCCATAATTTTACATTTAGGTATAAAACCGATTTTCTTGCATACGTACATTTAGAAATCCACCACGAATATCTTCAAATCATTAGCTTCACATATTAAAGTTAATTAACCTCTTCATCTTACTAAAGTTGACATAAACCCATAACGGCAGTGCATTTGGAAAAATTCCACAATTTTACATTAAGGAATAAAACCGCTTTTCTGGTTTATACACATTTAGAAATTCATATCAAGTTGCTTCAAATCATTAACTTTACATATTTAAGTTAATTAACTTTCTTCATCTTACTAAAGTTGACATAAAACCAAACGGCAGTGCATTTGGAAAATTCCAGAATTTTGCATTTAGGTATAAAACTGATTTTCTTGCATGTACACATTTAGAAATCCATATGAAGTTGCTTCAAATCATTAACTTCATATATTAAAGTTAATTAGCCTTCTTCATCTTACTGAAGTTGGCATAAAGCCAAAACGGCAGTGCATTTGGAAAACTCCAGAATTTTACATTTAGGTATAAAACCGATTTTCTTGCATGTACACATTTAGAAATCCATATCAAGTTGCTTCAAATCATTAACTTTAAATATTTAAGTTAATTAACTTTCTCCATCTCATCAAATTTGCAATAAGGCATTTCGGCAGTGATTTTGGAAAAATTCCACAATTTACATTTAGGTATAAAACCGGTTTTCGTGCATATTCACATTTATAAATCCACAAAGAATTGCTTCAAATCATTAACTTCACATATTAAAGTTAATTAACCTTCTTCATCTTAATGAAGTTGACATAAAGCCATAACGACAGTGCATTTGGAAAAAATCCACAATTTTACATTTCGGTATAAAACCGACTTTCTTGCATGTACACATTCAGAAATCCATATCAAGTTGCTTTAAATCATTAGCTTTACATATTAAAGTTAATTAACCTTCTTCATCTTACTCAAGTTGACATAAACCATAACGGCAGTGCATTTGGAAAAAATTCCTTAATTTTACATTTAGGTAAAAAACCGATTTTTTTGCATATATACATTTAGAAATCCATATTAAGTTGCTTCAAATCATTAGCTTCACATATTAAAGTTAATTAAACCTAATCATCTTACTCAAGTTGACATAAGACCATTACGGCAGTGCATTTGGAAAAAGTCCACAATTTTACATTTAGGTATAAAACTGATTTTCTTGCATATACACATTTAAAAATACATATGAAGTTGCTTCAAATCATTAACTTCATATGTTAAAGTTAATTAACCTTCTTCATCTTACTAACGTTGACATAAAGCCATAACGACAGTGCATTTGGAAAAATTCCATAATTTTACATTTCGGTATAAAACCGACTTTCTTGCATATACACATTTAGAAATACATATGAAGTTGCTTCAAATCATTTACTTCATATATTAAAGTAAGTTAACCTTCTTCATCTTACCAAAGTTGACATAAAGCCTTAAAGGCAGTGCATTTGAAAAAAAATTCCGTAATTTTACATTAGGTATAAAACCGATTTTCTTGCATGTACAAGTTTAGAAATCCCGAACAAGGTGCTTCAAATCATTAACTTCATATATTAAAGTTAAATAACCTTCTTCATCTTAAAGAAGTTGGCATAAAGCCAAAACGGCAGTGCATTTGGAAAAATTCCAGAATTTTACATTTAGGTATAAAACCGATTTTCTGCATATACACATTTAGAAATCTATATCAAGTTGCTTCAAATCATTAGCTTTACTTATTAAAGTTAATTAACTTTCTTCATATTACTAAAGTTCACATAAAACCATAATGGCAGTGCATTTGGAAAAAATTCCTTAATTTTACATTTAGGTATGATACCGATTTTCCTGCATTAACACATTTAGAAATCCATACCAAATTGGTTAAAATCATTAGCTTAACATATTAAAGTTAATTAAACCTCACCATCTTACTCAAGTTGACATAAGACCATAACGGCAGTGCATTTGGAAAAAATTCCATAATTTTCCATTTGGGTATAAAACCGACTTCTTGCATGTAGACATTTAGAAATCCATATGAAGTTGCTTCAAATCATTAGCTTCACATATTAAAGTTATTAACCTTCTTCATCTTACAGAAGTTGGCATAAAGCCAAAACGGCAGTGCATTTGGAAAAATTCCAGAAATTTACATTTAGGTATAAAACCGATTTTCTTGCATGTACACATTTAGAAATCCATATCAAGTTGCTTTAAATCATTAGCTTCACATATTAAAGTTAATTAACTTTCTTCATCTTACTAAAGTTGACATAAAGCCATAACAGCAGTGCATTTGGAAGAATTCCACAATTTTACATTTGAGTATAAAACCGACTTTCTTGCATATACACATTTAGAAAAACATATGAAGTTTCTTCAAATCATTAACTTCATATATTAAAGTTAATTTACCTTCTTCCTCTTACCAAAGTTGACATAAAGCCAAAACGGCAGTGCATTTGGAAAAATTCCATAATTTTACATTTAGGTATAAAACCGATTTTCTCTCATATACACATTAAGAAACTCATATCAAGTTGCTTCAAATCATTTGCTTAACATATTAAAGTTAATTAATCTTCTTCATCTTACCAAAGTTGACATAAAGCCATAACGGCAGTGCATTTGGAAAAATTCCACAATTTTACATTTAGTATAAAACCGACTTTCTTGCATATACACATTTAGAAATCTATATCAAGTTGTTTCAAATCATTAATTTCACATATTAAAGTTAATTAACCTTCTTCATCTTAATGAAGTTGACATAAAGCCATAACGGCAGTGCATTTGGAAAAATTCCACAATTTTACATTTAGGTATAAAACCGATTTTCTTGCATATACACATTTAGAAATCCATATCGAATTGCTTTAAATCATTATCTTCGCATATTAAAGTTAATTAGCTTTCTTCATCTTACTAAAGTTGACATAAAGCCATAACGGCAGTGCATTTGAAAAAAAAATCCATAATTTTACATTTAGGTATAAAACCGATTTCGTTGCATATACGCATTTCGAAATCCATAGCAAGTTGCTTCAAATCATTAAGTTTCATATATTAAAGTTAATTAACGTTCTTCATCTTACCAAAGTTGACATAAAGCCAAAAGGCCGTGCGTTTGGAAAATTTTAGAATTTTACATTGAGGTATAAAACCGATTTTCTTGCATATACACATTTAGAAATCCATATTAAGATGCATTCAAATCATTAACTTTACATATTAAAGTTAATTATCTCTCTTCATCTTACCAAAGTTGACATAAAGCCATAACGGCAGTGCATTTGGAAAAATTCCAAAATTTTACATTTAGGTATAAAACCGATTTTCCTGCATGTACACATTTAGAAATCCATATCAAGTTGTTTCAAATCATTAACTTCACATATTAAAGTTAATTAACCTTCTTCATCTTAATGAAGTTGACATAAAGCCATAACGACAGTGCATTTGGAAAAATTGCATAATTTTACGTTTAGGTATAAGACCTACTTTCTTGGATGTTCACATTTAGAAATCCATATCAAGTTGCTTTCAAATCATTAGCTTCACATATTAAAGTTAATTATTCTTTCTTCATCTTACTTAAGTTGACATAAGTCCATAACGGCAGTGCATTTGGAAAAAATTCCATAAATTTACATTTAGGTATAAAACTGACTTTCTTGCATATACACATTTAGAAATTCATATTAAGTTGCTTCAAATCATTAACTTCACATATTAAAGTTAATAAACCTTCTTTATCTCATTGGAGTTGACATAGAGCCAAAACGGCAGTGCATTTAAAAAAATTCCACAATTTTACAGTTAGTTATAAAACCGACTTTCTTGCATGTACACATTTAGAAATCCAAATCAAGTTGCTTCAAATTATTAAATTAACATATTAAAGTTAATTAACTTTCTTCATGTCACCGTAGTTGAAATGAAGCCTTAACGGCAGTGATATTGGAAAAATTCCACATTCTTATATTTAGGTATTAAATTGAATTTTTTGCATATACTCATTTAGCAATCTATGTCGAGTTGTTTCAAATCATTAACTTCTTATATTAAAGTTAATTTACCTTATTCATCTTACCAAAGTTGACATAAAGCCATAACGGCAGTGCATTTCGAAAAATTCCACAATCTTATATTTACGTATTAAATCGAATTTTTTGTATATACCCATTTAGCAATCTATGTCGAGTTGTTTCAAATCAGTAACTTCACACATGTAAGTTAATTAAACTTCTTTATCTTAATGACGTTGACATAAAGCCATAACGACAGTGCATTTAAAAAAATTCCACAATTTTACATTTATTTTTAAATACGACTTTCTTGCATGTACACTTTTAGAAATCCATATCAAGTTGTTTCAAATTATTAGCTTCACATATTAAAGTTAATTAACCCTCACCATCTTACTCAAGTTGACATAAGACCATAACGGCAGTGCATTTGGAAAAAATTCCACAATTTTACATTTAGGTATAAAACCGACTTTCTAGCATGTACACATTTAGAAATCTATATCAAGTTGCTTCAAATCATTAGCTTAACATATCAAAGTTAATTAAGTTTCTTCATCTTACAGAAGTTGTCATAAATCAAAAACGACAGCGCATTGGGAAAAATTTCACAATTTTACATTTAGGTATAAAACCGATTTTCTTGCATATACACATTTAGAAACCCATATCAAGTTGCTTCAAATTATTAAGCTCACTTATTAAAGTTAACTTACTTTCTTCATCTTACTCAAGTTGACATAAAGAACATAAGGGCAGTGCATTTGGAAAATTTCCACAATTTTACATTTAGTATAAAACCGATTTTTTGGCATGTACACATTTAGAAATCTATATCAAGTTGCTTCAAATCATTAGCTTCACATATTAAAGTTAATTAACCTTCGCCATCTTACAAAAGTTCGCATAAAGCCAAAACGGCAGAGCATTTGGAAAAATTCCATAATTTTACATTTAGGTATAAAACCGACTTTCTTGCATGTACACATTTAGAAATCCATATCAAGTTACTTCAAATTATTAATTTCACATATTAAAGTTAATTATTCTTCTTCAACTTAATGAAGTTGGCATAAAGCCAAAACGGCAGAGCATTTGGAAAAATTCCATAATTTTACATTTAGGTATAAAACCGACTTTCTTGCATGTACACAATTGAAAATCCATATCAAGTTGCTTCAAATCATTAGCTTAACATATTAAAGATAATTAACTTTCTTCATCTTACTGAAATTGTCATAAAGCCAAAACGGCAGGGCATTTGGAAAAATTGCACATTTTTACATTTAGGTATAAAACCGATTTTCTTGCATGTTCACATTAAGAAATCCATATCAAGTTGCTTCAAATCATTATCTTAACATATTAAAGTTAATTAACCTTCTTCATCTTACTGAAGTTCGCATAAAGCCAAAAACGGCAGTGCATTTGGAAAAATTCCACAAATTTACATTTAGGTATAAAACCGATTTTCTGGCATGTACACATTTAGAAATCCATATCAAGTTGATTCAAATCATTAACTTCACATATTAAAGTTAATTAACCTTCTTCATCTTACCGAAGTTGGCATAAAGCCAAAACGGCAGTGCATTTGGAAAAATTCCTCAATTTTACATTTAGGTATACAACCGATTTTCTGGCATGTACACATTTATAAACCCATATCAAGTTGCTTCAAATCATTAGCTTAACACATTAAAGTTTATTAACCTTCGCCATCTTACAGAAGTTCGCATAAAGCCAAAACAGCAGTGCATTTGGGAAAATTCCACAATTTTACATTTAGGTATAAAACCGATTTTCTGCATGCACATTTAGAAATTCATATCAAGTTGCTTCAAATCATTAGCTTTACATATTAAAGTTAATTAACCTTCTTCAACTTACAGAAGTTGACATAAAGCCAAAACGACGGAGCATTGGGAAAAATTACAGAAATTTACATTTAGGTATAAAATCGATTTTTTTGCATACTCACATTTAGAAATCCACAAAGAATTGCTTCAAATCATTAACTTCACATATATCGGGTGATTTTTTTGAGGTTACGATTTTCTTACTCAAGTTGACATAAAGATCCATAACAGACATGGTGTCATTTGGAAAAATCCACAGTATTTTACATTTAGGTATAAAACCGACTTTCTAACGAGCAACGCTTGCACATTTGAAATTTTATACCAAAATCAAGTGTTCGGTTCGAAATGTGTTTCACATATTACGTTATTTATGGTCTTTCTTCAATCTTACCAAGTTGAGCATAAAGCCAAAAATTAATGCATTTGGAAAAGTTTCGCACAAGTTTACATTTAGGTATAAAAACACAAGAATTCGTACATGTGCACAGAAGAAATCCATATCGTTGTTTCAAATCATTGGCTGAATATTAAATGTTAATTAACGTCGCCGTTCGCAGCAATTGGGAAAAATTCCACATTTAGGTATAAAACCAATTTTACATTTCAAGGTTATTCGACCACATGGAAGATTTTACGCAAAGATCTTGGTGTAAAACCGTATAATTTTACATTTAGGTATAAAGATTTTCTTGCATGTAACATTTGAAATCCATATCAAGTTGCTTCAAATGAATGGGCTTCACATATTAAAGTTAATTAATCCGCTTTTTTATCGACAAATTTTGACATAAAGCATAAGGCTCATTTTGGAAAAATTTCACAATTTTACATTTAGGTATAAAAATTGCCGCATGTACACATTTGAAATCCATAAGAGTTGCTTCAAATCATTAGCTTGCACATATTAAAGTTAATTAACTGTTTTGTCATTTTACTGAAGTGGAATCAAATTGGACCGTGCATTTGGAAAAGATTGCTAATTTTACGCAACGTTGCGGTATAAAACCGATTTTCTTGCTATCGTTCACATTTAGAAAACATATCAAGTTGCTTCAAAAATGGAAGAATTGAACTTGGTTAACTTTGTGGTTTCAACAAGTTGGCATAATGCCACACAGCTGCATTTGGAAAAATTCTATGGCCATTTTGAGGGAAAAACTTAAAACAATTCATCTCAAGAAATGAACCCGTAAGTTGGCCACCAAGATCATGCGATTTAACGCCTTTAGACTATTTTTTGTGTTAATTAACGTCAAGTCATCTACAGAAATAAGCCAGCAAATTCCATAAAGACAACATTTCCGTGCATTTGGCTAAAAATGCTAATTTTACATTTAGGTAAAATTGGATTTTTTCGAATGGACACATTTAGAAATCCGGTCAACATTTAAATGAAATTATCTTCACATATTAAAGTTAATTAACCCTTCTTCATTTCAAGTTGGCATAAAGAACCAAAAGCAGTGCATTTGCACAATTTTACATTTAGGTATAAAACCGACTTTTTTCAAGTACAGATTTAGAAATCCACTATAAGTTGCTTCCAATCTTTTGCTTTCCATATTAAAGTTAATTAAACCTCATCATCTTACCCAAGTTGACATAAAACCATAACGACAGTGCATTTGGAAAAATTCCATAATTTTACATTTAGGTATAAAACCGATTTTCTTGCATATGCACATTTAGAAATCCATATCTAGTTGGTTCAAATCTTTTAGCTTAACATATTAAAGTTAATTAACTTTCTTCATCTTACTCAAGTTGGCATAAAGCCATAACGGCAGTGCATTTGGAAAAATTCCACAATTTTACATTTAGGTACGAAACCGACTTTTTTGCATGTACACATTTAGAAATCCATATCAAGTTGCTTCAAATCATTAGCTTAACATATTAAAGTTAATTAACCTTCGTCATCTTACAGAAGTTCGCATAAAGCAAAAACGGCAGTGCATTTGGAAAAATTCCACAATTTTACATTTAGGTATAAAACTGATTTTTCTTGCATATACACATTTAGAAATCCATATCAAGTTGCTTCAAATCATTAGCTTTACATATTAAAGTTATTTAACCTCGTTCATCTTACAGAAGTTCGCATAAAGCAAAAACGACAGTGCATTTGGAAAAATTAGACAATTTTTCATTTAGGTATTAAACCGACTTTCTTGAATGAACACATTTAGAAATCCATATCAAGTTGCTTCAAATCATTAGCTTAACATATTAAGGTTAATTAACCTTCGTCATCTTACAGAAGTTCGCATAAAGCAAAATCGGCAGTGCATTTGGAAAAATTCCACAATTTTACATTTAGGTATAAAACCGACTTTCTGGCATGTACACATTTAGAAATCTATATCAAGTTACTTCAAATTATTAATTTCACATATTAAAGTTAATTAACCTTCTTCATCTTACTAAAGTTGGCATAAAGCCATAACGGCAGTGCATTTGAAAAAATTCCATAATTTTACATTTAGGTATAAAACCGATTTTCTTGCATGTACACATTTAGAAATCCATATCAAGTTGCTTCAAATCATTAGCTTAACATATTAAAGTTAAATAACCTTCTTCATCTTACAGAAGTTCGCATAAAGCCAAAACGGCAGTGCATTTGGAAAAATTCCACAATTTTTCATTTAGGTATAAAACCGATTTTCTGGCATGTACACATTTAGAAATCCATATCAAGTTGCTTCAAATCATTAGCTTCACATATTAAAGTTAATTAACTTTCTTCTTTTTACAGAAGTTGGCATAAAGCCAAAACGGCAGTGCATTTGGAAAAAATTCCACAATTTTACATTTAGGTATAAAACCGACTTTCTTGCATGTACACATTTAGAAATCCATATCAAGTTGCTTCAAATCATTAGCTTAACATATTAAATATAATTAACCTTCTTCATCTTACTCAAGTTGACATTAGAACATAACGGCAGTGCATTTGGAAAAATTCCACAATTTTACATTTAGTATAAAACCGATTTTTTGGCATGTACACATTTAGAAATCCATATCAAGTTGCTTCAAATCATTAGCTTAACATATTAAAGTTAATTAACCTTCTTCATCTTACAGAAGTTGGCAAAAAGTCAAAACGACAGTGCATTTGGAAAAATTCTAAAATTTTACATTTAGGTATAAAACCGACTTTCTTGCATGTACAATTTTTCAAGTTTCAAATAGCTTCACATATTAAAGTTAATTAATTTCTTCATCTTACAGAAGTGGGCATAAAGCCAAAACGGCAGGTATTGGGGAAAATTACAAAATTTTTCATTCAGGTATAAAACCGATTTTCTTGCATGTACACATTTAGAAATCAATACCAAGTTGCTTCAATTCGTTAGCGTAACATATTAAAGTTAGTTAACTTTCTTCATCTTACTCAAGTTGACATAAACCATAACGGCAGTGCATTTGGAAAAAATTCCATAATTTTACATTTAGGTATAAAACCGACTTTTTTGCATGTACACATTTAGAAATCTATATCAAGTTGCTTCACATTATTAAATTCACATATTAAAGACAATTAACTTTCTTCATCTACTAATGTGCATAAAGCCGTAACGGCAGTGCATTTGGAAAAATTCCATAATTTTACATTTAGGTATAAAACCGACTTTCTTGCATGTACACATTTAGAAATCCATATCAAGTTACTTCAAATTATTAAATTCACATATTAAAGTTAGTTAACTTTCTTCATCTTACAGAAGTTGGCATAAAGCCAAACCGGCAGTGCATTTGGAAAAAATTCCACAATTTTACATTTAGGTATACAACAGATTTTCTGGCATGTACACATTTACAAATCGATATCAAGTTGCTTCAAATCATTATCTTAACATATTAAAGTTAATTAACTTTCTTCATCTTACTGAAGTTGGCATAAAGCCAAAACGGCAGTGCATTTGGAAAAATTCCACAATTTTACATTTAGGTATAAAGCCGACTTTCTTGCAGGTGCACATTTAGAAATCCATATCAAAATGTCACAAATCATTAACTTTACATATTAAAGTTAATTAACTTTCTTCATCTTACTGAAGTTGGCATAAAGCCAAAACGGCAGTGCATTTGGAAAAATTCCACAATTTTACATTTAGGTATAAAACCGTTTTCTTGCATGTACACATTTATAAATCCATATCAAGTTGCTTCAAATCATTAACTTTTCTTATTAAAGTTAATTAACTTTCTTTATTTTACTAAAGTTGACATGAAGCAGTAACGGCAGTGCATTTGGAAAAATTCCATAATTTTACATTTAGGTATAAAACCGAATTTCCGGCATGTTCACATTTAGAAATCCATATCAAGTTGCTTCAAATCATTAGCTTCACATATTATAGTCAATTCACCTTCTTCATCTTACAGAAGTTGGCATAAAGCCTTAACGGCAGTGCATTTGGAAACATCTTACAATTTTACATTTAGGTATAAAACCGATTTTCTTGCATATTCTATTTTAGAAATCCATATCAAGTTGCTTCAAATCATTAGCTTCACATATTAAAGTTAATTAACTTTCTTCATCTTACCCAAGTTGACATAAAGCCATAACGGCAGTGCATTTGAAAAAAAATTCCATAATTTTACAATTAGGTATAAAACTGATTTTCTTGCATATGCACATTTAGAAATCCATATCAAGTTGCTTCAAATCATTAAATTCACATAATAAGGTTAATTAACTTTCTTCATCTTACTCAAGTTCACAAAAACATAACGGCAGTGCATTTGGAAAAATTCCACAATTTTACATTTAGGTATAAAACCGATTTTTTGCATGTACACATTTAGAAATCCATATCAAGTTGCTTCAAATCATTAGCTTAACATATTAAAGTTAATTAACCTTCGTCATCTTACAGAAGTTCGCATAAAGCAAAAACGGCAGTGCATTTGGAAAAATTCCATCATTTTACATTTAGGTATAAAACCGACTTTCTTGCATGTACACATTTAGAAATCCATATCAAGTTGCTTCAAATCATTAGCTTAACATATGAAAGTTAATTATATTTCGTCATCTTACAGAAGTTCGCATAAAGCAAAAACGGCAATGCATTTGGAAAATTTCCACAGTTTTTCATTTAGGTATGAAACCGACTTTCTTGCATATACACATTTAGAAATCCATATCAAGTTGTTTCAAATCATTAGCTTAACATATTAAAGTTAATTAACCTTCGTCATCTTACAGAAGTTCGCATAAAGCAAAAACGGCAGTGCATTTGGAAAAATTCCACAATTTTACATTTAGGTATAAAACCGACTTTCTTGCATGTACACATTTAGAAATCTATATCAAGTTACTTCAAATTATTAATTTCACATATTAAGGTTAATTAAATTTCTTCATCTTACTAAAGTTGGCATAAAGCCAAAACGGCAGTGCATTTGAAAAAATTCCTCAATTTTACATTTAGGTATACAACCGATTTTCCGGCATGTACACATTTATAAATCCATATCAAGTTGCTTCAAATCATTAGCTTAACATATTAAAGTTAATTAACCTTCGCCATCTTACAGAAGTTCGCATAAAGCCAAAACGGCAGTGCATTTGGAAAATTCCACAATTTTTCATTTGGGGATAAAACCGAATTTTTGGCATATTCACATTTTGAAATTCTTATCAAGTTGCTTCAAATGATTAGCTTCACATATTAAAGTTAATTAATCTTCTTCATCTTACAGAAGTTGTCATAAAGCCAAAACGGCAGTACATTTTGAAAAATTCCACAATTTTACATTTAGGTATAAAACCGACTTTCTTGCATGTACACATTTAGAAATCCATATCAAGTTGCTTCAAATCATTAGCTTAACATATTAAAGTTAATTAACCTTCGCCATCTTACAGAAGTTCGCATAAGCTTTAGATATTAAAGTTAATTAATCTTCTTCATCTTACTCAAGTTGACATTAGAACATAACGGCAGTGCATTTGGAAAAATTCCACAATTTTACATTTAGTAAAAAACCGATTTTTTGGCATGTACACATTTAGAAATCCATATCAAGTTGTTTCAAATCATTAGCTTAACATATTAAGTTAATTAACCTTCGTCATCTTACAGAAGTTCGCATAAAGCGAAATCGGCAGTGCATTTGGAAAAATTCCACAATTTTACATTTAGGTATAAAACCGACTTTCTTGCATGTACACATTTAGAAATCCGTATCAAGTTGCTTCAAATCATTAGCTGCACATATTAAATTTAATTAACTTTCTTCATCTTACTAAAGTTGGCAGAAGGCCATAACGGCAGTGCATTTGGAAAAATTCTACAATTTTCTTCTTCTTCTTCTTAATTGGCGTTGACACCGCTTACGCGATTATAGCTGAGTTAACAACAGCGCGCCAGTCGTTTCTTCTTTTCGCTACGTGGCGCGAGTTGGATATTCCAAGCGAAGCCAGGTCCTTCTCCAATTGGTCCTTCCAACGGAGTGGAGGTCTTCCTCTTCCTCTGCCTCCCCCGGCGGGTACTGCGTCAAATACTTTGAGAGCTGGAGTGTTTTCATCCATCCGGACAACATGACCTAGCCAGCGTAGCCGCTGTCTTTTAATTCGCTCAACTATGTCAATGTCATCGTATATCTCGTACAGCTCATCGTTCCATCGAATGCGATATTCGCCGTGGCCAACGCGCAAAGGACCATAAATCTTTCGCAGAACTTTTCTCTCAAAAACTCGCAACGTCGACTCATCAGTTGTTGACATCGTCCAAGCCTCTGCACCGTATAGCAGGACGGGAATTATGAGTGACTTATAGAGTTTGGTTTTTGTTTGTCGAGAGAGGACTTTGCTTCTCAATTGCCTACTCAGTCCGAAGTAGCACCTGTTGGCAAGAGTTATCCTGCGTTGGATTTCTAGGCTGATATTGTTGGTGGTGTTTACGCTGGTTCCAAGATATACGAAATTATCTACAACTTCAAAGTTATGACTGTCAACAGTGACGTGAGTGCCAAGTCGCGAGTGCGACGACTGTTTGTTTGATGACAGGAGATATTTCGTCTTGCCCTCATTCACTGCCAGACCCATTTCTTTTGCTTCCTTGTCCAGTCTGGAGAGAGCAGAACTAACGGCGCGGGTGTTGAGGCCGATGATATCAATATCATCGGCATACGCCAGTAGCTGTACACTCTTATAGAAGATGGTACCTTCTCTATTTAGTTCTGCAGCTCGAACTATTTTCTCCAGAAGGAGGTTGAAAAAGTCGCACGATAGGGAGTCGCCTTGTCTGAAACCTCGTTTGGTATCGAACGGCTCGGAGGGGTCCTTCCCGATTTTGACGGAGCTTTTGGTGTTACTCAACGTCAGTTTACACAGCCGTATTAGTTTTGCGGGGATACCAAATTCAGACATCGCGGCATAAAGGCAGCTCCTTTTCGTGCTGTCGAAAGCAGCTTTGAAATCGACGAAGAGGTGGTGTGTGTCGATTCTTCTTTCACGGGTCTTTTCCAGGATTTGGCGCATGGTGAATATCTGGTCGGTTGTTGATTTTCCAGGTCTAAAGCCACACTGATAAGGTCCAATCAGCTTGTTGACGGTGGGCTTTAATCTTTCACACAATACGCTCGATAGAACCTTATATGCGATGTTGAGGAGGCTGATCCCACGGTAGTTGGCGCAGATTGTGGGGTCTCCTTTTTTATGGATTGGGCATAGCACACTTAAATTCCAATCGTTGGGCATGCTTTCGTCCGACCATATTTTACAAAGAAGCTGATGCATGCTCCTTATCAGTTCTTCGCCGCCGTGTTTGAATAGCTCGGCCGGCAATCCGTCGGCCCCTGCCGCTTTGTTGTTCTTCAGGCGGGCAATTGCTATTCGAACTTCTTCATGGTCGGGTAATGGTACGTTTGCTCCATCGTCATCGATTGGGGAATCGGGTTCTCCTTCTCCTGGTGTTGTGCGTTCACTGCCATTCAGCAGGCTGGAGAAGTGTTCCCTCCATAATTTAAGTATACTCTGGGCATCAGTGACTAGATCACTTTTGGGGGTTCTACAAGAGTATGCTCCGGTCTGGAAACCTTCTGTAAGCTGCCGGCCAGCTTATCAAGCTCTTCGTACTCACGCATTTCGGCCTCCTTCTTTTTCTGTCTACAAATGCGTCTCGCTTCCCTCTTCAACTCTCGGTATCTATCCCATCCCGCACGTGTTGTGGTCGATCGTAACATTGCGAGGTAGGCAGCCTGTTTTCTCTCCGCTGCGACACGGCACTCTTCGTCGTACCAGCTGTTCTTTTGCACTTTCCGAAAACCAATGGTTTCGGTTGCAGCTGTACGTAAGGAGTTTGAAATGCCGTCCCACAGTTCCCTTATACCGAGTTGTTGACGAGTGCTCTCAGACAGCAGGAGTGCAAGCCGAGTAGAGAATCGTTCGGCTGTCTGTTGTGATTGCAGCTTCTCGACGTTTAACCTTCCTTTTGTTTGGTGGCGTGCGTTTTTTGCTGCACAGAGGCGGGTGCGAATCTTAGCTGCAACAAGATAGTGGTCCGAGTCGATGTTAGGACCTCGGAGCGCACGCACATCTAAAACACTGGAGACGTGTCATCCGTCTATCACAACATGATCAATCTGGTTGGTAGTTTTTCGATCCGGAGACAGCCAGGTAGCTTGATGAATCTTCTTATGCTGGAATCTAGTACTACAGATAACCATATTTCGGGCCCCGGCGAAGTCAATCAGCCTCAACCCATTTGGGGATGTTTCGTCGTGGAGGCTGAATTTAGCAACCGTAGTACCGAAGATACCTTCTTTGCCCACCCTGGCGTTAAAATCGCCAAGCACGACTTTGACATAGTGGCGGGGGCAGCTCTCATAAGTGCGCTCCAAGCACTCATAAAAGGCATCTTTGGTCACATCGTCCTTCTCTTCCGTCGGAGCGTGGGCGCAGATCAGCGATATGTTGAAGAACCTCGCTTTGATGCGGATTGTGGCTAGACGTTCATTCACCGGAGTGAATGATAGTACTCGGCGACGGAGTCTCTCTCCCACCACGAATCCCACCAAACTTGCGCTCCTTTATATGGCCACTGTAGTAAATGTCACAAGGACCTACTCGTCTTTGTCCTTGTCCCGTCCATCGCATTTCTTGGACGGCGGTGATGTCAGCCTTTATTTTCACGAGGACATCAACCAGCTGGGCAGCGGCACCTTCCCAATTAAGGGACCGGACATTCCAGGTGCATGCCCTTAAATCGTAGTCCTTAATATGTAAAAGAATCGTTTCTGGCCACTCCCAAGTGAATGGCGATCAGAGAACTTTCCTTACTTGCGTGAACTTCTACACATGACTCCATGCTACAATTTTACATTTAGTAAAAAACCGATTTTTTGGCATGTTAACATTTAGAAATCTATATCAAGTTGTTTCAAATCATTAGCTTAACACATTAAGGTTAATTAACCTTCTTCATCTTACTGAAGTTCGCATAAAGCAAAAACGGCAGTGCATTTGGAAAAATTCCAAAATTTTTCATTTAGGTATAAAACCGAATTTCTGGCATGTTCACATTTTGAAATTCATATCAAGTTGCTTCAAATGATTAGCTTCACATATTTAAGTTAATTAATCTTCTTCATCTTACTGAAGTGTGCATAAAGCCATAACGGCAGTGCATTTGGAAAAATTCCATAATTTTACATTTAGGTAAAAAACCGATTTTTTGGCATGTACACATTTAGAAATCCATATCAAGTTGCTTCAAATCATTAGCTTCACATATTAAAGTTAATTAACCTTCGTCATCTTACAGAAGTTAGCATAAAGCCAAAATGGCAGTGCAATTGGAAAATTCCAGACATTTACATTTAGGTATAAAACCGATTTTCTTGTATGTACACATTTAGAAATCCATATCAAGTTACTTCAAATTATTAAATTCACATATTAAAGTTAATTAACTTCTTCATCTTACAGAAGTTGTCATAAAGCCAAAACGGCAGTGCATTTGGAAAAATTCCACAATTTTACATTTAGGTATAAAACCGACTTTCTTGCATGTACACATTTAGAAATCCATATCAAGTTGCTTCAAATCATTAGCTTCACATATTAAAGTTAATTAACTTTCTTCATCTTACTGAAGTTGGCATAAAGCCAAAACGGCAGTGCATTTGGAAAAATTCCACAATTTTACATTTAGGTATAAAACCGATTTTTTGGCATGTACACATTTAGAAATCTATATCAAGTTGCTTCAAATCATTAGCTTCACATATTAAAGTTAATTAACCTTCGCCAACTTACAGAAGTTCGCATAAAGCCAAAACGGCAGTGCATTTGGAAAAATTCCACAATTTCACATTTAGGTATACAACAGATTTTCTGGCATGTACACATTTACAAATCCATATCAAGTTGCTTCAAATCATTAGCTTCACACATTAAAGTTAATTAACTTCGCCATCTTACAGAAGTTCGCATAAGGCCAAAACGGCAGTGTATGTGGAAAAATTTCATAATTTACATTTAGGTATAAAACCGATTTTCTTGCATATACACATTCGGCAATACATATCAAGTTCGCTTCAAATCATTATCTTAACATATTAAAGTTAATTAACCTTCTTCATCTTACTGAAGTTCGCATAAAGCCAAAACGGCAGTGCATTTGGAAAAACTCCACAATTTTACATTTAGGTATACAACCGATTTTCTGGCATGTACACATTTAGAAATCCATATCAAGTTGCTTCAAATCATTAGCTTCACATATTCAAGTTAATTAACCTTCGTCATCTTACAGAAGTTCGCATAAAGCCAAAACGGCAGTGCATTTGGAAAAATTCCACAATTTTACATTTAGGTATAAAACCGATTTTCTGGCATGTACACATTTAGAAATCCATATCAAGTTGCTTTAAATCTGTAGCTTCACATAATAAAGTTAATTACCCTTCATCATTTTATAGAAGTTGGCATAAAGCCAAAACGGCAGTGAATTTGGAAAAATTCCACAATTTTTCATTTAGGTATAAAACCGATTTTCTTGCATGTACACATTTAGAAATCCATACGAAGTTGCTTCAAATCATTAGCTTCACACATTAAAGTTAATTAATCTTCTTCATCTTATTCAAGTTGGCATTAGAACATAACGGCAGTGCATTTGGAAAAATTCCACAATTTTACATTTAGTATAAAACCGATTTTCTTGCATTTACACATTTAGAAATCCAAAACGAATTGCTTCAAGTCATAAGCTTCACATATTGAAGTTAATTAACTTTTTTCATCTTAGTAAAGTTGGCATAAAGCCAAAACGGCAGTGCATTTGGAAAAATTCCACAATTTTACATTTAGGTATAAAACCGATTTTCTTGCATGTACACATTTAGAAATCCATATGCAGTTGCTTCAAATCATTAACTTCACATATTCAAGTTAATTAACCTCCGTCATCTTACAGAAGTTGGCATAAAGCCAAAACGGCAGTGCATTTGGAAAAATTCCACAATTTTACATTTAGGTATAAAACCGACTTTCTTGCATGTACACATTTAGAAATCCATATCAAGTTACTTCAAATCATTAATTCACATATTAAAGTTAATTAACTTTCTTCATCTTACAGAAGTTCGCATAAAGCAAAAACGGCAGTGCATTTGGAAAAATTCCACAATTTTTCATTTAGGTATAAAGCCGAATTTCTGGCCTGTTCACATTTAGAAATTCATATAAAGTTGCTTCAAATCATTAGCTTAACATATTAAAGTTAATTAACTTTCTTCATCTTACTAAAGTTGGCATAAAGCCATAACGGCTGTGCATTTGGAAAAATTCCACAATTTCACATTTAGGTATAAAACCGATTTTCCCGCATTTAAACATTTACCAATCCATATCGAGTTTATTCAAATCATTAACAGCACATATTGAAGTTAATTAACTTTTT